>NC_143560.1:7270000-7870000 GCF_054136105.1 Typopeltis vanoorti | reverse complement strand
GATTTGCCAAACTTTTCCATGGCATTTATCCAGAGATTGGTGACATATGTGAGCAGATCTCCTGTTGATCAGCAGTAAGAAAATCCATATTGGTGGTCGTTTATTAGGTGGTTACCTTCAAGGTAGTGTAGGAGTTGGGAATTGATGATTTTTTTTCATTACTTTAGACAGGACTGAGGTGAGCGAATTAGGGCAGTAGTTGGATGTCCTTCTTTGGAATGGGTTAAATATAGCCCAATTTCCAGGCTGTGGGATAGATACCAGTGGAGTAAGACAGTATATACAAGCAACATAGGATAGGAGTCAGTTCTGGTGCATAAACTTTCAGGACAATTGGAGGTATGCCATCAGGGCCAGGAGACTTTTTTTTTGTGTCTAATTTGGACAGTATTTTTCTGATCTCTTTCTCGCAAAAGGATACAGTGGGCATTGTATGTTGGGCATCTGGAATGGTTGTGGGACATTTACCATTGTCAATTATGCATGCATTGGAACAAATTGTGAGGCCAGGAGATTGACTTTTTCTGTAGGTAATGATGCAATAGAGCCATCTGGGTATGATAGGGGTGGGAATAGTGTTGGGCAGAAGTACGACCGATTGCTCGGCTGCTATTTGGATAGGCTGCTAATTTCCTGCTTTTAGCCCTTTCAAACTCTGTTTTGGAAGCATTGCTTGTTTTTTTTTTTTTTTTGCATCTGTTTTGGGCTTGGGTACAAGCTCTGAAGGAGGATGGTGTTCTTAATTTTAGCCAGTTATGGTATGTTTGGTTTTTCATTTGAACAGCCTTGTCACATCTTTTGGAAAACCAGAGTTTAGTTAGGGAAATGGCATGTCAGAGTACCGTGGGGAATGTATGTTTCCATACCAGTGAGGATTACTTTGGTTATAATGTTGGTGCATATGTTTGGGTTGGAAGGGGGGATATTTTCAACCAAAGAAAATCAAAGTTGGGCTATTCTAGGGTGGGTGCTCTCTGGCAAGATATGTCAGAGTGGATGTATGCACAGATGCCGCCCTTGGGCCAAAAGGAGTTAAAGAGTGTGTAGTTTGGAAGGTTGACTCTTGATAATTTCCTCCATTATTTTGGAGAGGATTAAAGGATTGGCATTTTCAATTTCATGTTGTGCAAGGCCTTCGCGAAGTTTGACTTTCATATATATATTAGAGTCAAATATATAAAGAAAGTGCTGAAGCCTTACTTCATAGACCTAATCGTAATCAAAATGACTGATTCACTATTCCAAATTTTGGGAAATTGTTATCCTTAATTGTATTCAGTAATTTATCTGCTCTATTTTAATTTAAGTAATTTTAATTTCAGCCTAGTAGTTCTTAAACTACTATGAACACGCAAGGATGAATACATAGAGGCATTCCAATTTAAACATGCGCACTACTGTTTTTTGAATTCAATTCCTATTGTTTGTTAATTGTACTGTTGAAATCTTATGATACATAATATGAAATGTTTACATAATAAAAATTTATTTATTGTGGCATACATGTTATTCCATAGTTATCTCTGAGTAACTGGTCTCATATAGAGGTAGCTGGATATTTCCTCAGAAAGTCAAGTTTTCCATCCTGCAAAACAGGCAGACTAGCAGATCTGCACAATTAAGAGACATATTGCACAGTCATCATAGCTTTAACTTAATGACCTAGACCCATGTTGTTAGCATCAATATATGCAAAAAATATAACTGTTAGTGTGGACCTCTCATAATGATTCTGCTTTAGCTCTCATTTAAATCAACCTAATGCAAGTCTAAGTTTTAGAAGACTTCTCCAGACGTATACAAAATACCAGTTATGGCAGCTGTCAGTTGCAATTCATCATGTATCCACTTGAGACAACCATATTTCTTACATTCATTCATTCTTTCCTTCTTATGATGAATATGATGTTGGCATCCCTCTCTTGTTATTATATTATTATTATATGGGCATTGTCAGAGTCCTAAGAATTATCATGAGAGGTCCACACTAACAGTTATATTTTTTGCATATATTGATTCTAACAACATGGCTCTAGATCATTAAAAAAAAGAAAATTAGTACTGAAGGGTTAAAGCATGTTCTTAAACAGTACTCTAGACCAGTGCTTCCCAAACTTCTGGATGTCAGGGCCCCCTTTGCAAAAATTAAAATATTTCACGGCCCCCCTCGAAAAAAAATCGTAATAGAGAGATATATTATTATAATATTTATTGTATTTATATTCAATACAAAACATACGCAGCAAATATTGCAAAAATCAAATGCATGTATTACATTTTTTGCCTCTTACCGTTTGGTTCTGAAGACGACGCGGGCTGTTCTGGTAAAATATGAAATACTGTCCTTTTTTTTGAGTCTGTTTCTGCTTCTTCTGATTGTTCGCGGGATTTTTTTTTAATTTTTTATCAGCCACTTCTCCATCTCAGGGTTAAATTTTTTAATGTAGAATAGATCAAATAATATCACCACTTACCGATACTGGCACACCACAGACTGATAACATGAAATTAGTGAATATTACCTGAATAAGAGAATCCCCAGACCAGGAATATTTTTCTCTTTTGTGACTTTTCTCCCTTTATGATAATTAAGCCTAACGCGAAACAGACAGCAAAGGCAGGTTATTAAAACGTGCATATGATTGGTGCGGTATTAACAAAAGATCGCGCAACCGAAAGATAAAAGCATAGCTGACAATTGAGTTGAAATGCTAACTCTCTTCAACCGAATTCCATATGTGAAACTGCCATAACATTCATTATATATATATTACTTGGTTTTAACACTTTTACGAATTTTAAAACGTTTACAATTTTAACATGTTCGGTTGAATTTTATTGCTGCCTTGGGAAATCGAACTCACACACATCTAATTAATAGTAATAGTTTTTAGTTAGATACTGTGTTTGCCCATGCAACATATGGTTTTGTTTCAGTCTATATACAGCATAGTTTCTGTATGAGGGGACATGTGATTCATTAATTAGTGTGTTTTTATCCCAGTTGTCTCTAATTGCACTATTTGTTGAGAAATATATTACAGAGACTCCTCATACCTTATTCACTGGCATAATAAAAGTACTTGTTTTTATTGCCACTGCAGTATAGTGGTTGTTAGGGAGGGGTGTTGTTTACCACTGCAAGCGAGTTACTATCTCCCTACATGAACTTGTTTAAGCTTTTTTTCATGTGTCAAGTATATGCAAAACTTTTATTGGTAACAGAAAACTAACTCGGATGACAGTGATAATATAAAACGAGTTTTGATATGCATATAAAGTCAATATCAACAGTCCCTGATTACGAGCGCATGATGAAAGGGACAGGAAGATTTGGAGCTTCCCTGGAGAGCATTCGAAGTAAATACAATTAACCACTGCTTTGAAATTAAACATATGAATAAACAATATTTACTAATATTCATTAAGCGCCGAAATATGCAGGAAGCAAAGTTTGTGAACCAACACCAATGCACGAATTTTTGCATTAAAATATAAAAAATAACAAAAAAGAAATAATAAATAATAAAAGTTAAATACGTTTCTTTTAAAATAAAAAAAATCTACTTAGTCTTAAAACATTTTAAATTTGTTTTCATTATTTCACGGCCCCCCTCAACAAAACCTACGGCCCCCAAGGGGGCCGCGGCCCACAGTTTGGGAAGCGCTGCTCTAGACAGTTACTATCCACTGAAAAACTGTGCACCACACACTAGTATTTAAAAGTATATCATTCATTCCAATGATATGACGAATATTGGTCATCCTAGCTGGGCATTAGATGGTGTCTCTGCTCTTCAATCTACACTCTGTGTGTACAAATCCTATTGTGGACATGGATGTTTGTAAAAGATTTTGGTAATGGAATGAATTTCTTTATTTGATATAAGGCCACTGTTACTTATTGGAGGCCAGAAGTGTCTTGAAAAAGTTGCATGTTTAGCCTCTAGATTAGAGTGTTTGAATTATCCAACTATTTGCCCATTCACACTAATAATATACTATAGATTTACAAATTTTCTTTAGTAAGATTCACATAAAAAAAAATTCTGCTCTCAGATTCAAACTTTTCTTTTTTTTAATAATAGGACTCTAGTTAATCCTGTCTACCTTTGGGATGAATTCATAAGATCAGATTCATACTCATAATTTGTGTATGAATTTCTGCATAATGTGGCTTTAACAGGACTAAGCTACTAAGTCAAAGAAAAAAAAAAAAGCATTCTTTGGTGGTGCCTCTAGAGATGGATTTGTTCTAATTGATATTGTGAATATTAAGACAAATCAGGGTAGTCCAGGTATTATTGTAATTTACTGCAATGTTCTTATATACTTGGTGATGATTACCTTTGATTACCTTTATATAAATGGTAAAAGCTAGAGCAAGTAATTCAGGTTATATAAAACAGGAACTGCTTTCATGAGCCTATTATAACGAATGCTTTACACTGTTCATTCATATTTGGGGGGAGGGGAGAAAGTAACACTTGTCCTGAAATATATTTGCATTTATGAACAGATAGTCAGAATATATTGAAATTCAATGTATTAGCTTTGTGCTATTCATATAAATAAAGTATGATGAAGTGAGGTAATTAGACATCTCATTGAATTTCTTTTACATAGTGCATCTTACTGAAGAGAATTTTAAATATTTGAATGACTTATATTGGATGGAAGCGTTGCATTCACAACAGAATCCTTTTATCTAAATAATGTTTTTTATGATATCCTTTATTTAAACTTTTAACAAATACAGTGTAGTTCTCTTATTACATTTATAATTGATTCCATTATTTACAGAGGCTGTAGTTGCTGAAAGTGTTGTAGTCATTAAAAAACTGCTGCAGATGCAGGTATACATTTCTTACACTATAAGATTTTATTTATGTATAATTTTTGAATAACATATATTTTAAAATATGGACCTGTTTCTCATTGTCAAGTGAAACACAATACCTTTTTAAAAAATCTACTCAAGCAGTATATTGAATATTCCTCTGGTTGGCCGAGTGGTTAGTGTACCCGCTCTCCAGTCAACAGGCCATAGGTTTGAATCCCACCATGGACATTGATGTCAGGATTGTCTTTAGATGGGAGATAAATTTTATTGCCTGAAGTGGCTTTAAAAATTTCCATGTATGGTCTCTGGAGCATGGTTTCTGTACTATGTATAAAATAATTAAAATAAAAATAAAAATATCCTTGGCCCATCCATGGTATAAAATTTTCTATAGGTTTGTTTAGCAAGATATGTTGGAGTGCATGTATACTTGTCATATCATATTCATAGAGTATGCTCAGGCTAAGTTTAGATAATTCAGAAACCCTGTTTTAAAGATCAAACATGAAGGAGTTTTTTGAACCTGTATACTGGGGTTAGCCTGTGCCAAAAGGTGTGTTTTTTCGTGTGCCATTAAGTAATGAAACAATACTTATTATATGAAAATAAAGAACCATGGACTGTATGGATGCAGTTGATCAAGCAACCCAGTGCTCTCTCTCTCTGTTGTGTGTCAATGTATGTGGCACAAACCTCGAACAAATCTTTCTCTTGTGCAATCTCTGCAAGATTAATCTGGCCATTTCCTTACCGACTCCAAGGTGTACAGAGAGTAGCCTAGTGGTTATTCACCTGTCATGGGCAACAATTTCCATAGCTTTCATCACATTTTCATTTGTCTGTGTAAAAGCTGGCCATCTACAGCATGGTTCATCCTCCATGGACTCCCTCCCTGCCCTCTTTAAATGTTGAAAACCAGTGGAACACCTGTACATGGCTTAGATAGTCATCACTGTAAACTTTTTTTAGCTCTTGGTATACTTCTGTAGCAGTTTTTCCTGATTTAATGATTTATGCTCATGGAGCATAAAATTTTATGCTCCATGATACAACATCTGACATGCTCCACTCACACACATATTCTTACTCTTAATGGTTGCGATACGAAAACTGCTACGTCACCCGACTGAAAAGTTGTACCTGCAATTACAACATACTCTCGCAGTCAAAGCTATAAACATATTTGCTATTTTATTCAAAGGGCTCTCCTGTAAAAAATCAATCTCATTACTTAACAGGCATACTGTATATACTATTAGTATTTTTGACCCTGTTAGTAGTTATAGATGTGAACTTTGTTTGCTTGACTTGTGTATGTTCAGGGGATAACTTGATCCTTCTTTTCATGCATTTTATTGATTGTGATATAAAGTCAATAACAGTGTTGATTGCTATATGACTACTATTTCATTAAAGTTACCTTTCATTAAAGTTACTTTTAATTAATATACTTTATATGCGTTGTTAATTCTGTAAACTAATCACCAGTTATGTCTGACCAATGTATAAGCCTTGCTACTAGAAGAAGATATGTTAGTTTGTTTTAATGGTATTGATTACAATGCAGAATGATAAGAAATAATTAATATGTATTAACTTATTAGCTGATATTTTGCTGGGTTATCCAGCATCTTAAGAGCAGAAGAAAAGTTTGTCATAGTACATGAAACAAACAATTGGGTATAACAATGAGACTAGTTTAAAAAAAAATATATAATGGACAACACAAGAAATTCCAGTCCTAATTGGCTCCATCTATTTTTGAAAAAAGAGAGAAAACAAGTATTAATTAGATCTTAAAATTGACTGTTTCCCAGATTTTTGGTAAATTTATGCAGCCATACTTGTTGAGATTTGGAGTATATTTTAAAGCTGCTGCTAATTCCAAAAACAATCTCACTGTCTTATAATGACTTCTGTGTAACACTTTTGTTTTCTTCCATTTGATCCTGTGTGAAGTGGTATCCAAGGCATGGCTACTATACCTGACTTGCCATAATAAGATTGTATCCCTTAATAAGATGTAGACTTATTAAGGTATCACAAGAACAGGGTACTTTATTACCCTGGATGTGATAAAGAAGAGAGTTTGTCTTTAGGTGAACGGATGAGAGTTGCCAATTTGATATATGGTTTAAATATACTGCATAGCTGATATTTGTTAAGCACTCTAGATATCTTTCCAGATGTGCCTTGAATGTATAGAATGATAATAGTTTTGCTATAGTCTTGTGTGATAGATAATGGAGGGGATTTCCTCGTAGCATTTAGTATTTTTTTCCATCCTATAGTAAATATAGCCATTGACTAAGAAAGTGTGATGTAAGTTTATTGCCATTGGAACAGACAGCTTTAGCTCTGTGAGTTAGTGTTTTTATGATGCCATACTTTTGAACTGGATGATGATGATGTGAATGTTTGTGCAAATATCTCCCTGTATATGTGCGTGCAGGCAAACTGCCCCATTAACACACATGGATTACAGACATGAATACGTCCCAGCCATATGCTAGTCCTGAGCCTGGATAAAATTGGAGGGCTGGGGAAAGCAATGGTGAACTACCCTGTAAAAATCTCACTAGGAATACTTTGTGGGCAATGCCTACAAAGTCACCTACGGTTGAAAATGACTTAAAGGGAAAATCGGAATTGGATATGTGCATTATGGGATGCTGAGGATTGATGCAGAGACAACTGCCTCTATATACAAGTAACCTAATAGAAGATACTTCATGACTGGGTTACTTGTTCACACTAGTTTTCTTAACTCCCTTGCCCCATTCTCTCTCTACCTCTTCTCCCAAATTCACTGTAGATATTAGCTCTTCTCTTATCATCTCCAACGTAATCTTTTCCATGTTTTCTTTGTGAATGTGAGAATTACAGCGGTATTTCCCTACTGAGTGTTCCTGGTAAGATTTATGTAAGTATACTTGAGAAACGATTGAGAAGAATTGTGGAAGAAAAGCCTGGTGAAGAACAAGCTGGATTCAGACAAAATAGAGGCTGCCAGGATCAGATCTTTACATTACGACAAATAGTTGAGAAATCATGGGAATATAACAAAGATCTGTATTTAAGTTTTGTCGATCTGGAAAAGGCATATGAAAATTGCCAAGAGAGAAGCTATTCAACATGCTAGTTATATGGTGGCAATGGGGCATTATATCAAGCAATACTAAGTCTTTATTTGAGTTGTAAGTCAGCAATTAGAATTGAAGGAAGTACAGAAAAATGGTTTGATGTTAAATCTGGTGTTAGACAATGATGTACATTATCCCTCTGTTATTCATTATCTATATGGATCACATTATGATGGAAAGTGGTATTAAACATGATATCAAAATTGGAGATGTTAATGTCTGCTCTTTGTCTTTATGCAGATGATGTTATACTTCTAAATAAACCCGCTACAAGTCTGCAAGATTCCCTGACTAAATTGAATAACTGTTGTAATAGATATGTTATGAAGGTCAGCAATAAAAAGACAAAGACAATGAAAATAAGCAGAATCATTGAAAATGTCAACTGCATTGTGGATGGAGAACCTGTGGAACAAGTAAAACATTTCAGCTACTTAGGCATGATTTTTAGTGAAGATGGTAAATTAAATATGGAAATAGGCAACAGAATCAACAAAGCTGCTATGGTTGGATGTCAATTGAATAAATTCATATGGAATAAGAGAGAAATTAGTCGGAACACTAATTAGCTGGATACAAGACAGTGTTCAAACCAATTTTAACTTATGGATCTGAGAGCTGGATCAGAAGTAAAACACTTGACCAAAGACTAGAGACCACAGATATGAGATTCCTGAGAAAGATTAGAGGCGTGAACAGATGGCATCAATGGCAATATCATATTAAAAACGAGGATATTAGGAAAGAACTTGACATTGTCAACATCCAGGAATGCATTAGCAGAGCTAATCTCAGGTGGTATGGTCACTTAAACAGAATGGGCTGGGAAAGATTAGCAAAACAAGTGTTCTCTGCCAGGTTGGCAGGAAAACAACCCAGTGGAAGACAAAGATATAGGTGGATTGATACAGTGCAAAGTGCCTTAGACGATAGAAATATAAGATCTGATGATGTTGGAGTCTTGAGAAGTAACAGACTGGTTTGGAGGAAAATTGTAGATAGGAAGTTAGTGTAGATGTAAATTTTTCATGTAGTACTATCATATGCTGTACACCCCTTGAGGGTACATTTGCGGAATTTGATGATGATGATAATTATCTTGAAAACGGTAAAACACCGGGGAATGTTATTCCGATCTTTTAATCAGACTAGATATAAATATTCGTGAGAAAAGACCAGGTTTGCAGAAGACAAAAAATCATCTTTCATCAGGACAATACATCTGCCCACAAAAGTGTTTTGGCAGTGGGAAAATTAAGGGATCAGCACTATGAATTGTTGGAACATTCACTCTATTCCCCAGATTTGGCTTCTTCTGACTTCTATCTCTTCCCAAAACTAAAACTTCCTCTTTGGTCATCGTTTTTCTTCAAATCAAGAGGTGAATTGCAGCTGTAGAGGGATATTTTGCAGATCTTACTGAGAACCACTACACTGACGGGATAATGGTGCTGAAGCATCACTGGAATAAATGTATTAGTCTTAAGGGAGATTATGTTAAAAAATATAAATAATTTTGAAATTATAAATTCATTTTTTCATTGTTAGACCAAGAACCTTTCAGATCACCCTCGTAGGAGGTAACCACATCTGCCCTGGTTAGTTCTAATCCTGTTCAGAGATGAACAAATCTTCCTAGGAAGAGCAAAATCAGGCTGCGGAGCACAGGGATCTCCAACCAGGAAGCCATTTGTTGGAAGATTGTTGGACCAGTGTTCTCTCAGCATGTCAAGTGTTGATGGTAAGGCAGCTGAAGGGAGTTCGTCCATGGATCAGAAAGGGTTTCTTGATTTTAGGCGAAGACTAGGTGGATTTATGAGAGTCTGATGCAGGTGCAAGAGTGCGTTGCTCATTATTTTATTAAATTTTTTAATCAAGGCTTGTCTTCTCCATATATTTGGCTGAGCAATGTTAGATTGGACAGGCAGCCAGGAGAGGTGGGTGCTTCTCAGTGTCCCACTAATTGTGTGTCTAGAGTTTAGCTGAGTGCCTATAATGTTAGTGTGCGCACTGCTTTCCCTGACTGAGAGACAGTATTCTGCCGAAGAGAATGTGATGGCTAGTGCAGACGACCTTAGGACTTCTGCACCACAACCGCAGGTTGTTCTAGCAAGCCTTGAAATGATATGATTTTTCATTTTAATTTTGTTGGACAGGTTGGTGATGTGCTTTTTATAGGTTAGGCTTCTATCCAGGCTCATTCCATGGTATTTCAGGTGAGGTTCATGTTCTACCGTTTTGCCACAGAAAGAGAGGTCAAGGTGTCGATATGCCTCTGCATTGTTCAGGTGGAATACTGTGGACACAGTTTTTGTTGGATTTGGCTTCAGGTACCACTGCTTGAAGTACTTTTCCAGGATGTTTTCTGTTTGATTCCAGGTTGGCAAATGAGGTAGGTGGTGTAGAATCACTAGGTAATCAGCATTCATATATTTGCTTGAGCTGGTGCTGGTATGTGGTAAGTCAGACATGTATATGTCATCATCATCAAATTCCTGACATGTACCCTCAAGGGGTGTGCAGGATATGATAGTACTACATCAAAAATTTACATACGTACTAACTTCCTATCTACAATTTTCCTCCAAATATCCAACATTATCAGATCTTGTATTTCTATCATCTAAGCCATTTTTTACTATATCAGACCACCTATATCTTGGTCTTCACAATGCAGTTTTATTTCCCTTTTTATGTATGGGTACTGCTGACTTATAACTCAAATAGAGACTAAATATTGCTTCATATAATGCCCCATTGCCACCATATAACTGTAGCATGTTGAATAGCTTCTCTCTTGGCACCTTGTCATATGCCTTTTCCAGATCGACAAAATTTAAATACAGATCTTTGTTATATTCCCATGATTTCTAATCTATTTGTCATAAAGTAAAGATCTGATCCTGACAGCCTCTATGAGCACTATGAGAGATGGGTACTGTGAGAGCTCTACTCCAATCATCGGGAATTTGTCCCTCCTTCCAGGCCACTGTAAGACTTTTATACCTCCATACTTCAGCATTTCTGGTCGAATATCATCTACTTTAGCGCCTTTCCACATTTCAAGCCTTTAATGGCTTTTTCTACTTCAAGTGTGGATATTTTTTCCTTACTGCATGCCTGTTGAGTGTTTTTAGCACTTTTCTATCACTGCTCGTTTCATTTAGCAATTTTTTTGAAGTAATTACTCCATACTTCAGAGATATCTTTTTCTTCAGTTTTCATGTTTTCTTCTTTAACATCTCTGATTCCTTTTACAGCACTCTTTCCTCCATTTTTGAGCTTCTTCAACAACCTCCAGAATATCTTGCCACCTTCTTGATATTTATTTTCTATGTTGTTACCAAATTGTCCCCATGACTTTTGTTTAGCTAGAGGTTAATGAGAGCCCTGTGGGAGAGTGTTGTGAAGGAATCTGGGTCTGCTCTTTTTTCCACCAATTTTGACCCAGATCTGTTGGAGAGAATGAATTCAAAAAGCTGGAAAGTTTTTTTTGCACCTTATAATATTGCCTCCATTGTGATGGAGGCGGTGACGGAGGAAGTGAGAGCAGATCCTCCTTTGATGATGTTGTATGTGGATGACATCTTTCTGTTTGCAGAATCAAGAGAAGAAGTGGCAGCTAAACTGGAAAGATGGAGGAAATTACTGGAAGCGAGAGGTATGAGACTGAGCAGAAGTAAGACAGAGGACAGAGTGTATGTGTTGCAAAGTGGATGGTGGCCAGGAGACAGATCTGCGTACGAAAGGAAATGTCATCAAGGTTAGGGACTTTATATACTAAGGTTCAACAGTGGAAAAGGATGGAGAGGCTGAGAAAGAAGTGGGATTCAGGATACAAACAGGATGGAGGAAACTTGCAAGATGGCTGGAGTGCTATGCGATAAGAGGATGCTGATCAATCTTAAAGCCAAAATCTATAGTACAGTAGTGAGACCAGCTATGAAAACTGTGGCCCAGAGGAAAAATAACATCAGCAGGATGGAGGTAGTGGAGATGAGAATGCTTAGATGGATGTGCAATGTGACCAGAAAGGTTCGTCTGAGAAATGACTATATGAGCAGAACGGTGAAAGGTATGAACTTAGGAGCGAAAACACAGGAGGCAAGGTTGAGATGGTTTGGTCATGTAATGAGGAGGGAGGACAAATTTGTGGGAAGAAAGGTCATGCAGATGGATGTGCAGGGGAGGAGGAAGCTTGGACAGCCAAAGAAGAGATGGAGGAAGCTGGTGAAGGAGGATTTGAGGATGAAGAACTTGGATATGGTTACAGCCCAAGACAGGAGGATGTGGAGAAGACTCACCAAAAACTGCGACCCCACTTAAGTGGGACAAGCTGCAGAAGAAGAAGAATATTGTCTAGCTTTAGGATCCAGACTGTGCTGATTCAGGCTTCCAGAAGAAATTTAAGTTTCTTCTGGAAGCCTGCTTCACTCTGTGTTGTCAATCCAGGATCTGGTCACAGCAACTTCTTCCTGGCCTGAAACCAGCTTGTTCAATCTGGAGTGCTCTTTTGATGAGTAGTGAAATTCTTTTAAGGAGAATTCTTTCATAGTGCTTAAAGGTGGAGGAAAGCAAGGAGATAGGTCAAAGATTTTTGACATCATTTGGATCTTTTCCTGGTTTGGGCATGGCAATTATTTTGGCTTCCCACCACAGATTTGGTAGTTTTCCAGTTATAATTTTTGAGAAAAGTGCAGCCAGCCATGTTTGACCTCATTTGCCGAGATGTTTTCGAGACTGGGGGGGAGATACCATCCACTCCTACAGCCTTGCCATTCTTGGTGAGTTTTAAGGCTTCTTATACTTCTTCACGTGTACAAGTTCAGGAAGCTTGATGGAATATTGCACAGTTATTTTCCTGATAGAGCCGGGACGTATCTTGGAGGCTTTCAGTAAATGATTAGCCATTTGATCAGGACTTATCTCTGGTGGTTTGTGTTTTGTTGGTTCTGCCTCCTCCCCCAATTTTCTCAGAAGTGACCAGCTTTTCTGGCTAGATTTGGTAAGTCAAGTTAATCAATGGTTGAGATCCATCTTTCCTTTCTTTTTTTATTCAGCATTGCTATGAGCTCTTAGCAGCATTAGGGTCTTCACTTTCTTCATATTTGGCTATAAGTTCCTCAGTTTCCCTACTCCAGCATGGGATATATTGTTTTCTGTAGCCTCTAGGAATAGACACTTTGGCTGCAGTTTTGATTAGTTTAACAAATTGGGGATAGCAAATAGAGGTGGGTGGTTTTACTGTAATGATTTGCTCAATTTGTTTCTCAAATACATTCCAATTGGATCTGCGAAGGTTCCATCTAGCAATTAGTGTTCCACTGATTATTGGGATTGATGTGCCTCTCTATTAGTGTAGGACAATACTGGCTGTTAGGGAATCTGTTGAGGATGGTTCTGGTTGTTGGCAGAGGGTGGTCTTCAGAGACTATGCACAGATCTAGGGTGTCAGTTCTGTTCCATCTAGCTGAGTGAAGAGTGCCTTCCTGCTTGGCATCGTAGATCAAATATAGGTTATATGTATCCATCCAGTTAACTAGATTATTACCATCTTGGTTGCTGGAGGAGTAGCCCCACATGGAGTGATGAGACTTGAAGTCACCAACATAGATAGCAGGGTGAGGTGGTGGCCGGTCCATCTGGTCAGGCCAGGATTGCGATGGTGGTTTGTAGATGGTAGTATTTTGAATTTTAATACTTATGGAGTATTCTGCTTCAGGCATGCATTGGGTTATGTTCTTGAGACCAGGCCTGATGTAGGTAGCCAGGCTATGCTTGGGATGGCAGTTATAAGATACAAGAATTAGGCCTGGGATCTTTAATCTATGGAGAGCTGTGTCATGCTGCTGACCTTCATACCATATCTATTACATGGGTTTCCTGGAGAGCCAGGGCGTCAATCACTTTGTCTTTGGCTATTTTGCCAATGATGTTGGCTTTGGATTTAGATAGCCCTTCTATATTTAAGGAACATATCTTGAGAGAGTGTTGTTTAGGGGACTGTAACTTATTTTATGAAGCTTGTCCTCCTCCCAAACAAGTTATGCGATTCTTGTTATTTCGAGCGACGATCGAGCCGGCATGGAATTTTTTGAATTGTGTTTTTATCATGGCTGCTGCAAGTGGTCCAGGAGGCTTGTTACTTTTGTACGCCTGGTTAGAGATGTTAGCTTTATGGTGTCAGTGTTACATCTCTGGGGCTTCTTTTGTACAAGCAATGTACCACAAGGGTGGTAATAATAAAAGAATAAATCAAATCAAATGATCAACAAATCCAAAATAGACTTCATAAGGGCCAAATACAAAAGGCTTGCATCCTGCTTAAATGGCAGTTGACTCTTCTGCCCTTCCTTGTTTCTGTATCTCTCATATTCTGATGTTAATAACAATGATTCTTAATAACAATATAAGGCATCTTTTGTTTCTCGTGTTATATAGACAACCAAGATAAATCTCCTCCCATGATAATGCAAACTACTTGGATATGTCTCCCCTCCAGATGTATCTCTCAAGTAGTACTGAATATGTTTGTTACAGAATTAACAATTATCCTGTATCAACAATACAAGCTGGCAACTGTCCATCAACATGTAAGGAAGCTTTATCTAGCTTATCCATAAAAAAGGAAGATAAAAGTTAGCTATCAGACTGTCATACCCATTACCCTCACTTCTATACTCTTGAAAGTAATGGAGAAATCATTTATGGCCAGCTTCTTCGGTTCTAGAGAACTCATCGGTGAATTAATGATCACCAATGCAAATTCTCTCATTCTCATTTTGCAGTAGACCTTTGATTTACTGACCTTTGCACATAAGTCATGAAAAATGTTGACAAAAGTCATTTGGTTGCCCCTGATATTTTCAAAGTATTTGATTGAATTTGGTACCAAGGCGCAAACAAAGTAACCTTGAGGTTTCCCTCCTATCTTTTGCAGTTTGATTGCCAGTATCCTCCTCTGGTCATTCACTGCATTCCATGGTGAATGATTTCCTTTCATCAGATTTCTCTCTCACTGCTGGATTTCCCCAAGGATCTGTTCTTTATCCAACAGTCTTCTTTCTATACATCAATGATCTTTTCTCATTGACTTCATATCCTGTCTATATTTTTGTTGGTGATAGTATTCTTCAGTCTCTTTCATTTCAGAAACCTTGTACGTCTCAAAATGATTACAATATGGCAAACTTTTTTATCCACAGAGTCTTAAAAAGTGAGTTCTTAATCAAGTGGGGTTGAAGATATCTAGTGAATTTTAATGTTATCAAGCAAAATACTTTTGTCTGTTATTTCTCAGAAGAAAAATGTTACTTCACTTCCCCTTAAGTTTGATAATTTTCCAATTGCTAGTCAAGATAATTTTTTCTTTTCTTGAGTTAGCTTTCACATCTAACTTGTCCTAGCACAAACACATGACATTCATAGCCTCCTCACCCAAAAAAACTTGGTATTCTCTTTTCATTCAAAACAATACTTCTCTTCTTCACAATTTCCAACATTTTATTCATCCCAAATCCACCCAAGCATATTGCTCTCATATTTGGGGTGGTGCACCCAACTCCCTGTTAATGCTCAGTTATATTCTGAAGATGGAAGTCTGCTCAGTAGATGATCCGTCTCGCAGACTCTTGTTATGTATGTGTTTATTTTAAATGTTATTAAATCTTTAATTATATCTTGTCTTCTGCACCCTTGTAAAAACTATAGTTATCTCGTTTAAACCTTTCTTCTCAACCTTTACTATACTTCTGACTTATGGCCGTAAATAATAAAGCTCACGTGTGCAAAACTTACAGAACAAAGAAATTGCCTCAGGCTGGAGCCAATCTCTTTGTCTGACCTACTGGTGTTTATTCTCAACTGAATTTGGAAAATTTATTTAGTTTCTAGCTGTGCCACCAAATTCGTGGGTAGGAGTTGAATCTCCTTCCAAAAGAATAACACACAGTAAATGTCCCTTTTTTTTTTGTTTTGAAAATCTGGTCACTCTATTTTACCACCTCCTGAGATACTGATTGGTCTATAATTTGCTACTACTGTCTTAGAACCTCCCTTATGCAAGGGAATTATTTTGCCCCTTTCCACTCTCTTGGAACTCTACCAGAGCTGAGACTTAAGTTAAATAGTCTAGTCCGAGGCATTGCCAGTTCCTTTGCATATTCTCTCAAAAGGTGTGCTGATATCCCATCTAATCCCATAGCTGTATTTACATTGAGATTCTGCAATATCATAAGAATCTCCAATTCATCTCCCTCTGTTTGCCACTTAAGTCTGTTACAGCATTAACCTCAAATGCAGAGTGGTCACTCAGTAACTCAACTATTTTATCAGCTTCCGTCACCTTCCGATCATCAATACTCATTAAGTTTATTCTTCTATAGTCATTCTTCTTATTATTCTCACAGCATGAAAAAAACTCTTTGGGATTTCATTTGATCTGCTTGGCTAGTTTCTTCTTGTAATCTAATTTTGCCTTTCTTACCATACTGGTCACTTTTCTTGCTTGACCTTTGTATTGTTCATGAGTTTGCTGGTCACCTTTCCCCTTATATATCCTCCACAGCATTTTCTTTTCTTCTGCTCATGCTTAATGATATTTCTCATCCATATAAATCCTACCTAATTAATCTTCCTTCCTTCCACAGCTTTGAGTTTCCTCCTATACTCATCATAACCACCTGCCTCTACAAGGCAGGTGGTTATGATGAGTATACCTCTTCTTGAGAGAATATTCCTCAGTTTTCACAATCTCCTCAAGTCAAGACTGAAGACTGCACAGTCACTTTATCTTGCCCGGAGACATTAGACTCCTTCCTTCACGTCAATTGTCAGCATCCAAGAATCCATTTTATGATGGTAAAGAAAACTAACAGTAGTCCAGCCTTCCTAGACACATTAGTAACATGCATTCCTAATGGCAACCTATCTTTTACAGCATACAGAAACCCAAATACAGTATGCAGAAATCCACAGTATACAAAAAAAAAAAAAAAAAAAAAAAAACTTGAATCGGTAGCCCGAACAGTCTTTGTTCCTATGAGGCTTCTCTTGCAGCCAAACCCAGACATATATGAGAGAGTACCCAAAAATAACTGGAATCTGAACTTGGTGCACACACGTTTTCTAGTTATGGGTGATGCTGCTAGGCATCATAAGTGTGCAGTTTTCTTTGCCAGTCTGACAAGTGGCATGTGGTGAGGCGTGTGGTGAGGTTTTCTGCAAGGATAGAAAAATCAGAACTCCATGGTGGACACAGGAAGTTAAAGATGCGGTGAAGGAAAAGAAGAAAGTATATCAAAAGTTCCTGGCAAATAAATCAGCTTGTGCTCTTAGAGAATACAGAGACAAATGTAAGAAAGCTAAACACTTTGTAAAACTAGCAAAACAAAACTCATGGGAGGACTTTGGCAAGAACATAGAAAATAAATATCAAGAAGGTGGCAAAATATTCTGGAGGTTGTTGAAGAAACTTAGAAATGGAGAAAAGAGTGTTGTAAAAGGAGTTAGAGATGATAAAGGTGATATGAAAACTGGAGAAAAAGATATCCTTGAAGTATGGAGTAATTACTTCGAAAAATTCTAAATGAAACAAGCAGTGATAGTACATTGGTAAAAAACACTCAACAGGCATACAGTCAGGAATACATATCCATACTTGAAGTAGAAAAAGCCATCAAAGGCTTGAAATGTGGAAAGGCAGCAGGAGTAGATGATGTCCGACCAAAAATGCTGAAGTATGGTGGTATAAAAGTCTTACAGTGGCTGCACTGCAGAGTTCAGAAGGTCTGGACAGAGGGGTAAATTCCTGACGATTGGAGTAGAGCTCTCATAGTACCCATATATAAAAAGGGAAATAAAATTTAATGTGAGAATTACAGAGGTATTTCCCTACTGAGTGTTCTTGGTAAGATTTATGCCAGTATACTTGAGAAATGGTTGAGAAGAATTGTGGAAGAAAAGCTTGGTGAAGAACAAGCTGGATTCAGGCTAAATAGAGGCTGTCAGGATCAGATCTGATCAGACAAATAGTGGAGAAATCATGGGAATATAACAAAGATCTGCATTTAAGTTTTGTAGACCTGGAAAAGGCCTATGACAAGGTGCCAAGAGAGAAGCTACGCTACAGTTATATGGTGTCAGTGGGGCATTATATCAAGCTATACTTAGTCTTTATTTGAGTTGTAAGTCAGCAGTTAGAATTGAAGGAAGTACAGGAAGATGGTTTAATGTTAAATCTGGTGTGAGACAAGGATGTACATTATCCCTCTGTTATTCATTATCTATATGGATCACATTATGAAGGAAAGTGGTATTAAACATGATATCAAAATTGGAGATGTTAATGTCTGCTCTGTCTTTATGCGGACGATGTTATACTTCTAAATAAACCCGCTACAAGTCTGCAAGATTCCCTGACTAAATTGAATAACTGTTGTAATAGATATGGTATGAAGGTCAGCAATAAAAAGACAAAGACAATGAAAATAGGCAGAATCATTAAAAATGTCAACTGCGTTGTGAACGGAGAGCCTGTGGAACAAGTAAAACATTTCAGCTACTTAGGCACGATATTTAGTGAAGATGGTAAATTAAATATGGAAATAGACAACAGAATCAACAAAGGTAGTATGGTAGGAAGTCAATTGAATAAATTCATATGGAATAAGAGAGAAATTAGTCGGAACACTAAATTAGCTGTATACAAGACAGTATTCAAGCCAATTTTAACTTATGGATCTGAGAGCTGGGTCAGAAGTAAAACACTTGACCAAAGACTAGAAACTGCAAATATGAGAGTCCTGAGAATGATTAGAGGCATGAACAGATGGCATCAATGGCAATATCATATTAAAAACTAGGATATTAGGAAAGAACTTGACATTATCAGCATCCAGGAATGCGTTAGCAGAGCTAATCTCAGGTGGTATGGACACTTAAACAGAATGAGCGAAGAAAGATTAGCAAAACAAGTGTTCTCTGCCAGGTTGGCAGGAAAATGACCCAGAGGAAGACAAAGATATATGTGGATTGATACGGTATAATGTGCCTTAGACGATAGATATATAAGATCTGATAATGTTGGAGTATATATAATGTTGATAATGTAGGATCTGATAAAGTAACAGACTGATTTGCAGGAAAATTGTAGATAGGAAGTTAGTAATGATGTAAATTTTTTATGTAGTACTATCATATCTTGTACAGCCCTTGAAGGTACATGGCAGGAATTTGATGCTGATGATGATGTTTTTGAGTAGACTGCGTGATAGTGTGAGACAAAAATAGCCAGAAATGGGGAATAGTGGAGGTTGGCACCATGAGAATGTCCCAGCTCACATGGCCTTGCCTCTTTAACAGTTCTGATGAAAAACAACATGGTGGCTGTTCCCTGCCCTCCCTACTTGCCTGATCTCTCTTTCCACGTGACTTTTTTCTTATTCCCACAGATGAAGAAAACCATGAAAGGGGTGGTTTGTTGATGTGGATTGAAGTGAAAGGAAAAGTTACTGGAGGCCATAAACAGTATTCCAATTGAACATTTCCAGAACTGTTCCCAGAAGAAAAAGTTTGGGACAAGTGCATTGACTCACATGGAGAGTACTTTGAAGGATACTAGAATATGATATTATGAAATTTAATATATATATATATATTTTTTTAATAATTCAGATTATTTTTAGATATCCCCTTATGTGCCACACCCTCCTATCTGATGGCTACAGTTCCTACAGAATCAACAAAATAAGTAATCCTTTCCTCATTCATCTCTTCATGAGTCATTAATTTCAGTAAATTATGGAGACTGCAACTGTGTTAGGAATAATTACTTTAATTTCCCGGCTTTTTAACATTCATATTAAGGTCATCATCTGGAGTTTATACGTATATATATATATACAAAGGCAAGCTATATTACATTTCAAACAGTATGCCAGAGTGACAATGATTTGATTAGCCATTATTCTGCTGGCCTGGCCTCTAGTGAAAAAAAAAAAAAAAACTACATCAGAGATGTATCCTATTTATAACATCATCAGAGAACAAATTCACATTAGTACTTTTAATACTGAAAAAAATTGGTGGCCTTACAATAATTTAACATAAGTGTTTGTTATATGAAAGCTAAGATCCTACGTTATTACAGTCCTGATTATAATTAACTCTTTGATCAAAAAGGTTATGTGAGTCAAATATGTGCCATCCATTTTCTTGGGATTTTTAGACCACCATTATTGTTAAGATTTGGATGTTCATGCCATATTTTGGTGTGATGTAAAGAACAAGTGCCTTTCCAGTCAGTTCTATGCAGGGCATGATCAAAAAGGCCAAATTTACCATAGTATTAAATTTAGTGTCCCATTTATGTTCCTTTTTTTCAAATAGGAATTGTGCACATCCTGCAGTGAATACTCCATGGTGGGCCAGTGGAGGAAGTAGATCCTTAGATGAGTTGAATAGGTTCTTTAATTTTGCAGGAAGTTTAAAGGGGGGGGGGCATTAAGGTTGTATTTCTGTAGTATTCTGTTTATTTTATCTGATCCCTTTAATGTATGGAATGGCTACAGTTTTATAAAAATAAACTAGATTACAATAAAATCTAGTTTTTTTTTTTTATTTTTAAGTGGAGTCATGTGAAGAATTTTGTTGATGGTTTTTTGTTGTAAGCATTTTTCAGAAAGGTATTTGCTGATAACTTTTAATTCATGTTTAAGTGCTTGCTTGCTTAATGGAGCAAATCTTTAAAGCTCTGATTTTTAGTGTGTTAATGACATCTTATTTTTGTGGTTTGGGCAGTGGTGGTAAGAGTTTGTGTATATATATTGCTCTAAAAGGAAGTATGTTTCTGACTTTCAATTTCAGTTGTGAATTGTATGCAGTTGTGTTGTTTGTTTAGATGGCTGAAGAAAGTGTCCAATGTCTGGCAGCATGGGATCAGATAACAATAATAACAAAAACATTTTTATAATTGTACCTTCTTTTTGTAGGTAAAAGGTATTTTGCCAGACAAAATGGGCAGAATGTAATACATGGGCAGAGAGCACCATGATGTTGGGCAGGACTGTAAAAAAAAAAAAAAAAAAAAATGTGTCATTGATTGGAACATTTGCGAAAAGGGCAAAGATGTCAAAACCGACTAATAAATCACTTTTTTCAAGTGGGATGTCCTTAATTTTGTTTACAAAGGGATTGTTGTGTGTTTTTAATATGGGAGGGGGGGGGGGGATGATCTACCAACTCCTTGAGTGTTGATGCTAGTTTCTTGGCTAATAATTAGGGCTGTTAATAGCTTCAACCAGCTGTTAAGGGCTTCAACTATCAGCCAAAGCAGTACATTCTGCTTGTGAATCTTGGACAAACCATAAATTCTCAAGGAACGAGCATAGTGGGGAAGTAGTTTTTTAACTGTATCTGCAGGCCAGGATGTGACTGATTTAAGTCATTCTTATGTTTTCTTTTTAATCCAATTAGTTTTGTAATATTTCACAAGGTGATAGGTGCTTGTCTGAGCCTAATCGATTCATTTTTTCCAGATAAATTTTTCGGTTTAAAATAATCATGGCACCGCCTTTATCGTCTCTAGTTATTATGGTGTCCTGACTTGCTGTTTCTGCTCACTTGCTGTTTCTTCCGATTCTATTTTGCTCAGGTTGTTAGTTTATTGTTTAGTATTGTAAAGGAAAACATTCTCTTCAGAAGGCAGTAATGCTATCACCATTCCCTTTGTCTAGACCACATCTGAAATAAATAGAATTTTTTTTCTGATTTTTTTGAATTAAAAAAATACAACTGTACTATCTTCAAACCTAACTTGAAACTGGCTATCCTTATTCATTTCCCTAAGGACTAGTTCCTTACTCTCAGTTCCTGGTGTGTATAGAATTCTTTGTTCCTACAAGTTAGAAAGGTCTGTGCAGTTAGCATAGTGGCTGTGTGCTTTGTAACCATATGCCTGAGGAAGGATTGTCCTAGGTTTGATTCCTGTCAGAGACATGAGGATCTCAAGGATCTTCCTCAGCCATAGCCAAGTTAGCCGGTCTTGGGAGTGGGGCAGTAGGGTTTTTCCCTCCAGTTTAGCTGGTTTTTTTTTCATCCTGCAAGCAGGAAAACCGGCCCCCTGAACACGCACAGACTACAGTCACGAATACCTCCAATAGGGATGCAGCAGAGGAGTGGCGTGCCGGCTGCATTATTTCGCCTTGACTCCTCATTAGGAGGAGACCCAACCCGTCTGAATCAGATGGAAGGGAGAGATAGATAAACAAGTTAGAAAGACTGTCAGATTAGCTGCCATCTGCTTAAAAGAACATAAAAAATACATCAGTCAGATCTAGCAGACCATGCTTCGTTGCAGCAAGTTTAGAAATAAAAGAATTTTTTTAGAATCTGCTGCTGTCCTCAAAATGTAGCCAAATCTGAAAAAATGTGGATGCATAAACTATCCAAAACATTGGAAACATTAATTCTCAGAGATCCCATGTTACAACCAGCTTCTGGCAGGCACCCACCCATAGAAGGTACTCTATTCAGTTAGGACACCAGTCTTTTGTCTACCGAGTTTCACTTAGTTTTGTGTTTCCTTTGTATGTGTGTGTTACAGTTTCATATTGTACCTTCTGAAGTTGTCTCTGTGACTGACATGAAAAAACATTGGATTAAATTTCCTGGTGCCGTTTTACTCCATTAAGCTTCCAACATGTGTTGCTCCCAGCATTTAAGCCTTAGCACATGATTTACTTATATACATCCATATACTTGGGAATTCGAACTCACAACTCACCAACATGTATTATGCACTTAGTCAACCAATGCCAGCATGCACTGATTCATATCCTTGATTTTTTTGTTATTATAATTATCTTTATAATATCAAAATAGTTTTAAAGTTTTTTAAATATTATATCTTTTAATATATTAATTATGAATATATATATATATATATATATATATATATATATTTTTTTTTTTTAATAGCCTTCTGAACATAAGGATATAATTGTTCACATGTCTCGGTTGATGGATTCCATTACTGTTCCAATGGCTCGTGCTTCTATATTATGGCTTTTAGGAGAATATGCTGATAGGGTAACAAAAATTGCACCTGATGTGTTGCGGAAAGTTGCCAAGACATTTATAAATGAAGTATGTAACTTAACTTTGAATTTAATTTTTTCATTTTTATGAAAACCAACAGTTTTTTGTGTAAAACTGATTGTAGCAAAATTTTCACTTGAACTTATTTTTATATGTCAACTTGAAAAGTTATTAGGAAAATTTATGATGTAATTCATTTTCAACATTTTGTATTTGGTTTTATTTTATTAGGCCAGCATGCTTCGTACTTTTCTGTAATTTTTTTTTTACTTTTTTTAAAAATTGTTTTCACCGAGATGTAATTGTAATTGCCTAATTATGCAATTACCTAATTTTTAGAGTAAATTCACATTTATCTAAGTAAAATTAAAGAGTCAAGTTTTAGAGTTAGCAGTCATTTTGTAAAAAAAGTAGAAGGAACACTAGTACTTACCACATATCAAGCTGGTATAATAAGATGGTTCAGAAATCCTTACTCTTAGGGGAAAGAGATAACATTTTTGTTTCCTTTTGCAGATTACTTTTTTTTTTTTGTAAGAAGTTTTGACAGATGCTTTTCTCTTTGTATGTTATAGTGATAACATACTCTTTTTATTGATGAAGTATATTGAGCAAAAATGAGGAACTTCATGCTTTGAGAAAAGATAGAATTGCTATTCCTTTTTAGCAAAAAGGCTAGTCGGAAGGAATTTTACAGATAGCATGTTAAAAGACATTTTGAAAGTTATTAAAGTGTCATACCCATGATACACATTTATTATCATGAGTTGCACTTAATGCAAGAACTTGGTTCAACATGTATCATGTCTATTTTGCATTGGGTGAGCTCATTTTAAACAATTTGTCACTATTTATAGAATACCTGTTTCATTATTATTATTATTTTATTTATTTATTTTTTTTGTAGAATTTTTCTGTAAAATATGTTGACCCTCAGTTGCACAGAAAATTGCAAATGCAACTTTATTCAAATCATTAAAAAAAATCTTGAGCATTTGCTTTTTTAAAATATTATGCTTAGCAAAACAATGATTTTAAGATTATAGCCTATTACATAATTTACAAAAGCAATAAGAAAAAAGCAAAATCAATTATTACAATCAGTAGGTTTTTCTAATATTAAGTATAACAGTATTGAGGTTCAAAGCATATGATAGTTGTCTGAAAATCATTGGGAGTGCTTATATTTTCCTTTATGTATCATTTTGAAATAGGTAATTATACCATATTTACTGATACAATAAAACTTTGTTTTGCTTACATCTGTATACTATTGGTTTACCCCTGGGAAAGAATATTTGAATTATCAGTCAGTTCATTGAACTTACATTGATTTTATATACTATTGCTGAACTAAACAGAGTGCAGGAGGGTATGGTGTTCTCATTCTTACTTCTTTCCTCTACAGTCATTGAAAATAAATGAAACATTATGTACAAAAAAAAAAAAAAGTCACAGTCATAACTTTTTATCCTAGTTGATTTCCACCAGTAAAAAAAAGATTAAAGGAATAGCTAGCTTTTTTTTTCTTTAGATTTATTCAAAATAACTCTGAAAAAAAAGTTCTTTCTTTCATTCTTCATATAAAAAACCCATGTGTAGAGGCTTAAGTACTGTGAGGACATCATGTTGGAGGCTTAATGGATTGTATACAGCACTCAGAAAGGAATATAACAGAATTTAATACTTCCTATATTTCATCTCAGTCACTGAGACATCTTCAGGGATTACAAAAAACTAATGTAAAAACTGTAAAACTGTAATGTAAAAGCTGCTGCTGATTCTAAAAATACTCTCTTTTTTTGAATTTGCTGTGGTGGAGCATGGTGGTTTTTTCCCATGAGATCCTGTGGGTTGTATCCAAGACATGGTCAGTCAGACCTGGTCTAATAGTCATAATAGTCATAAATCAGTCAGACCTGGTATAATAGTCATACATCTGCAACCACGACTGACCATAGTCGGGGTTGGGTTGCAGATGTATGACTTGTGTTCCTCCAGGCGGATGGTTGCTGATCTGCCTGTCTGTCCAAAGTATGCCAAAGTGTTAATTAAAAAAAAAGAGACTATTTTAAGAATCAGCAGCAGCTCTCAGAAATCAACCAAATCTTAATAAATACATTTGCATTAAACTTCCTAAGATTTGGGAAACACTTATCATCAGAGATCCCACCTTACATTCCAGGTTACCTACAACTGCCCTTAGAGGGCACTTTTCCTAGATAGAACTTTAGAGTCACCCACGTGGTTGGGCTTAGTATTGTGTGGTATTTGTGCATATGTTACATTAGTTTTTTGTAATCCCTGAAGATGTCTCAGTGACTGAGATGAAATATTAAATTCTGTTTTAATCTTTTCGGAGTGCGATATACAATCCATTAAGCCTTCAACGTGATTCATATAAAAAAGTAGTGGGATATGATTTAAAAAAAAAAAAAACTTAGAATAATTTTCTCCTTTTTGTCATTTTGAAATAGAAAATTATACTGTATTTACTGATACAATAAAATTTTGTTTTGTTTATGTCTCTACATTTGGTTGTGGGAGACATTATTTGTTGTGCACAGTCATTTCTGTTTTTTTGAAAGTGTAGATGTTTAAGTGAGTAAAAATTTTATTTTTTTATCAAAATGCATAAAAATTAATCCTATGTTTTCAAGAAATAGAGTCCTTCTAGAAGTTCTTTGATTACTTGTATATCCTGAAAATAATAACTGTCTTCTCTACATATATATATATGGCATACCATCCGGATGCAAAAAAAGGTAAGTCGAAGGAAATGATTGTGTTGGTCGATACAAATGATTTGAGAGGCAAGAAGTATCCTATGAGTGAGGATGTAAGGGAGTTGTTAGAAGAGGCA
This sequence comes from Typopeltis vanoorti, assembly GCF_054136105.1. Classification (NCBI taxonomy): domain Eukaryota; kingdom Metazoa; phylum Arthropoda; class Arachnida; order Uropygi; family Thelyphonidae; genus Typopeltis; species Typopeltis vanoorti. The sequence continues at coordinate 7,844,055 of NC_143560.1, read as the reverse complement.
AAACTGAAGAGCAAGGTGAAGATTGTGTCTCCTACTGATTAGGAGGAGGGCGTTGATAGCCAATGAATCTATATGAAGATTGTGCAGAAGGAATGATGTAGGATTTGCAGATCTGTGGTCTGTGTTTGACAGAAAGAATGATCTGTACAATGCTGGTGGACTGCATCTAAATGGTTTTTGTTAAGTATCTAGAGAGAGCTTTGTTCACCGAGCATACTGAAGCACAAATTCAGGGATTAAGCAATTAGAGTGGTAGCAAGTGAGTTTGTGTAAAGGTACCCATGAAGCGAGTGAGTGTGAGAATGACCAAGTGAAGAATCTAGTCTCCCAAGCAAAAATATTGAATAGGGTAGTTAATTCGGAAAGTAAAGGTGGGTGGGGACCTAAAGGGATGCTGCAGTTTCTATATACTAATGACAGAAGTATCAGGAACAAGAGAGAGGAGTTTTTGGCATTGGTTAGTACAGCCTCGCTGAAGGTTATAGGCATTAGTGAGATTTGGCTAATAGCAGATGATGTAGTTACAGGTCCTGTACTCATTGTACTAATTTGGTATACAGGAACGAGTGATTATTATGGGGGGAATTCAACTATGAAAATATAGACTGGAAGAAAGAAAGAACACATGGCAGGAAAGAAATAGAATTTATATACCTACTAAAAGATAATTACTTAAGGCAGCATGTGAAGGATGGGACTAGGGATGAGAAAGTATTTGACCTGGCCATAGGATCAGAAGAGCTATCCATAACCAAGGTGATCACATTGCCTCCAATTGGTGAAAGTGACCATGCAGTCTTGACTTGGGAGATTGTAAAACATGAGGAATATTCTGTCAAGAAGTCGTATATGTCGGACTACAAGCCAGGTGATTATGACATGCTTAGCTTAAATCTGTGCAGGATAAGGATGTTAGTCATGCATGGGATATAGTTAAGGGTCATCTAGAGGAAGCAATATTAAAATTGTAAACCTAAGGTAAGGAGAATTAATCAGATAGGAGTTAGATGGATGAGTAATATCATTAAGCATGAGCTGCAGAAGAAGAAAATGCTGTGGAAGGTGTATAAAGAGAAAGGTGACCAGCACGTAATGGAAGGCAAAATCAGATTGTGAGAAGAATCTAGCCATGCGGGCCAAAGGAAATCCCATGGGAAGTAAGAGAAAGAATAACTATGGAAGATTAACCTTAACGAGTAATGATAATGGTCATGAGGTGACAGAAGCAGATAAAATAGGCAAGTTACTGAGTGACCACTTTGCAAGGATATATCATCCTAGTGAGGTTACTGCTTCAGCATATGTGACAGACTGATGTGGGAATAGAGGTGGGTGAATTGGAGGTTTGTAGGCTATTGCAGATTCTCAGTGTAAATCGAGCTTGTCTTTTGAGGAAATGTGCAAGGGAACTGGCAATGCCTCTAATAGACTCTCTCATTTAATTCTCAATTCTGGTAGAGTTCCAAGGAGAGGGGATAAAATAATTCCCTTGCATAAGGGAGGTTCTAAAACTTCATTAGCAAATTATATCCAATCAGTATCTCCGGCATGGTGGTAAAAGTCCTAGAAAAATTGGTCAAAAAGAGAATTCAGAAATGGGTAGATAAAAATATTATTATTATTTGGGCACCTCCATGGAATTCAAACGCTCATCGTGGGGGACGACCCAATCTATCATACCTTTCCTTGAACCCATTAACAGACAAAGCACTCACAACTGACTGTGGCAACCCATTCCACTCATTCACCACTCTGCAAGCAAAAAATCTAGTCCTCACACCCCCTATTGACCATACCTTTATCCAACTTCCAGGGATAATCCCTTGTTCTGGTCGCTCTAGCCAAGTGCTGAACATTTTCTCTGCATCTATCCTATAAAATCCTTCAAGTAATTTAAATGTTTCTATCATATTCCCTCTTTTTCTCGTATCAACAACTTCTGCCATCCAACCAGCTTCAGTCTATACTCATAGGGAACATTCCACAGGCCACTCTCCATCCTGATCACTCACCTCTGAATCCTCTCCACTGCTTCCCCATTCTCAAGAAACCACGGAACCAGACTTGAGCACAGTAATCCAGATGTGGCTGTATCAAGGCATTATAAAGAGGAATGACAACTTCCTTATCTCTACTTGTTAATGTGTTCTTCAATAGTCAGTTCTCTAGAGTCCTCTGATTTGTTAACTGGAATGTAAATTGTAAGATAACTTGCCATAGCTAGCTAATCTCTAGAGTCCTCTGAATTGTTGTTAACTGGAGTATAAATTGTAAGATAACTTGCCATAGCTAGCTAGTCTCTTTATGATTAAAATTAGTCTCGGCAATTTGATCTTTTCAAGCAGAGAAGTAACAGAGTAAATATATTGTTTAGTCATTTAATATTGAAAAGAGAAAGTTTGCTTCTTTATACCAAAAGGATAGGTAGAGAGAAGCAGTAACCTCCCTATCGCTTATTTAATGTACTTTATTTTAGATGTAAATAAATGTGTTTTAATTATCTGTCAATTGAGTATTGCCTGATTGTTTATTTTACAACTGCACTGTTCCTAAATAAATCAGACTTGAGAGCGGGAAACTAAGTGAGATAGCCAAAGCGTAAAGTTAAGTGCAAAATAGACCATGGCTGTTTGTGTAAAGTTTTACTAAAGGAATTGGTATTAGAGAAAGAGAGAGAGAGAGAGAAATCTACTGGCCGTATTACTAAGTTTTATACCAATTAAAAGATATTAGTGGCACAGTCTCAATAAAAAAAATAAATTTTCTAGTATCCTTAGGCATAAAACTCGTAGTGCAAAAGGTAGATAAACGCAGTACACAATAATATAAGCAAGAAAGATTACGAGAGAGAAAACTCGCACTACTAATTAGAATAATGGTATATAAAGTATAGAGTAAAGACATTACAAAAGAATAACAAATAAATAGTAACAAACAGTATACGTTTACAGCATTACTGAGTGCATAGCATTACTGTAATCTGTTTGTTGAAAGGGATGTGAGATGCAGGGAAGAAAATGTATTCTGTTAATTTTACCTGCATTGTAGCCAACGGATAGTAAGGTGTGATATAGTAAAATTCAGTTATGAATGTATTGTGAATGTAAATTGAGAAAGCAAGGGTATCCTCATGGAGATGAGTGGGTAAAGTGTTTAGAAGAAAAGAGAGGTTGTTGATATATTCTTTTTCTGTAGTGAACCGGATTCTGGAGTTCTGGCTGTTGAGATGGAGGAGGAATGATTGTAATGTATTTGAGCTATGTGGCCAAATGGAGACTACATCATCAATGTATCTTAGCCAGTTAGGAGGTTTAAACTGTTGTTTGAGCAGAAGAGGAGGAAAATCCTTTTCTTGTCTCCTCTATTTATTTATATATAATGTTCTTCCAATTGAAGTAACCAGTATGGGTAGCAAAATTGATGAAATCATTAATGTCTGGAGGGATTTAAGAAAAGGTAAGGTATCAGAAAGGATATTGGTGAAGAATTGATGTGAAAACTATCCATGAACTTAGTACTGCTTAAAATTAAATTCTGGATTAAATATATAATCTGTACATCAAGAGGCATATATCATAAAATATCTGATATGTACCACTTGATGGTACATATCAGATAATTCATGAAGATGACCAGCTAAACATTAAATTTTTGAAATAAATGTAGTAAATTAATATTTCCAAGTTTTTGGATATATGGATGTACAACCTACTCTTGAATATGCTTGGTTATGATGAAATGGTGAGAATCTGTGCATAAAACTTCTTAAGTTATAAGTTATGCAACTATTGGGGGATGGGGAGAAAGGGGTTGAAATTTTAGTTTCATTCTTCACATCATATTTATGTAATTTTGAGTCTCACTAAATGAGATTCAGCACAAAACAGAGAAAGATTTAAATATAGAAGGTGAATTAGGAGTATATTATATCTTTCTTGAATTAAGCAAGGAGTAAAAAAGAATCATCATTAAGCTTAATTTTCTTATTAAATACAAATGTATATTACATTATAATTATTGTATACTGGCTTCCTTCCATATGTTAATATTTACTTATCAATTATAATAACATTACAGCATCTTTTACTTTCAAATGTTTTCATTTTCTTATTTTAAAAATGTTATGTGGTCAGCAGAAGACTTCATCTGCTCATCCAGTGTAACTTGAATTAATCCTGTTATAAATAGGAAAGATATGTCAGCAGTCAACTATTTAGACTTACATGCTGGTTGGAACTCATTGTTGGATTTAATAGAATAAATACAGCACATATAAATAATTAAACAACACATTTAATCACTCATATATTCATCTCAATCACTGAGACATTGTCAGGGAAAAAATTGCAAAAACACACGTTTGCACAAACACTGAGTGGAAAAGATTAGACTGAAAGCCTAACATCCTATGAGGGGGGTGCCATTGGCTAGTTGTAGCTGTGTTGGGCATGAGTTAAAGTTTCTCAAATTTTGGGAAGTTTAATACAACCATATTTATTAAGATTAGGTTGGTTTTTTAATTCTGCTGGTGATGGGTGTGAGATTCTGTGCCAAGGTATCTTAGGCATGGTCAGCAAGCCCTTACTGACCATACTCATGGTGACAGATGTATTTTTTATGTTCCTCCAGGCAAATCTCCCAGTTTGACTATAATAAGATAAGTTGCAGGAAATTGAAACATCTGGAACTGATAGAGGATCCTTCGAAGAGCAGATGAGAGTAGCCAGCTTTAGATAAGGTTTAAATATCGTGCAGAGATTGCTAATGCTATTTTTTCTGAGGTGCCCTGGATATAAGGAACAATGATAGTATTAGCATAGTCAACATGTTGAGAGAGATGGAAGGAACATTAGTTTGTTGACTTTTTTTGGCATGTAACCATTCAACGGGAAGGTTTAGTGAATAAAGGAGAGTTCAGCAGTAAGATCAGCCTCAGTGTAACAGAGATTGGAGGCTCTATTAACAAGGGTTTTGATAACACTTTATTGTTGAGGGGGGGGGGATAATGGGAAAGTTTGTGGTTCCATAAGTTTCTAGCCTGATTAACTTTTAGAGGTGATAGAAAGAAAACAACTTTGTCACTTTTCAACATAATCTCCCTTTACTTCAACACACTTTTCAGATCGTTGAATTAACATTTCTTTGCCCTTGAAAAAATAGTCTGTACTTTTATCTGCGAAATGGCCTGAAACTGCACTTTCACCTCATTGTCATCTGCAAATTGTCTTCCTCGAAGGCTTTTCATCAATTTTGAGAAGAGGTAATAGTCACTGGGTGTTAGATCTGGGCTGTGTAGGGTGGGTGTTCAATCTCCTGGAAGCCACAGTCCTTCACTGCAGCCTTCACAACAATAGCCTTATGGACTGGAGCATTGTCATGAAGCAGGCGAACACCATGATTCAGCATTCCTCATCTCTTCTCCTTTATGGCATTGTGCAATTTGTGCAGGGAGGAATATTCTGCATTCAGGGTGGTATTCCTTTCCTTGAAGTCAATTCCAAAAGATCGTTGCCATGATCTTCTTGGTGGACTGAGTGACCTTGGCTTTTCTCACGGTGCTTTGCATGGTTTGCACCACTCCATGGAATCCCTTTTGGAAAGAGGATCATAATAAAGGACCATGATTTCACTCCCAGTGAGAGTGGATTCCAGCATTTCTCTCTGATTCCCTTGGCCAAGCTTGAAAAACTTTCAGGAACAGGTCACACAATTCTCTTTCTGAATTGAAGAGAGAAGTCGAGTCACCCACCTTGCAATGACCTTTGTCATATGAAGCTTCTCGTGAATGATTGTGAAAGGCTGTTGTTATAAAAAGCCCCAACCTTGCTGAGATTTCTTTGAGCTTCAGCCATCTGTCATTGAGCAGTTCCTCCTTAACAAGAGAGACATTTTTCTCAGTCATCACTTCCACGGGCAGACCATCATGTGGATCATCTGTGATGTGCTCTCTTCTTAAGCAAAACTGTTTAGCCGATTCTTTCATGGTGGAATATGAAGAAGAAGCTTCCCCATATACACCAGCCAGTCGCTGTTTGATAGCATTGGAGAAAGCCCTTCTTTGGTGAAAAACTTTATCACAGCACGGTACTCAAATTTTAACATGACAGCCACTTAGCATGCCACGTGTTAGTCAAACGAGTGCCTCCAACTGAATGACACAGGTAGAAAGCTGAAACTGGTACACTAAACTCTCCGTAGATGATGCTGTCTGTCATGCATGGTGTTTTAAAATTGGTGTGAATTTTGTATGTCAGGCCAGAAACTTTTGGAACCTACCTCGTGTCTACATGTGTGGGTGAGTTTTCTAAAATCAGGAGCATATTTTTCAGAATGCTCTTGATTTCATAGGACTTTAAGCTTTCAGTCTAATCTTTTCATTTACTGACTTACTGTTTGTGCAAATTTGTCTGTGTTTTTACTGTTGTTTAATGTTGTTTCCCTGATGATGTCTTGGTGACTGAGATGAAATATAGCAGTGATTAAATGTGTTGTTTAATTATTTATTGATGCCATCTGTTCACTCCACTAATCTTTCTCAGAACTCTAATATCAGAGGTCTCTAGTCTGATCAAATGTTTTATTTCTAACCCATCTTTCAGATCCATAAGTTAAAATTAGTTTAAACACTGTCTTGTATACAGCTAATTTAGTGTTTCACTAAATTAGCTGTATTCTAAAAAACTAGGCTTTCTCTTTTGCTCAAGACGTTACTTCACTTCAAAACAGCTGTTAATCTTATACAATCACAAATCCACCCAGCTATCAAATACTGTTCTCACATTTGGAGTGGGACTCCTAAAAGCTCTCTCAAAATGCTTGACTCAATGCAGAGGAGAGCAATTAGACTGATAAATAATCCATCTCTTACCAACTCATACCCCCCACTTTCACATAGACGTTTAGTCTCTGCAATTTGTATATTCTACAAATATTTTCATGGAAAATGCTCATCTGAAACAGCATCAATAATTCCCCCACTCTGTACTAAACCCATTGGAACACGTACAGATACCACCCAACATCCCTTCACAGTACACCTTGAAACCCACAGAACAGTCTTCCCCCTGATGTTTTTCCCAAGGAATACAATATGCAGGCTTTTAAATCGAATGTCAACAAGTTTCTCCTTTCCCCCTCCCACTACCCATATATGGTACTAAAGTACTATAGGTGACCAGCCAACCTCTCGTATATGGGCCCAACATAAAAATAAAAAAAAAAATACAAGTTTAACTAATTTCTTTTTTATTCTGTATAAACTTATTCATCTGACTTCCTACTATACCAGCTTTACTAGTTCTGTTGTCTATTTCCATGTTTAATTTGCCGTTGTGCCTAAATAGCTGAAATGTTTTACTTGTTCTATAGACTCACCATTCAGTATACGGTTGATGTTTTCAATGTTTTTGCCTATTTTCATTGTCTTTGTCTTTTTATTGCTAAATTTCAAGCATAACAAGATGCTGTTATAGGCTGTTCATGTGCTTTCTGAGGTTTAGAAATTGTTAAAAAGGGGAGGCACAGGAGGACAAAAGAATGGTTGACTGAGGTTGGTTTGTAGTTTTATTGCCAATTCATCAGTCTTTGCACAATTAGCATGCATTGATTGGCAGAAAATATCACACGGAAAGCTCTTTTTCTTGTCTATAATTTCCAACTTGCAGTTATGGCACTTCTGCGCTTCAGCTGGCCTGTTAGTTAGCAAGACAGGTAGCGCTGTGTTGACACTAGCTTTGTTGCTGCTATTTTTGCCTTATGCTGTAGGCATACCATATAGAAGTAAGGAAACCACCTCTGCATATGTACAAAAGTAGGGAAAATGTTTGTTGTAAAGCTACAGTACTTATTGTTGGTCTTGAGGTTTTCAGGTCCTTTAGCTGGATACTGTCATTTGGGATTCAAAATTGGATTTAAAAAATCACTTTAAATAGTGGTATCATTAGAAAGCATAAAAATATAAGCAACACAATCCAGAGTGCCACACCTGAGGATGATACAGAATTCAAGGGGTATGGTATTTTCAGGACAGCGAGAGAGAACATTGGAGGAGGAGGGTTTTTACTAATGCTAGCAGAAGAATTTAACCTAAAAAGAGTAGCAGTACATCTGGAGGATAGAGGTGAAAAGGGCAATTGATTTGAGGCTGTCTGGTGTGAATAGAAACCAACAGGATGAAATATGCCGTTGGTTGCTACTATAGGCCAGGAAGAATGTAGATGGCATACACTGGCAAAATTAGCACGAGTGCTGAACAAGATGTTATTGTTGTGCACATTAGATAGTAGTGGACCAAGTACTGAGCCTTGCTGTACAACTAGTCACCTCCCCTTCTCCCAGACTCTACTTCCCCATATACCCCTCTTTGATATCTGTCCATCCTCTTATCTAAATCATGAGCTTCGTAACCATTTGGTTCAATTTATTCAACAGAATTCCATGTGGATATGCAACAGAGATTTGAAAGGATTCCACAGGATTCCCTCTGGAATCTTGTCAAATTCCTTGGCTAAGTCTAACAATATCGCAGAGTAGCCATTTTCCTTATCTAACCTCATTGTCACTTTATTAGAAAATGTAAGCAAATTACTAAGATATGACCTATCCCTTCACTAAATCATATTGTTCCTTAACTGCCATATTCTTGTTCACTCAGTTCTGAATTTGGTGTTTTATCAACTTCTCCAATACCTTAACCACCACTGTTGAGATACTGATTGGCCTATCATATGCAACTTCTCCAATACCTTAACCACCCACTGTTGAGATACTGATTGGCCTATCTGTCTTGGAGCCTCCTTTTGTGCTCTTTCCATTCCCTTGGCACCTTCCCAGAACAGGCTCAAAGTAAATGGCTCAGTGAGAGGAGATGCCAATTCTCTTTGTACATTCTCATTAGAGTATGTACAAAGAGAATTAACACACATCATCTGTGTATTAACAGCTGATATGTGATCTAATCCCAAGACCTTGTTCGCATGAAGGTTCTGCAACATTGCAATCACTTCCAATTCATCTACCTCTCTTCTTCCATCCAAAAAAGCACATCAGATTACTTGGCTGTTGAAGAACACAAACAGAGATGTCGAAGAACATAAGGGCAAATGTCTGCATGCAGGTGTTGTCTGGATTATGTAAGGGTGAATAAATGGTTGAAGAGATGATCAAGAGGTGAATTACCAAGATTGTGACAGGGCTATGAAAATAGATTTGAAGGTCTGTGGGCTTCAAAAACCAACTGAAAGGTTAATAAAGGGGAAATGATAGAAGTTTATAAGTTATTACTATTATTACCTGACACCTCCAGGGAGTCCAAGGACTCATCAAGGGAGGGCACCTACTCTACATTTGTCTCCACCACTCAATCCACCAACCACAACAAAGCGTAACTACACCAATGCCTTTTACTGAAGGGGGGGGGGGGTTATAGGACTGACATGAAGACTTTTTTCATTACATGATAGGAAGGGATACCTCTTGCAAATTGATGAGAGCATGGTTAACAAGAGCATTAGAACTAGATTTTTTGCTTGGAGGGTGATATATAGGTAGAATGGGTTGTCAGAGGCAAGTATTGCATCTTTGAATGAGTTCAGGGGTGGCTGTGTTAGGTATAGTGGTTAGAGTGGATTTCCTTCAATAAGTATGAATCTGACTCTATGGAGATGCCTGAGAAATAATAATAATAGTAATACTATCTCACTGATTTAGGATACAAGGGTTTAGGACAATGGTTCCCAACCTTTTGAAAGCAGAGGACCTCTATTTTAATTTGAAAAATATTGTGGACCCATGTTGCAAAATCCCATCAAGGAGATTGGAGTTGACTAATGTTATCTTAAATTATGCAATTATGTAAATGATGCATTTCACATCTACACTTTCATCCCATTGCAGAGAATAATATTGACCATTACATACTCTAAAAATCAGTTTATGGTTTATGCTATTTCTTGAATTCTTTAACTAGGTACCCTTCCTCAGTGAGTCCTTGGACTTCCTGGAGGTGTCACGTAATAATAGTAATAACTTGTTCTCTTGCACATTCTTGCAGCACATGTGCTGACATACCATCTAGTCCCACTTCTGAATACACATGGATGTTTTTCAATATATGGAGCACCTCCAGTTCATCTACCTAACTTCTCACATCAGCCTCTGTCACATCAGTAACTGAAAGGGCTTCCTCCACCTGGATAATATGCCCTTGCAAAGTGATTGCTTAGCAGCTCAACTTTTCTTTTGCTTTTATTACTTTCCTACCATCAGCACTGATTAAAGTTATCCTTCCATAATCATTCTTTCTCTTATTCACTACATAGCAAAAAAAAAATCTTTTGGATTTAGTTTCGCCTGCTTTCTAATTTTTTCTCATAATCTGATTTAGCCTTCCTTATCATATTAATCATCCTTTTTGCCTGTGCTTTGCCTTTCTCATGAGTCTGCTGATCACTTTTTTCTTTATATTCCTTGCACAATGTTCAATCTCTACTCCTGGATTTTAAATTCACATACCTTTATCTTACCCACAATTCTTCCACATCTCTCTGTTCCACATTTCCAACCCCCCCCCTTTCTTTCAGTCATCCTTCAGCAGTAATATAAATGTTTATTGCCATACACTGAATGCCACTCAATAAGAAGACAACCAGGAACATCCTACAAAGCTATGTCCAAAATTATTCCTTCCCTATATTCTTCATGTATTTGTTTTTTAAACATCAGTAATGCCCTGAAAATTGAGTAAAAGGCCAATAACATCATAAAAGGGATACTCCTAAAGAAAAATAGGCAAAATAGCCATAAAAATTAAAATTAATTTCTGCTTTGTTTATCCTCCTGATCCTGGGTATGCAATTTGATACTTCCTTTCTCAAACAATTCTTGACCACTTCCCATGCACACATTCCATGCACACTAACATTCTTTCCTTTTACCTTCTTATGCCATGGCACTACTCCAAGCTGCCATCAAAGTTTATCATAATTGCCAGCTTTGTAGTTCTATTTAAACCATTTCTTAACTAAGAATTCAACATGTTGAGTGATCTTCCAGAACAAGACTTCATGGTCACTCTCCAATCAGAGAAAGTGACCATGCGGTTTTGTTACTGTAGTTATGGATAGATCTAATGCTGTTACCAGATTCATCACTCTCAAAACCCTTGTCCCCCCCCCCCATCACATGCTGTTTCAGATAATTATTCCTTCTTATTCTTCTTCTTAAGTAGCTTCTCCAATTTGGAGGTTAGCATCATTGTACGGAAGTGTCCATTCCTCTGCCATCCTTTCTTTATGTCATCAACCCAAGAAGTTCTTGGTTGATGATGTAAAGAAATAAGCTTCTTCCCTCTAATTTTCCCTCCAGTATTTCCAAAGACATTTTATCTGCTGATCCTCGTAATGCATGCCCTGCTGTCTTGCACTTCCTCATTATAAGGTCTTCCATGAGTGCTCTTTGGTTCCCATTAAACTTCAACCTATTCATCAGTTTTTTGTTTTTTTTCCCCAAGAAATCTACAGCACCATCTTATAGCACCAAGGCCTGCAATTTCCTGATTATGGATTTTGTATATGTCCACTTCTCACATCCATAATTCAATGTGGACCAATGTACGATTTCATTATTCTTATTTTAGTCTGTTTATTTATTCCAGAGAATTATCCCTTAGTAACTATATAAATTCTATTTCCATCTTGCCACGTACCCTTTCCTTTTTCCAATCTGTATCCCCATAGTTGAAGGCACCCATGTAGTTGCTTGGCCTGCACTCATTGTGCTAATTTTGCCGATGCATGGTATCTACATCTTCCTCTGGATCCCCACTATTTAACAGCAATCAACACATATTTGTCTTACTGGTTCTCTTACACTAGATAGCCTCAAATTAACCATCTCCCTTAAATCTAAAATTCTCCTTAACTTCTATTTTATTGGTTGAAGTTCAGCTATCATTAATAATATCTCACCCCTTGCCCTCCCTCACCCCTCTGCATGTCTTGTCCTCTCTGAAAATACCCTGTTCCTTATCTGCAGATAATGTTGTACTCTTAATCAAATTGAATGAAAGTCACCAGGATTCCTTAACTAAATTGAATAACTGCTGTAAAAAAAAATTTGGCATAAAAATTGGCAATAGAAATGCTATGACCATGAAAAAATTTAGGAATATGGGTAGCAGAAAAACATCCAGAGGAAAGCCAAGATCTAGGTTGATTAGTGTAGTTAGAAGTGTCTTAGAAGACTGAAAAATAAGATCTGACAGTGGTAGAGTTCTGAAAGGTAATGAACTGCTTTGGAGGAAATTTGTCAGTAGGACATTATTAATAATGCAAGCATTTTGTTTAGTTGCATTGTAGTGTCATGCACACTCCTTAGTGGTATATATCAATTTGATAATGATGATGATCAAGTGTATTTGTAATATCAAAATGCATATTTGTTATAAAGCAGTTACATTTCAATTAAAATACTTGATTATTTTCTTATTAGTTTGAAAAGAAAAATTGTGTTTTTATTCTTTATTGAATAACTTTTTTTTTCTAGGAAGATATAGTGAAATTGCAAACTTTAAATCTAGCTGCCAAGTTATATTTGATTAATGGAAAACAAACAAAATTGTTGACACAGTATGTTTTCAACTTGGCTAAATATGATCAAAATTATGATATTAGAGACAGAGCCAGATTTCTTCGTCAGCTAATCATGCCCCAAGGAGAAAAAGGTCTACAGTTAGCCAAGCAAGCTAGAAAGATTCTCCTTGCTCTGAAACCAGCTCCAGTACTGCAATCTAAATTTAAAGGTAATAATTCATTTTATATATGAAAATTTTGAAAAATTTTTCTTAAATACCAAATTTTATACAATTTTTATTTATTTATTTATTTTCTGTTATGTGGGCATAAAGTAGATGTAGAAAAAAAAAAAAAGAAGAATGATTAATAAATTCAGCATTGTGAATAAATTAGATATGATCATTATGAATGTCCCTCTAAGAACTCATTGAGGATGAGCCTATTCAGATTCTCATACTTAAATATCTGACATATCTCTTCTTTAATACATGTATTGAAGACACACAACATATAATGGTAACCTATTCCTCACACATGCTACAAGAATTTGGACCTAATATACTTGTTACAACACCCATGGCCATCTTTCAGTGGTGATCCCCCCCCCCCTTAGATTCTATTTACACCATCCATAAGCTACAAATTTCACTTGTATCTATACTGTTAGATTCCCTTACCAATTTGTTTCTACGATATCTCCTCTCCTCTGTCTATTCCCTTAAAACTTAGTTTTGAGAAATATACATAATGCCATTAGCCAGTTAACATCTTAGTTCCTCAATGATCAATCTTTTCAACTGTCTCTCCCATCCAGTTGTGGAAGCCATTTGACCACAGTATTGCCAGAAGTATTCAAAATAAGGATGAAGAGTTTTTGCCACTGGTTAGCTCAACTTGCCCAAAAGTGATAGGCATTAGTGAGACTTGGTTGACCAAGGAAGATGTAGTCATAGGAATAGAATCCAAAGGATGCAGTATCTTCAGAGGGAACAGACAAAATAGGATGGGAGAGGAGTTTTGTTAATGATAGAATAAGAATCAAAGCCAAAGAGAGTAGAAGTACATCAGGAGGACAGGGATGCAGAGAGCAGTTTATTTGAGGCTGTCTGGTGTGAGATAGTGGCTAATAGGACGAAATATATAAGTCATGATATAATAAATTTAGTTTAATCCTTTATTCAAGTGTAAGCAAACAGAGTTTGCGCCTCAAGTATCTTCAGGACTGAGGCAACTCATAGTAAAGGTGGACCAAGCTCTCATCACTCCTTGTCTCAGTATCCCCCCCCCCCCCCATAATACAAAGCACATCTCCTTGCGGACATGTATAATGCTATGCATTAAGGGAAGGGTCACTGCCCAGATCAGTTTCGACCTTAATTGAGGTCTCGTCAGTGGGAACCAGACCCAGAAGTGGTGATACTAAGGCAGAAGCAATGGAGAGGTCATATTTACTTATACGAGTTTCCAAAAGGTGTACCACTTTATTATTAAATTACTCTGGATTTAGAGAAAGATTTTGGAAGAGTATTTTCACTTGGTTAGACTAGAAATAAACTTCCGACATCTTTCTCTAAATCCAGAGTAATTTAATAATAAAGTGGTACACCTTTTGACAACTCGTATAAGTAAATATGACCTCTCCATTGCTTCTGCCTTAGTATCACCACTTCTGGGTCTGGCTCCCACTGACAAGACCTCAATAAAGATTGAAACCGGTCTGGGTAGTGGCCCTTCCCTTAATGCATAGCATTGTAAAATGGGGAGGGGGGTTGAGCCATATGTACATCTTACACTTTTACTTTACTCTTATCTATTCTTCTTTATTCTGCTGTCTCTATCAATTATTGTTATCCTTTTCTAATTTATCTACGCTTTCTCTTTATATTCTATTCCTTACTTTCCTTTCTCTTTATTACTCTATACTCCTATCTGTTTCTTACGCATTACACTTTTACTTAAGTTACCACAGGTTATCTAATACCTTCAGAATCTTGGAAAATTTATTTAATGTTACGACTGCACCACCAAGATTCTCCTTTATGGGTATTAAATATAATTAAGATCATTTGCAATATCTCTCTAAATCTATCTCAGGCTTTATTGTCAGTCGTGGCTGCACTTATTTAACTTTGCACACAGGTTCGCATTTATTTAGAAACAGTGCATTGGAATAAGGATCAGTGAATACACATTCTTTAACATAACAAACATATTTATTAAACTACAATACATTAATACAGTTTCTTAAATGAATTGGCTCTTCAGAAAATTAAAAGCTAAGAATTATAATCACAATCAATATACACACATTAAAATACACAGCAATCCTATCAAATACCAATCTATAACTTCATTCATTCTGCTGGTAAGAATTATTATCTTATACATTGTACATACTTAATAAACATGCAGCAATGCTATCATATAAGAATCTATGTTTGCATTCTAGAACTAATCTGTTCAAGCAATATGCACATATCTCAAAACAATAAATTTACCTATCTAAATTATCTTAACTATTCTTTAGCCTCTTAGTCCAGGACAAATCATCACAATTTAACTTTTATATATATGTCCCACCAAATATATACTTGAAAACAAGAAGTATGCTATATCTAAATCACTAATAGTATTTCTTTAACCTCATAGTCCAGGACAAATTATCACAATTTAACTTTATATATGTCCTGCCGAATATATAATTACTTCAAGGTTGTACTCACAGTTCTTCTCATGACACAATTATCTGAACTGGCTCTTTTGTCCCTTATCTGGTTCTACTTCTACTGGCTTCTTTTCCAGCCTGGGCCTTATCATTCATGCGGGTTTCTTATTCTTTAGCTCCATTGCATCGTAGAAGATTCTTGGGGGATTGGATATGTCTTACCGATACTGCTTTTCCGTCCTTGGCTTTTAACATTCGTGCGGGCTTCTTTCCTTTAGTGCTGTTGCATCTCGAAGAATTCCCAGAGCTTGACGCATATTATTATGGCTCGACTTCTCCTTCGACATTTACCTACTTCTCTCCGGACGTCCAACAGATCCGCGATGCTGGATTCTGAGACACTATGAGAGGAGACTGCTTTTCCTTCTCCGTTTCTACCTATGCATACCTGCATACTGCCTCCACCTGCTACATTTTCGATCTGCTGCATCTGGATACCTGGATAAAGAGCCCCCTTGGATACTTCTAGGTCCTTTCTTATACTCCCTCTTGTGGTCCTTGGAATAAGAGTCGAGAACCCTGAGCATTCCCACGCAAAAAGGGGAATGTGACCTTCGAGTTGTTGTTTACTTTTGTTTCCCCCAGAACACACAAAACAATCTTGTTCACTATATGTGTGAGATCCTTTAGTTGTTCGTCGCCTGTTGTTGCACTGTCCTTGGGACATGCATTAGGTTAAACTTTGAACAATTGAAGGCACTTTACAATTTCCAAATAAGGCTTCTAAGCTCTTTCTTTCAAATTGGAACAACTAAAATGACAGGCTGCTTTCTAAGGCATTGGCCTTGAAATACACAACTTAACATTCCTACCATTTCAATACATACTTGTATGGTTTTTTGAATAAAAAAAAATTATAACTACAGTTAATGTAACCCTTATATACAAAATTCCACAATCAGTGTTAAAATTACAACCTCCTCCTATATACAATGTTTGTGACCTCTGTAAAAGTCGATGCAAAGTTAAGAAAAAAAATTTTTTACTGCATTGAATTTTACAGCATTATACATGTCTGCAAGGAGATGTGCTTTGCATTATGGGAGATACTGAGACAAGGAGTAATGAGAACTTGGTCCACCTGTACTACGAGTTGTCTCAGTCCTGAAGATACTTGAGGCGCGAACTTTGTTTGCTTACACTTGGATAAAGGATTAAACTAAATTTATTATAGTCTAACCAAGTGGAAAATAAACTTCCAACATATAATTCGTGACTGCTATAATCTAGAAGGTATTAGGGAAAATGTAGAATCCATGCATTGGAAGATGAGTGCAGGTTGAATAATTATTATGAGGGACTTCAACTATAGGGATATAGATTGGGAAAAGGAATAGTCACAGGGACAAAAGGAAATGGAATTTATACAGCTGCTTATAGATAATTACTTGAGACAGCATGCAAGAGAGTGGATTTGGTCATAGGTTCAATGAACTTAACTATAACCAATCTAGCTACACTGCCTCTCCTCTGAGAAAGTTATCATTTAATCTTGGCCTGGGAGATTACCAGACATGCAAAATTTTCTGTTAAGAAAAGAATTATAAGATAAATTAAAGCTAATTATAATATAAAGCTAACTGATGAGGCCAAAGAAATTCTCGGAGTTCTTTTGCTATGCTACAAGTAAAAGGAATAATGTCTATGGAAGGATGACTTTAAAAAAGTGCTAATGGTGGGGGAGGTAACAGAAGCAAACCAAATAGTTTGCTTCTGTTACTGAATGATCATTTTGCAAGAGTGTGCCATCTAGTTTGTGATATTGGGACATTAGCTGATGGGAGAATAGAGATTGAAGAAATGGAGGTGCTTAGTGTATTGCAGAACCTCAATGACAGCATGACCTTGGGATTACATGGCATATTGGCCTTCTATTACAAGAATGTGCAAGGAATTATCAGCTCCTCTGACCAAGCTGCTTAAATTAAGCCTCAGTACTGGGAAGTGCCAATGAAGTGGAAAGAGGGGGAAAATAGTCCCACTGCATAAAGGAGGCTCCAAGACAGAAGTATCAAATTATAGGCCAATCAGGAGTGATGGTTAAGAAGAAATCGGTGAAAGACAGAATTCGGAATTGAGTGGATAGAAATATAATGCACTATAAGGGACAACATGGATTTGTAAAGTGTAGGTCTTGAATTAGTAATTTGCTTACTTTTTATAATAAAGTGACAGTGCAGTTGTATAAGGAAATTGGCTACTCAGTGACATTGCTGGACTTTGCAAAGGCATTCGAGATGATTCCACATAACTCTGTTGCATAAATTAGAGCAATTGGGATTGAATAGAGGATGGTTGGTGGACAAGTATCAAAGAGTGGTTTATGGAGAAGTTGAGTCCAGGTGAAGGCAGGTAACTAGTGGTGTGTCACAGGACTCAGTACTTGGTTCTCTGCTGTTTAATTTGTACATTAATGATATAGGAAATTATTTGATGGGAAGTATTCAGTTGTTTTCTGGTGGCACAAAACTGCAAAGAGCAATAGTAAATGAAGATGATGTAGAGGTCCTGTGGGATGACTTGGTTAGGGACTTGGGATAACTGTGGTTCAAGTGTTGAAGTTTTTGGAGCATATTGCAAAGTGTCAAAAGAGCACATCAGATTATGTGGTTGTTGAAGAACACATTAATAAGCAGAGAGGATAGAGAAGTTAGCATTCCTCTGCTTTAATAAGACAGATCTAGTCACCTGGATTCTGTAGGGATGAAGGAGTGGTAAACAGGATCTAGAGGCAAGTGACAAAGACTGTGGCAGGTCTATAGAATGCTCCATATGAAAATAGATTGGTCTGTGGACTTGAGACACTAATTGGGTACAAACAGAGAAGATGAAACCCCTTTATTAATTTATATCATTGTTTCTCAAAGTGTGGTACGCATACCCTCCCTGCGGGGGGGGGTACGTGAAAAGTCTTCATGGGGTACGTGGCAATTTTTGGCTATACATCATTAATGCATGGAATCATTATTAAATAAAAATAATTAATTTAAATGTGCATATATATATATATATATATGTTACTGGCATAGTGTGAAAACCGGCATTCTATAGAATGCCGAAAGTGAGACATCAAAGTATGAAACACTTAGATTTTCACACATTTCCTAGGCATTCTATAGAATGCCAAAAGGCAAATTGGCAAAGTATAAAATACTCCCAGCTTTTAATGTCACAAGGCAAGTGACATGACTTTCGACACTCGCCTCAAACAGAGAACCAGAGCACTTCCTAACCTAACCTAAACCTAACCTAACCAGAAATGGTTAGGTTAGGTTAGGTTCATGCCGCCTGTGGACATGAGAGTAAAGATGATGGAAATGAGAAAATAGAAGGTTATGATGTTAATATTTTGTGTACTTTTTGCTTCAATATTAAGAATGCTGTCGAAAGTAAAATTCAATCTAAATTGAATCTGGAAATACAAGCCGAAAAATTTTAAACCAACTCTATGCCAGATCACAATTCACTTTATGTCCCAAGGACTTAGTTAGAGTTGGAGACATTCCTAACCATGAAATAGCTCTCTGGTCAGCCGCTTCTGCTCTGTCCATGGGTAGCGGCCAAGGGTTCGTGAGGTGTACTTGCAAGACCAAGTGCCGAAATTTGAAGTGCTTTTGTATGAAAAAGGCAGTTAAGTGCAATTCAAAATGTCATTCCAGTCTACCTTGTAGCAACAAGTAGTTCAGCATTGGTCTTTTTCTATTTCTATAGAAAAATCCGGTATCTTACATTTTGTACTTCTTACATTTTTACATGCATCTTTTCAATAAAAGCCTTTTTCATACTTTGCCAAAATAGTATTTGTCATTCTATATAATGCCTAGGTATTCTATACAATACCTAGGGAAAGTATGTAAAATATTAAAATAAAACAGACATTTCATACTTTGCCTAAAAATGTCAAGCATTCTATAGAATGCCTGCTTTTCACACTTTGCTGATAACATATATATATATATATATATATATATAACAATTTGTAGTATTAACTAGGAATTGGGATATGTTCATATTTATATATACTGACTATAAACGAGACTAGAATAACAATTAAATTTATTCAAAATGCAACATGTTTCATCGGATTGTCCAACTATTTTAGGCATGGGAACATAGAAAGCAAATAAACACTATAAGAAACATTGTATCACTATAAAAACGACTATTATAAAATTCAGTTAGCTTTGAACTGTAGCTACAATCTATGTTGAAGTTCTATTGTTAAGCAGCTGCATGTGTCTGATTTCATGAGTGTGCCAATATCGGATAACAGAGCTAAAAGAGTCCGGTAGATTATAGCTGTTATTATTTATGTGATGAGGGTCCATAACAATTTCCTTAGATTTGACTATGCGGTGCTCCACCTCGTCATGGCATATATGAAGGTTTGAGGTTGTTGTCCAGTTTATCTCATGTTGACAGCCTTCATCATTTGTGTTTACTGAAAACAGTACATAGCTTGACAGAGCACATGCTCTAGTTCTTTTGTAGGCAATGTTCCTCTGGTGTTCTTCGAGACGTAGGAGGATGGAATTTTCAGTTTGGCCATAGTATTGCTTCTTGCAGTCACATGTGATTTTGTACACTCCTGGGAATTGTAGATGGTTGTGAGCTTGTTTGTATTTGCTTAAAATCTATCTTAGTTTAGGATGAGTAGAGAAACATGTTTTTATGTTGAACTTTCATAAAATTCTTCTTAGTTTTGTGGAGAGCGAGCTGATGTATGGTAATGAGATATAACCTTTGGGATTGTCTTGTGTTTTTGAGTTGTTTTGATGGCGGCAGTATAGATGCTTATTAATAGTTTTCGACGAGCAGCCATTACTTGTGAAGGTTCTTTGTAGATGTTGTAGTTCATTTTTTAACTCTTCATCATTTGACAGTATAGATCTGGCAAGAAGCGCTAGGGTTGAGATGATACCCACTTTCTATGCAGGTATCTATCTGTCAAGCCATGTACTGTATTGAAGTCCTCAATAAAGGTCGAAACTAGTCTGGGTAGTGGCCCTTCCCTTAATGCATAACATTATACATATCCGCAAGAAGATGTGTTTTGCATTATGGGAGATACTGAGATAGGAGTGATGTTAGCTTGGTCCACCTTTGCTACAAGTTTCCCAGTGTTGTACTACCTTACCCCAGTCCTGAATATATTTTCAGGTGCAAACTTTGTTTGCTCACACTTGGATAAAGGATTAACACGTTCGCTGTCACACTACTCAGGCATAGTTTATTCCCACACGCCAAGCGCTCTTTCGTGTCTTCAAGGTCATTACAAGTAATCTCGTAGCCGGCTTATCAGACAGAATTTTGTTTCATACACCAACTACGAGTAATCTCGTATCACCCCCACCCATATATTACATGCGCTGAAGAATGTGTTTATTGCGTCTAGTCTCGAAAAACCTTCAGTTTCGCCATGATCAGTAAAAGAAAACTTACTGAAAAAGAATTAGAAGCTTACTCTAATATGAGTGATGATGAATTTAATGAATTCATCATCGCAAATGGAAGGATAAGAGGGAAGTTCTTTCTATTTCAAATATGCACAAATTTGAAATGGTTGAAGCAAAAAATCAGAATGGTAAAATTCGATTAAAACCAAATATCGTTAGGGACTATAATTTGAGTATGTCAGGCATCGATCTTTCTGATCACATGCTTTCTTACTATTCCCCCTTATGAACGACAATTAGATGGCCAAAGAAATTGGCAATATGCATTTTTGATATATACATTCAAAATGCGCATAAATTTTATAATATAATTACTGGAAATGCAATGGCTGCGTTAAAATTTAGAGATCAATTTATCTCAGTTTTTGTTGGAATGGATGAGCTTACAGCATCACAGAATATCAGCAGGATTCGGGATCTTCATTATTTGGAAATTTTACCACCTACAGAAAAAAAATATTCGCTGACAAAGCCATGCCGAGTATGTACACGAAACAAACAACGACGCGAAACACATTATTATTGTCCTGTTTGCCAGGAAAAACCACCATTGTGTGTGGAAAATTGATTTAAAGTGCATCATTCATAATTTGATTAAATTGGTTTTTATTTTATTGATTTCATTTTATTATTATTATTGATTTTATCAGTTTTAAATTGATTTACAAATTACGTGTTATACTACGGATTAGCTCGCGCTTGGCATAGGAGGTGGGTAATCGATATACGAGTATATTCGTAGTTGGCTTCTGAAGCACATATATAATATACTGTATTTTAGTTGAAATTATTTCCCTTCTATCAAGCCCCCAGACGTGCTCTCCGCTTTATTCAGAATCCAAGGGTCCAAATTAACCTAATTATACTAAGGGTTAACTCGTGTTTGGCATAGGAGGTCGGTAAATCGACATACGAGTATACTCGTTGGCTTGTGAAGCTCATATACAAACTACGAGTATACTCGTAGTTGGCAGTGAATGTGTTAAACTAAATTTATTATAGTCTAACCAAGTGAAAAATAAACTTTCAATATTATTATTATTGTTATTATTATTTTGATAAGGGGTACTTTGGTAATAATGAAAATTTAAGAAGTGGTACACGGATATCTGAAGTTTGAGAAACACTGACTTATATGACAGAAGCATATAAGTTAATACAGGGGTTTTATAGGATTAACACTGACTTTTTTTCAGTACATGGCAGGAAGGGAGAGAGAGAGAGAGAGAGAGAGAATGGCAGTTACCCATGGAAATGGTGTAAGAGTGTGGTTATGATGGGTGTTAGGACTAGATTTTTTACATGGAAGATGGCATATGGGTAGAATGGGATTGTGCCAGAAGTGGTTGCGAGGGATTTGTAAATAAATGAGTTTAAGGAAAAGGAATGATAAATATTATATAAATAATGACTAGTGTGTGTGAATAATGGGTTTCCTGCAATGAGTTGTTTGACTCTCTCTGGACATACCTGTTTAATAATAATATCTCATAAATCATCAGGTTTTAATGATAGTTTCCATACTTTTGTCATATAAAGCATGGAAGTATGACATTGATATTAATTGTTGTTATTAATTCTGTCTTCTGCCAGGTTGGACTAATGATGTTTATTGTGTTGGATATAAGTGTTTTGTGCTATTGCTATAGTGGCCAGTTCATCCAGAATAAGATAATTTGCAGGGACTTTGATAGACTCCACTTAGCAACAGGAGTTGTACTTTATCTTTTGGAGAAGGTAAAAGGAACCAGATCTTGTTGATGGGTTTGTACATGACTGCAACATAAAAAAACATTCAGAGGAACCTGAATATACTCTGAGAGTCATTTCTTCTTGTAGAATTGGAAGAAAAATTGTTAATGATTTTGTCTGCAGTTCTTGAGTTGTAGCCATTAAGATGAGAGGTTTGCTTGATGGTGGAAATTTCTACCTGAAAAGATGGTGCTCAATAACAGATTTTGTGAACTCTTATTGATAGCAATCATTTGATAAGACTATATTTTTTGCAAGGGATAGTAAGCTTATGTTTGATGGATATAACACCGTAGAAAGTAAGTTTGCAGTAGACATAAGTGGTAAGAGAACTATTGTCATTTTAAAAGGATATGAAGAAAGGAAGTTTTTCTTGCCTCTGTTTCTAAGTTGAATTTGATCCTGGGGTATCATTTTTGTAGGAAGAGTTCTACTTCTTAAAGTAAGTTCTTCCAATTGGTAAAAATATCATCTATATAATTAATCCGGAAGGAAGGTTTAGGATTTAGGCCATATGTTTTCTCATCCAAATGTTCTAAACAAAAGTTAGAGTGGAGAGCCCATCACAATTCCTTCTGTCTGTCTATCTATAGAATTTGTCATTTCAAGTAAAATATCCAGAATTTGTAACGAACTTGAAAAGGTGTACTAATTAAAGAATTGAAGTTTGGTAGGTGTGAGTAAGAGAAATACTGGAGAAGAGTGACTTGATGTGAAACTAACTATTAGATTATTGGGTTTGAGATAAAGTTAGCTGCGTTTTTGATAACACAGTAGAAATAGCAAGTAAGAAGAGGCAGAAGGCTCAAAAGGAACTTAGGTATTTATATGTAGGACTTCCTGTTGGGTCAACAAATTGTACTAAGAGGGAATCTGTATGTATGTATGTATGTAGTTTGTGCAGACCATATATCCTTGTTTAGCATTATAATTTTTAATTTTTTGAACACTGACTAGATCAAGAGAAATGATATTATACAGTAATATTGAACGTACTAAGTTTACTGTTTGCCAGGTAGGGGCATTCATGCCAATTGCAGTGTAAGTATTATGATGTAGGGTTTGGGATTTATGTTGGATATTTTCTCCTCTACACATTCTAAATAAAAGTTGGCTTGAGTTGTAGATATTAAAGAATCCATTGCAGTTTCTTCTAATGTGCCTATAGAGTTTGCCATTCCTACTAAAACATCCAGAATTCATAATGAACTTAAAAAAGAATCTATAGTGTTCACTCGAAATTTAGAAGTTAGAAGTTCATTAAGAGAAACTTTGGTGAAGAGCAAGTTGATGTCAAACTAACATTAGATCATTAAGTTTGAGTTTCAGTTCTTTAATTCTTGAGATAAAGTTGGTGGTATATTTTATAAAAGAGTAGGAATGGCCAGAGGTTGAAGAGGAGCTTAGAAATTTTAGATGTAGTTGACTCAAAGTCCTTGTTGACTCAAACTTCTTTTGAGTCAACAAGGACAATTGTTGACTCAAAAGCAGTATATAGGTTTATATAGTTTGTGCAGGCTACTTATCCTGTGTTGTCTAGCATGATATGTTTTAAAGTTCTGAACATTATCTGGATCAATTAGTGATGCCAGATATTTTTAGAATAATTCAATTCTTGACTCAAAGGCCTACATATAAAATTTCTAAGTTCCTTTTCAACTTTCTGCCTTCTTTTACTGGACAATAGAAGCCCTATTGCTTCTTTATATATATATATATATATATATATATTTATAAAATTAATATTTAACTGACTAGAACGAGAAAGTATAACAAAAAACTTTAATAAATCACGACTAGTTTCATCGGTGTCCCGACTTCTTCAGGTGAGTAAGAAATAACACAAAACATATAAAACTAACAAGGTAAAAAACATGGACTTTCCAACTTAATAAAAAGAAGAAGAATAGTAACAGTCATATTTGAATAGGTGACCGCATGCTATTGTTAGCATGAGTTGGATGTGTGTGACAGCTAGTTTTACCACACCAGTACTGGATTACTGCGCTATGGGAATCAGGCAAATTGTAGCTCAGATTATCGTTAATGTGTGAAGGGTCCAGAACTATTTCTTTGGATTATATAATTTGTCTTTCAAATTCATCCTTGCATATAACTCCAATCCTATTACTCACATCCAATTGTCGTTCATAAGCTCTCTGTCTCCAAAACTGGCAAAAATTATGAAGAAATTCAACATTAAAACCTACTTCACCACCCTACCAAAGCTTCATTCTTTTCTGAGTCACCCCAAACTAAAACACAACCAGCTTCAGTTTCCAGGAGTTTATAAAGTCGTCTGCAACTGCAATAAACCTTATTATGGACAGACTAATAAGTCTATTTCACTACGTCTTGAGGAACACCAACGTGACATTTCTTACAAAAGAACCCATGCAAGCGCACTCTCCAGTCATGTTCTTTTCTTCTTCTAACTCTAACTTAGAAGAGCTTCAACACCAGATAGACTGGAATCTTACGACCAATATCCAAAAATGCAGTGGCGAACTCGAGAGACGTATTGTAGAATCAAAAGAAATAGTTCTGGACCCATCACACACAAACAACAATTTAAGCTACAGTTTGCCTGACGCCCACAGCGCAGTGATTCAGTTCTGGCGCTCTCGAATCAGTTGCCACTTACTTACAACTCACGCTAGGCCTGCCATGCGGACACCAGTTCAAATATGACTTGCTATTCCTATTTTGTTAATTTGAGAAGTCCATGTTTTTTACCTTGTTATTTTTCCAGTTTTTTTTTTTTGTTATTATTTACACACCTGAAGAGGTCGTCATTCCGATGAAACTAGTCATGTTTTATTAAAGTTTTCTTACCTTTCTCGGTGTTCTTAGTCAGTATAATTATTAATATTTTTAATATATATATATATATATGTTAAATATTATTTAATGACTTAATTCCGAGATAATAGAAAAACAAGTAAATTTAATATAACCACACAACTAGTTTCGTCTGAATGTCGACTTTGTCAGGTGTGATAACATAAATAACACAAAGTCTTTTTATAAATAACATATAAATAACACATAAACTTTGAACCAAGAATTGCAAACAGAATCAGCAACACTTAGAAGAATACCTTCTCCATGCACTTACATTGGTGGTGTTATTGAATTTCCTATTATTCATTTGATAACACTGATGATGGATTAATACATAAACCAAAATACGAGGGTGGTCTGAAAAGTTCTCTGCCTAACAATGAAAAAACGAATTTATAATTATAAAATTATTTTTATTTTTCAACATAACCTCCCTTAAGATTAATACATTTATTCCAGCGATGCTCCAGCATGATTTTCTCATCCCTGCAGTGGTTCTTAGTTCTGCAAAATACCCCCTCTACAGCTGCAGTCACCTCTTGATTCGAAGAAATACACTGAAAAGCGAGGAAGAGTTTTGGGAAGAGATAGAAGTCAGAGAAAACCAAATCTGGGGAATAGTATGGATGTACCAACAATTCATAATGCAGATCCCTTAATTTTCCTATTGCCAAAACACTTTTGTGGGCAGGTGCATTATCCTGATAAAAGATGATTTTTTCCTTCTGCAAACTGGGTCTTTTCTCATGAAATTTTTCGTCTAGTCTGGTTAAAAGATCGGAATAATATTCCCCTGTTATTGTTATACTCTTTTCAAGATAATTAATAAACAAAATGCCTTTAGCATCCCAACACACTGATGCCATGACCTTTCCTGCTGATGGAACTGACTTTGTCTTCTTTGGCGCTGAACAACTGGCTTCTGTCCGCTGTTTTGACTGCTGTTTGGATTGTGGTGTGTAATGGTGAATTCAAGTCTCATTCATAGTAATAAATCAATGCACAAAATCAGTTTTATTCTTCTTAAAACGCTCCAAGCACTTTTCAGAGATTTTCATGCTCTCTCTCTCTCACTACTCTGTGAGAGAAAAATCTAGCTCTTATTCTTTTCTTGACCACACACAAATTTGACTTCCATTGATGCTCCCATGTTTTCTCTCCATCTTCCATACAACGAAAAATTCATCAGACAATAACCTGTAACACCCGTTCAGAAGTTTATGGATCGTCTGTCGTATCATCCCTTTTTCTCCTATTTACTAGTATCTGCAGTTGTCCACATACTTTCAATCTATCCTCATAATCTGCATTAAATAATCCCAGTATTATATTTTATCATCATCATCAAATTCCTGCTGTGTACACTCAAGGGGCGTACAGGATATGATAGTACTAAATGAAAAATTTACATCATTACTAACTTCCTAGATGGTGCAGGAGCATAGTTGAGTCAAAGTTCCAGGAAGAACACTGTGGCTTTCGTCCTGGTAGAAGCACAACTGACCAAATCTTCACTTTAAGGCAAGTCTTTGAGAAATCTTGGGAATATGCCAAGAATGTCTACACATGTTTTGTGGACTTGGAGCAAGCATATGTCCGGGTTCCTCGGGATAAGCTTGGGCAAGTAGTACAGGAGTATGGAGTGGATCGCCAGCATTAGCTGCCATCAAGTCCTTGTATGAATGCCCAGAGTTTTATGTCAGGGTAAACAGCACAAAGTCTGAACCTTTCACAGTCTCCATTGGCCTCCGCCAAGGGTGTGTTCTGTCACCCCCCCCCCCCCTTTTCATAATATTTATGGATTGGATTGATAGGCACAGCCGAGGCAGTGAGTGTGTCAGAATTGGAAGATGTACCATTGGACATCTGCTTTTTGCAGATGACCTAGTTCTGCTTAGCTCTTCCACAGATGACCTTCAGTGGACCCTGGATAGCTTTGTAGCTGTTTGTACAGATGCCGGAATGAAGATCAGTGTGGCCAAAACTGAAACATTTGGGTCTCAAGCCAACCATCCCAGTGCACTCTACATGTAAGTGGAGTCCCAATGAGGCAGGTGGAGAAGTTTAAATACCTTGGGTCCATATTCACGAATGATGGAAAATCGGACGTAGATCTAGATACTCGAATTGGCTTAGCAAGCTCAATATTGCAGGAGCTTGGCCGTTCGGTAGTATTGAAGCAGGAGTTAAGCCAGAAGGCAAAGCTGGCTGTCTTCAGTATAGTCTATGTCCCCATCCTCACCTATGGTCATGAGAGTTGAGTAATGACCGAAAGAATGCGGACACGAATTCAAGTGGCTGAAATGAGGTTCCTTCGAGGGGTTGCAGGGCTGACAAGACTCGACAGAGTCAGAAGCTCTGCAATTCGGGAAATCCTCAATACTCAACCGCTGCTTCTTTGTGTTGAGAGATCACAGTTAAGTTGGTACCGGCACCTGGTCAGAATGCCACAAGAGAGGCTCCCACAGCAGGACCTCTTTGCCAAGCCAGAGGGTGGGAGGCCACGTGGAAGGCCAAGGACTCGCTGGAGAGATTTTATCCAAAACCTTGGGTGGACATGTTTGGGAATCCCACCAGAACACCTGAGCTTGGTGGCAGAGGATCGTGACCATTGGAAGTTCCTCTTGCAACTGTTGCACCCAAAACCCAATTAGTAAAGGTGGGCCTTGAAGATGTATGTACTAACTTCCTATCTACAATTTTCCTCCAAATCAGTCTGTTACTTGTCAAGACTCCAACATTATCAGATCTTATATTTCTATCGTCTAAGGTACTTTGTACCCTATCAAACTACCTATATATTGTTCTTCCTTAGGTCGTTTTCCTGCCATCCTGGCAGAGAACACTTGTTTTGCCAATCTTTCCTTGTGCATTCTGTTTAAATGACCATACCACCTGAGATTAGCTCTGCTAATGCATTCCTGGATGTTGACAATATCAAGTTCTTTCCTAATATCCTCATTTTTAATATGATATTGCCATTGATGCCATCTGTTCACGCCTCTAATCTTTCTCAGGACTCTCATATCTGCAGTCTCTAGTCTTTGATCAAGTGTTTTACTTCTGACCCAGCTCTCAGATCCATAAGTTAAAACTGGTTTGAACACTGTCTTGTATACAGCTAATTTAGTGTTCCGACTAATTTTTCTCTTATTCCATATGAATTTATTCATTTAACTTCCTACCATACTACCTTTGTTGATTCTGTTGTCTATTTCCATATTTAATTTACCATTTTCACTAAAAATTGTGCCTAAGTAGCTGAAATGTTTTACTTGTTCCACAGGTTCTCCATTCACAACACAGTTGACATTTTCATTGATTCTGCCTATTTTCATTGTCTTTGTCTATTTATTGCTGACCTTCATACCATATCTAATACAACAGTTATTCACTTTAGTCAGGGAATCTTGCAGACTTGTAGCAGATTTATTTAGAAGTATAATATCGTCTGCATAAAGACAAAGAGCAGACATTAACATATCCAATTTTGATATCAGGTTTAATACCACTTTCCTTCATAATGTGATCCATATAGATAATGAATAACAGAGGGGATAATGTATATACTTGTCTCACACCAGATTTAACATTAAACCATCTTTCTGTACTTCCTTCAATTCTAACTGCTGACTTACAACTCAAATAAGGACTAAGTATTGCTTGATATAATGCTCCATTGACACCATATAACTGTAGCGTATTGAATAGCCTCTCTCTTAGCACCTTATCATATGCCTTTTCCAGATCTACAAAACTCAAATAGAGATCTTTGTTATATTCCCATGCTTTCTCGACTATTTGTCGTAAAGTGAAGATCTGATCCTGACAGCCTCTATTTGGCCTGAATCCAGCTTTTTTCTTCACCAAGTTTTTCTTCTATAATTCTTCTCAACCGTTTCTCAAGTATACTTGCATATATCTTACCAGGAACACTCAGTAGGGAAATACCTCTGTAATTCTCACATTCAGTTTTCTTTCCCTTTTTATATATGGGTACTATGAGAGCTCTACTCCAATCATCAGGAATTCCACCATTCCACTTCCACCATACTTCAGCATTTTTGGTTGGACATCATCTACTCCTGCTGCCTTTCCACATTTCAAGCCTTTGATGGCTTTTTCTACTTCAAGTATGGATATGTATTCCTGACTGTATGCCTGTTGAATGTTTTTACCACTGTGCTATCACTGCTTGTTTCATTTAGCAATTTCTCAAAGTAATTACCCCTTACCTCAAGGATATCTTTTTCTCCCGTTTTCATGTCACCTTTATCATCTCTAACTCCTTTTAGAGTACTCTTTCTTCCATTTCTAAGCTTCTTCAATAACCTCCAAAATATTTTGCCACCTTCTTAATATTTATTTTCTATGTTCTTGCCAAAGTTCTCCCATGACTTTTGTTTAGCTAGTTTTACACTCTGTTTAGCTTTCAGAGAGCACAAGCTGACTTATTTGCCAGGAATTTTTGATATGCTTTCTTCTTTTCCTTCACTGGCTCTTTAACTTCTGTATCCACCATGGAGTTCTGAATTTTCTATCCTTGCAGACAACCTCACCACATGCCTCTCTGGCTGAATCAATCAAGGTTTTCTTCAAGGCTTGCCACTGAATCTCTAAAATTTGGTTTCTCTTCTGAAACTCTTTAATTTTTTCTTCAATAATCTTTGTGTATTTTAGTCTACAGTTCACATCTGAGAGCTGCTCAACTTTTATTCGCTTTAAAACTTTCTTACATGTTAATCTTTTCAATATGAAATTCAATTTTATCCTGCTCAAGACTAATCAGTGATCACTTCCAATTTCAAATCCTCTGTACACTCAGGTGTCCTGCACCAGGGAGAAAACTACTATAAACAATAACTTAGTCAATGACACTTTTCTTATTTCTTGTCTCTTCTCTCCGTGTGAATTTGTGTACATTTTTATGTTGGAACATGGTGTTAGTAATAACCAGTCCATGTCTTGAACAGAAAACCAACAAATATTTGCCATTATTATTAGCTTTGCTCTTTTCTCCAAATTTTCCCAAAATATTTTTGTATGTCTGACAATCATTTCCTACTCTGCTATTTAGATCCCCAACAAGGACCAATTTTTCCTTTTTCATTGTTTCAGATGCTTTCTCTAAAGCATTAAAAAATTCCTCCATTTCTACCTTAGTAGAACCTTCTGTGGGACCATAGGCACAAATAGGTCTCATTGTCCAGTTCCCCATTCTGATATTTGTCCACATCACTCTCCTTGAGACTATACCTGCCATTCAAGAAGATTAGCCTCGTATTTAGTGTTGAATACAATGGCTACTTTATCTTTTCCTTGATTGTATTGCCTTAATATAACATTTTGTATTTATTGCTCAGAAAGATCTCACCAGTTTTTGTCTTTGTTTCAGTCACCCCCTATTATGTCGACGTGGTACTTATCTAATTCCTCAGCTAGCTCCATTTCTTTGCCATTCAGGCTTCTTATGTTGATAGTACCGATCTTTAACTCTGGTGATGTTGAGTTGGGGTGTTTTTTTCAGATTTGTTCCAGTAACTGACTTTTCGCTGTTCACCCTGGTTCCCTGGTGAAAACAACTGGTTCCTTGTTTAACCGGGCGACACCCCAGCCAGCATGAAATTTTGTCATGTTGTACCATCATTTTATAATTTTGTTTAAGCCAATAAGAATCACAATTTGGTTGGCTAAATCCCAAATTGCCAGCCCATCCTCGTTCGTTCAGTATCGAGGTAGATACCCAACAGGATGCACCACGAGAAGGTGAGGATTGGACATTAGGTCAGAAGCCCTGGTCGGTTCTCCACATTCCTTTAAAGGTGATGTGGAGGTCTCCTCTCAGTTATACAGCTTTAAGCACCCTGTATTATCTTTTAGGATTATTTAATCCCGAAAGATAATCCCAATATTATCTTTCTTTCTCTTCACACCCTTTCAACATCTTGTTTATCCTCTCCAACTCAGGATCCCAAATTTGTGCAACACGGTACAGGTGGGGTAATCAGGGCATTGTAAAGAGGCAAAATGACTTCTTTCTTTTAAGGTTACATGACTGTCAGCATTCATAGTTAAAAATTTATGGAGACAATACTCATGTTAAAATAGGAGGGTGGTCTGAAATGTTCTCGGCCTCTACCATAGATGTCAACACTATCGGCAAGATATTTTTTTCTAAGTTGGTACATCAGTCATAAGCATCCATGTGAAATTGCAAGTCATTCTATCAAGCAGTTTGTTTTATACAGCTGTCTGTAGAAAAAGTATTGTCTGTATCCCTTGAAATGGATAAAATTGAGTATTGTGTGTTTATGAAATTCTTTGTAAAAGAAGGTTTAACGGCAAAAGAAATTAAGACAACTTAGAAATGGGCTGCCGAGTTTAAACGTGGCCATAATTGCCTTGAAGACGATTCATGTGAAGGACGTCCAAAAAGTGTAACAATACCAGAAATCATTGATCAAGTGGTATTGGATGACCAGTGTCAAAGTACGTGAAATTGCTGAGACTATAGGCATTTCAAAAGAACATGTAGGATATATTTTGCATGAAGAATTGCAAATGAAAAACTTAGCACAAGATGGGTGCAACGCTTGCTCACAGCAGATCATGAAAACGTGCTTTCATGAAAATCTCTGAACAGTGCTTCGAGCATTTCAATAAGAATAAAACTGATTTTGTGTGTTGATTTATTACTATAAATGAGACTTGGATTCACCATTACACACTGGAATCCACAGTCAAAACAGTGGACAGAAGCTGGTGGTTCAGTGCCAATGAAGACAAAGTCGGTTCCATCAGCAGGAAAGGTAATGCATCAGTGTTTTGGGATGGCATTTTGTTTATTAATTATTTTGAAAAGTGTGAAACAATAACCAGGTAATATTATTCTGATATTTTAACCAGAGTAGATGGAAAAATTGTTAGAAAATACCTGGTTTGCAAAAGAAAAAAAATCATCTTTCATCAGGACAATGCACTGCCCACAAAGGTGTTTTGGCAGTGAGAAAATTAAGGGATCTGCACTATGAATTGTTGGAACACCACCCTATTCCCCAGATTTGGCTTCTTCTGACTTTTCTCTTCCCAAAACTAAAGCTCTTCCTTGCTGGTCAGCATTTTTCTTCGAATCAAGAGATGATTGCAGCTGTAGACAGGTATTTTGCATATCTTACTGAGAAACACTAGAGGGACAGGATAATGGTGCTGGAGCATCACCGGAATAAATATATTGGTCTTAAGGGAGATTATGTTGAAAAATAAAAATAATTTTGAAATTATCAATCCATTTTTTCATTGTTAGGCTGAGAACATTTCAGACCACCCTCGTAATTACTTTACTTAATATTAGGAAAGTAACATTCAACATTTCGACCCCTGTATTCAGGTCATCATCAGGAAAATACATATGTATAAGATCCAAGCTACATAATACTGCACATTACAAAAGTAAAATGAATCCAACTGCTTATTAATCTTTTTCCTAGCCTAAGCACTTCTGGAAAAACTAAATTAATAATATTAAATTTAAAAAAAAAAGTATAAATAGATGAAAAAAATAAATTAAAAATAAACACATGAAATATTTTTAAAAATTAAATAAATTAGAAACAGAACTACATTAAACATATCTAAAGTCCTGTCATATTGAGATTTTCTTCTGAGCTTGTTCCAGTTGCTATAAGGGTTGCAGATGGGTCCTCCACATTCTTGGAATGATTAATCCATCATTTTTGATCAGGTTTGGATAGTGTTTTAGCATTTCACAGGCTTCTTTGAATTTTCTCTCAAACCAAGTTTTGGTGCAGTGTAGGGACTTGGTGCCTTTCCAGTTAATTCTGTGGTATGTTTGGAGTGTATGGTCTGATTGGCCTGTTTTATCATAATGGAGATATTTAATGTGTCATTTGTGTTTGTCTTTTCTGATTAGAATTGTACATCCTGTTTCCCCTATGTAGGGTAGGTTACATATACATTGGATTTTGTAAACCCCTGTATGTGCCAGGTATGGAAGGGGGATCTTTGGAAGAACTGAGTAAATTTTTTTAATTTTGTCAGGGGTTTGAAGGTAGTCTTGATGTTGTATTTATGTGGTGTCCTGTCTATATTTTCTGAAATGCCTCTAACATAGGGTATGGCTATGGCATTCTTGTAATCTTTTTTGTTTTTAGTAGTATTTTTATGGAGGATCTTGTAAACTGTTTTTTTATTGTGGCCATTTTTTATAAATGTATGGTTAATAATTTCGAATTCTTGGTTTAGAACTTGTTCATTCGAGCAAATTGTTAATGCTCTGTGTTTAAAGGTGCTTATGACTCCTGGTTTTTGTGTGGTGGTAGTATGAATTTTTGTTTATGTATTGACCCTTGTATGTAGGTTTGCGGTAGACAGAGGAGAGACAGCCTGAGGTAAGACGTGTGACAAGTGTGTCTAGAAAAGGAAGAGAGTTGTTGTTTTCCATTTCAGTGGTAAATTGGATATGTTTGTGTTGTTTATTCAGGTGGCTAAGGAATGTATTTAATGTTTCACAGCTGTAGGGCCAAATGGTGAAAATATCATTGACATATCTGAGCCAGACTTTGGGCTTTAGGCTGGCCGAATCTAGAGCTCATTGCTCAAAGTCTTCCATGTAAAAGTTAGCTGTTTGGGGGAAAGTGGTGAGTCCATAGCTGTACCTTCTTTTTGTAGGTAAAAATTGTTTTGCCACACGAAATACCTGGAGCAGAGTACATGGGAAGAGGGCCGTGACGTCGGGCGGAAATGTGTTCTGTAGGAGAATGATAATATCTGATAGGTACGTTAGTGAAAAGAGCATTTATGTCAAAGCTGACTAATAAATCTTGGTTGTTGAGTGTGATGTTTTTAATTTTGTTTATAAAAATGTGTATTTTTTTATTTAGGAGGGGGAATATGACCTACCAACTCCTCGAGGGTAGCCACTAATTTCTTGGCTAAGTGGTAATTAGGGCTGTAGATTCCTTTGAAGTGGTAATTAGGGTTGTCAATTCCTTCTGTCAATGTAGAGACAGCAACTTAATACTTAACTGCATTAAGCTAAAAAAGAAGTTTACTTCAGCTAAAGCGCTCCGTATTCATGCCCATTTGGAAAATGATTTGTTAAGAGAACAGATCCACGAGGCCCTCAAAAACTTAGCAGTTACCCAAGCCAGTGTGTTATAATAAAAATTAGCGCTATCCAACTATATTAATCCTGATATTTGGAATATTCTATAGTTATGTATTAAGTTGCTGTCTCTACATTGACAGAAGAAATCGATATCCCTAATTACCACTTAGCCAAGAAATTAGCGGCCACCCTCAAGGAGTTGGTAGGTCACCCCCCCACCACATAAAAAATAAACAACATTTTATAAACAAAATTAAAAACATCTCACTAAAAGATCAAGATTTATTAGTCAGCTTTGACATAACTGCCCTTTTCACTAACGTCCCTATCAATGATACTATCATTGGATAGGGACGTTAGTGAAAAGGGCAGCTTGGATCTTATACATATGTATTTTCCTGATGATGACCTCAATACAGAGGTTAAAACGTCAAATGTAACTTTCCTAATATTGAGTAAAGTAATTGTTTTAACATGTGTGTTGTGTCTCCATAAATTCTTAACTATGAAGGCAAAATGACTTCCTGATCTATTCATGTCAGTGTTCTTTTCGACATCTCAATTATCCTCTGAGCTGTATTTGCAATCTTTGCTATGTGACCTTTGAACTTCAGTTTCCTGTCTACCATAACCCCAAGATCCTTGGCCTCATCAGTCTCTTGTAGCATAATCCTACCAATATTCAAGGCGGATCTAGAAAGTAAGGTCCATTCAACAATTAAAAAAAAATAAAAAATAGTAGAGAAGAAAAAAAAAAGTTTTATTATATGCTGAAATACCTGCACATATACTTTATTTTTCACATAGTTGCCATTGACTGACTTCCACTCATATTTGGTATTGTGGCACCAGCTTCTTCATACCCACATCAAGAATGTCTGCCACCAGTGAGTTTGACCACAGAGTCACACTGTTCTTCAGTAAGTGTGAGGTTGGAGAGGGGATCGAAAAATTCCCACCAAACTTCTGAATTTGCTGGACAGTTCGAGCTGAAGTATGAACTCATGTATTGTCATGGAAAAGCATGATCTTGATGACAGCATTCCTCAACATTTTGATTTGAATTGCTCATCTGAGTTTTTTCAGTGTTTCACAATACACATCAGCATTAATTGTGGTTCCTTGCTGAAGAAAATCAATTGGTTCCAGAAAACAGTCACTATCTTTTTTTTTTTTTTTTACTGATGGTGCCTGCTTGAATTTTTTTTGCTTTCAGAAATGATGAATGGCACCACTGCATTGATTGTTGTTTTCATTTGACATTGTGTATGAAATCTGAGTTTTGTCACCAGTCATAATACGAGAAAAAAAGTTCATCTCCTCATTTTCTTAACACTCCAAAATTTTTCGAGCTGATTACACTCGTTGCTGTTTATTTATACTCATCAGTCAGCATTTTTGGGACCCATCTTGCACACAGTTTCTTATACCCCAGCTTTTCTCTCACAATTTCATGAACAATTGAGTGTGTAACGGGAATTCAAAAGAAAGTTCCGTAATTGTGAAACAGTAATTCTCATGAATTTTCATGTTCACTCTTTCCACCAAATCATCTGTTATCACACTTGGCTGGCCACTGCACCTTTCTTTCAACAAATGACACCATTACCTAACCTTACTGTCACTCATTACATTAGGCCTGTAAACTTTACACAGTTGACACTGAATTTCTGCACCACTGTTGTTTTCCACCAACAAACACTATATCACACCACAAACCTTGCAAACTGGCTGGCAGGATTTTTTTTATCACCTCACCCATTATAAATTATTCATAGAAGACAATAAACCACAACATGATGTTAGTAAAATGGTCAATGGCTAGTTATTGAGTCACTCTATGCTACCACACATGCATGACCCTTCTCCCATATCTTATTTGTCGGTAATCTTCCCCTCCTGTATTCTCCAGATTATGCAACAGCCTTTCATGTGGTATTCTATCAAATGCCTTAGCATAGTCCAACAGTATCATAGTGTATCCAGTCCTTTTGTCAAGGTCATCTGTAAATTTGATTATAAAATTTCAGTGAATTGCTAAAACATGATCTCCTTTCCCATACTGTTTCTGCAGAGTTTGTCTGTCAACCGAATTCTGTTTGCAACTTCCTATGAACTTCTCTAAAATCTTCACCACCAATTCATAGATACCGATAGGTTGGTATTTAGATACATTGATTTCCATATCAACCTTGTAATACCAGTAATAATCATTTATCAATAAATTGAAGTTAGCTGCTTATAAATTAGGAAATTTTCTGGTGTTGAGTGATTTGGAGGAATTAATGTTGATAGAAATAATGTTTAGAAAAAAAAATCAGCATTTTTATTTGATTAATGGATATTCTGTTCTGCCAATCAATATTAAAAGGGTCAAATGAAATGACTATTTGATGTATATTGGAATCCCTCTAGAGATCTTAACAGTTTTCCAAACAGTTTTTAAGTTGTCTCTTACCCATGAAAGGTTGTACATCAGTACTGTAGGTGGGTTAAGAATTTTTTTTATTATTTTCTTCTTTTTTTTTTATTAACTTTACACAGTTTAGAGATTCTACTCCTGAGACCAAACACAGAACTTTGCCATGCTGCTTTGAGCCTCTGATAAGTAGGCTCTTATCTTACACAGATGATGAAATTCATTTCCACTTAAAGACAGTCACAAAGATCCATTCCCATGGTGAGATTTAAACCTGCAGACTGTTGGTTGGAAAACTGTTAAATTTTAATCATTGTGATGCTTTATTTGTGTTCTTTCTTTTGTTTTCTTTTATTTAGCAGTGATTAATATTGGTTAGCTTTTACCCTGCTGCAAGGGTAGAGATTAATAATGAAATAATTATTATTATACTTAAGAATTTTTTTAATTTATAGATAGAGATCAGTATCAGTTAGGCTCGCTCTCTCACTATATAAATTCTCGAACTACCGGCTATCATGACTTGCCAGATTTTCCTGAAATTGCACCTGATCAAACTGTTAGAAATGTTGACATGCCAATGCCTTGGCAGGAGTCTCGTACAGGAAAAAAAAAGAAGAAAAAGCAGATTGTAAAAAAGAAATCTTTCTATTCTGAAACAGAATCTAGTTCTGGTGATGGATGTAAGTACTTTATATATATATTATGCCTCCTGCATTATAAGGCATATATATATTTTAATTTCTTAATTAGAATGATGCATCAGGTTGGATTTTATCAATCGTGTATTCAAAATGCGAAATATGTCGTATTCCATAGTTTTTTTTTATACAAGATTTATACATAATTTAAAAAGACTTTCCATGTTCACTTTGTTTAGGTGATAAATAGTTTATTTACAGTTGCACATTCGTTAATTCAATGGGCCTCTCACACCATTTAAGAGAATTAATTAACTCCATGTTATTTTGTTATTCTAGACCTAGGATATTATTTGTGCCAAACCTCAGGAATAGTAGCGAATATTGGACCAACATGTGACATGCTAAGAAAACAACTAAAGTTGACTAGATTAACTTTCATTTATTCTGACACTATGTAATAAAAATAAACAAATTAAATAAAAAATTAAAGTCTAAGAGTAGTAAAGAAAATGCAAAACATTACTGTAAAAATGAATGAATATGATGAATTGACAAGTCTAGAGCCTTGGTAGATGACTTGAAGAAGTAGTGGACATGGTTTATTGAAAATGTACTACAGGTAGTCAGTAAAAATCTAATTTTTACTGACTACCTGTAAATGCTTACAAAATTAAATACTGTGTATTTAATTTTGAGCCTGGTCTTAAAACCAGAGGTTAGCAAAGAAATTTTAACCTATCAAAGTTGATTAAATTAACATAGAATAGTTATTCTCAACAGTGAGAAAGAAACATGAGAAAGATGCATTAACTGATAACCTGCATGCTAGATTATGCTACCACCATTAGAATCACAAAATGAAAAAAACAATGCATCAAATTCAAAGAATTATTTGAATCTGTCAAAGTGTATCCAGATGAAAATAATTACAAATTAATTCTGCTTTATGACAGATTCTTTAGGTAGGCCATTAATTCAAAGGTTGATTGTAGATAATAATAATAGCTGGAAATATCCTACCCAAGAAATTGGTGACAACACTTCTCTCCTACATTAGAAAATGTGGCATTTCATTAACAGAATTACAGACATTACACTTGACTGCATGGCTGTTACAGGCCTCGACATCTGTGATTTTCATGATTTCCATAATCAATATCATTCTTTTATTACAAATTCCTGCTTTGCATTATGGTGCTCTTTTCATATATTTGTTTACCTGCATACATTGTCACAGCATATTCTACCTACATATATTCTCCCTGTTGTGAAATTACATGGGATGCTTAAGGTCAAAGCTATATAACTGAGAGGAGACCTCCACATAACCTTTAAAGGAATGCAAAGAACTGACCAGGACTTCTGACCTAATGTCCAAGCCTCACCTTCTTGTGGTGCACCCTGTTGGGTATCTACCTGGATACTGAACGAACAAGGATGGGCTGGCAGTTTGGGATTTAGCTGACCAATGTATTCTTATTGGCTTAAACCAAAATACAAAATGATAGTACAACTTGACAGAATTTCATGCCGGCTGGGATGTCGCCCAGTTAAATAAGGCCCCCGTTGTTTTTCTAGGGAACCAGGGCAAACAGCGAAAAGTCAGCTACTGGAACAAATCCTAAAACACACCCCAACTCAACATCCCCAGAGTTAAAGATTGGTACCATCAACATAAGAAGCCTGAATGGCAAAGAAATGGAGTTAACTGAGGAATTAGATAAGTACCAGATCGACATAATAGGGGTGACTGAAACAAAAAAGACAAAAACTTGTGAGATCATTCTGAACAATAAATACAAAATGTTATATTCAGGCAATGACAATCATGGAAAAGAAGGAGTAGCCATAGTATTCAACACTAAATACGAGGCTAATCTTCTTGAATGGCAGGCAGTCTCAAGTAGAGTGATGTGGTAAAATATCAGAATGGGGAACTCTACAATGAGACTTATTTGTGCCTATGGTTCTACTAAGGTAGAAATGGAGGAATTTTTTGAGGCTTTAGAGAAAGCAACTGACACCATGAAAAAGGAAAAGTTGGTCCTTGTTGGGGATCTAAATAGCAGAGTAGGAAATGATTGTCAGACATACAAAAATATTTTGGGAAAATTTGGGGAAAAGAGCAAATCTAATAATAATGGCAAATACCTGTTGGATTTCTGCTCAGGACATGGACTGGTTATTACTAACACAATGTTCCAACATAAAAATGCGCACAAATTCACATGGAGAGAAGACACAAGGAATAAGAAAAGTCTCATTGACTACGTTATTGTCGATAGTGATGTTTTCTCCCTGGCGCAGAACACCAGAGTGTACAGAGGATTTGAAATTGGAAGTGATCGCTGTTTAGTCTTGAGCAGGATAAAATTGAATTTCATATTGAAAAGAAGAACATGTAAGAAAGTTTTAAAGCAAATAAAAGTTGAGCAGTTCTCAGATGTGAACTGTAGACTAAAATACACAAAGATTATTGAAGAAAAAATGAGAGTTTGAGAACAGGCACCAAACCTTGGAGATTCAGTGGCAAGCCTCGAAGAAAACCCTGATTGACTCAGCCAGAGAGGCATGTGGTGAGGTTGTCTGCAAGGATAGAAAATTCAGAACTCCATGGTGGACACAGGAAGTTAAAGAGGCAGTGAAGGAAATGAAGAATACGTATCAAAAGTTCCTGGCAAATAAGTCAACTTGTGCTCTTAGAGAATACAGAGACAAATATAAGAAAGCTAAACACTGTGTAAAATTAGCTAAACAAAAGTCATGGGAAGACTTTGGTAAGAACATAGAAAATAAATATCAAGAATGTGGCAAGATATTCTGGAGGTTGTTGAAGCTAAGAAATGGAGGAAAGAGTGTTGTAAAAGGAATTAGAGATGATAAAGTTGACATGAAAACTGGAGAAAAAGATATCCTTGAAGTATGGAGTAATTACTTTGAAAAATTGCTAAATGAAACAAGCAGTGATAACATAGTGGTAAAAACACTCAACAGGCATACAGTCAGGAACACATATCCATACTTGAAGTAGAAAAAGCCATCAAAGGCTTAAAATGTGGAAAGCCAGCAGGAATAGATGATATTCGACCAGAAATGCTGAAGTATGGAGGTATAGAAGTTTTACAGTGGCTGCACTGCATAGTTCAGAAAGCCTGGACAGAGGGATGAATTCCCGATGATTGGAGTAGAGCTCTCATAGTACCCATATATAAAAAGGGAAAAAATAAAACTGAATGTGAGAATTACATAGGTATTTCCCTACTGAGTGTTCCTGGTAAGATTTATGCAAGTATACTTGAGAAACGGTTGAGAAGAATTCTGGAAGAAAAGCTTGGTGAAGAATGGATTCAGGCTAAATAGAGGCTGTCAGGATCAGATCTTCACTTTACGACAAATAGTTAAGAAATCATGGGAATATTACAAAGATATGTATTTAAGTCTTGTAGATCTGGAAAAGGCATATGACAAGGTGCCAAGAGAGAAGCTGTTCAATACGCTAGAAGACTCTGACTTTCAGAGTCTTCTAGATGCCAAATCTCTTTATCTAGATCTCTTTTATTATTTATAAAAGAGATATAGGAAGACCTATATCTCTTTTCCCTTTATGTTTATATTTCATTACTTCCTTTGGTATTTCCTTCTTCCATTCATTGTACATATTTCTCTCCAATTTTTTTTTATTGTTCTTTTATTTTATTGTTTATTGCCTGTACTTGTAATTCCTTCCATCTGTATAAGTTACATATAATTGAAAAATTATTTAATTAAGATTGATTAACTACAAACATTTATACAGAACGAGTAATGCACATTTATCTCTCAGTAAATGTAATTCCTTATTTCATATTTTGTAATCTATCCATTCTTGTGCTCTAAGAAATTTTATTTCAGCCACTTGTATTGTATTTTCATCTTTTTTCTCTCCATCCAACTTTCTGAACCATATAATATTGTTGATATTGCCTTGACTTTATAAAATTTTGTTTCCTTTCTTGTTTTGCCTTTTAACAAAAGGCAAAACAAGAAATTATACTTAAACTGTTATCACAGAAAACAGTATCAGTATAATTTATTATCTACATTGTTATCTTATCTTATATTGTAGAATATCTGTATTAAAATTCAGCTATACCACAAGTTAAAAATGTATAAATGATTTAAAGTTAGAAGTCAATAACATGTATTATTTTTCAGTGTAGTTAGTTAAACATTTGTTTATTTTTGTATATTGCAAGCAAGATGTTTGGTGATGTTATTTTTTATCTTTAGATACTGAAGTCTTTCTTAGATGTGAAATAAAATTATTAAAATTTGTTATTAGAGATTACTTGTGATTTTGCATGAGCTGTCAAAAATTTTTGTAATGTTGGTGTTCTTTGTATGTTGTTTTCAAAATGTTGTCAATAATGAAGTAAACAAAAGTTACTGCTGTAATTCATTTTGCATGAAAGTAATTAAGTGAAGTCACCTCAGTGCATAAAAGATTTCAAAATGAAGAATTGTTATAATTTCTGTTGTTTTTTCATATTGAAATTATAATTAAATAAATTTTTCTGCACTATGAAGAAAGAACTTTTGTCATTTCAAGCTCAGTGCTAGAAAGAGGTAATGGCATTGTGTGCCACCATTACCACTGGAAAGCAGTAATGGCGCCACACGATGGTGGACTTGAGTGGAAGTTTCTCAGTTGCATTTCCAAGTATGCACAGAAGTCAAGAGAATGTTATCATATGTTGCTAAGTGTTGAGC
The DNA here is from genome assembly GCF_054136105.1 of Typopeltis vanoorti. NCBI lineage: Eukaryota > Metazoa > Arthropoda > Arachnida > Uropygi > Thelyphonidae > Typopeltis > Typopeltis vanoorti. Next base: position 7,801,767 of record NC_143560.1, on the reverse strand, counting down.
TGTTCAGAGAGTAGGAAAGGGCACAGCAGAAAAAAATTGCAGAGTTTCTGTGTCCTCAATATATGAAGACTGGACAGAAATTAGAAGAAAAGTTAGAAATAGAAGACTGAGAGAGGATATTCTTGTTATAAAGAGATAGTGAAATTTTTGTAGTCATTAATCCTAGTAGCAAGGCTTATACATAACTGGTCATACATAACTGGTATTTAGCTTACGGAATTAACAACGCATATAAAGGATATTAATTAAAGGCAACTTTAATGAATAACTTCTATATTTCGGCAATGTCACGTTGCCCTCTTCAGGAACATAAAAAAATATGGTATGTGCACGCAGGCACTAACAAAAGCAAATGAGGAAGAAGGCAAGAAACTTATATTGTTCCTAAACTCCTAATGGTGCCTTCTGGCAGGCTAATTTGGTTGTCTTGGGCATTGGGCTGAAGTTCTCATAATGCAAGTCTCCCAAATTTGGGGTAGTTTCATGCACCCAAATTTGTTGAGGTTTGGAACGTTTTTTAGAGCTGCTGATGATTCCTTGAATAATCTTTCATGCTTAAACTTGCTGTGGTGTATTATTTTAGTTTTCTTCCAATGAATTCTATGGTGGGTATCTAAGGCATGGTCTGCCAGCCCAGAGTGGCTGTACTGGTGAAACCGGACGTAGTCTTTGTGTCCTGAAATCCTGATATTTGCTGTCCTGCCTGTTTGGCCAAAGTAGGACAGCAAATATCAGGATTTCAGGACATAAAGACTACAAGGGACCTGGTATACACCAGGTAGGTCTAGGGGAAGTGGTTGGTCGTTGGTAGAGCGGATAAGGGATGCCAACTTTTTATATGGTCTGTTCCTATTTTTTGAGGATATTGGTTATTTTCTCAGAGGTGCCCTGGATGTAGGGGATGGTGATAGATTTGGTGTAATCTTTATTGGGGAGGGGGGGTTGTGGTTTACTGGTTTTAGTATTTTTTGGATTTTTTGGGGGTTATAGCCATTGTCTAAGAAAGTGTTGAGGATGTGGTTTAGTACAGTGGTTAGGGCCTTGTCATCTGAGCAGATTAATTTTGCCCTGTTATATAGTGTTTTTATAACCCCATATTGTTGTGAGGGGGGGGGAATTGCTGGTGAATGTATCTGCCAGTATGGGGTGAGTTTTCTGTAAACAGAGAAAATCAAAGATCCATCAAGCTGGCAAGTGATTCAAGTGTCTAGGAAGGGGAGGGTGTTGTTTTCCTCTTTTTCTAAGGTGAACTGGACTCTGGGGTGTTGGTTGTTTAAGTGTGTTAGGAAGGAGTGGAGTGTATCTGAGCCATGTGGCCAAATAGAGTACACATCATCCACGTATCGAAGCCAAATAGTGGATTTTTGTGAGGCGGAGTTTAAGGCTTTCTCTTCAAAGGTCTCCATAAAGAAACTGGCCAGGGGTGGGGAAAGTGGTGAACCCATGGATGTCCCCTGTATCTGTTTGTAGAATTTTCCTTGCCAAACGAAATAGCCTGAGTTAGGCTATTTCGTTTGGCAAGGAATTAGGGCTGAGATATCGGGAGGAAACTTAGCTTGGATGAGCTCTAGGGTTTCTTTGAGTGGGACATTAGTGAATAGGGAGAGATATCAAAACTGACCATTATGTCAGTGTGGTGGAGTGAGAGGTTTTCTATACTGGCTTTAAAGTGGGGGTGAGTTTTTTATGTGTGATGGTGTGTTGCCAGTATAGTGTGTGAGCATTTTGGCTAAATGTTTGGCTAATTTATATGTGGGGAATCAATGCCATCCACTATGGGACGTAATAGTACATTTTGTTTATGTATTTTTGGGAGTCCATATAATCGGGGGGGGGGGGGGGGATCTAGAGTTATAAAATTTTAGTTTGTTAGTGACTTCCACAGGCCAAGAAGTGACTTTCTTAAGGAGTCTGTGGAGAGTTCTAATCTGAGAACTGGTAGGATTATATTCAATAGGGAGGTAAGTAGTACTGTCTAGTACTAAAGCATTAAGCTTACCTTTGTAGTCCTTTTGATTGAGCACCATAGTGGCGTTTCCCTTATCCGCTTTGGTGATTACTATTTTTTTGTTTTTCTTCATTTCTAGTAGGGCTGCATATCTTAAGAAGTGACCTTAAGAAAGTCACTTCTTGGCCTGTGGAAGTCACTAACAAACTAAAACCTTATAACTCTAAACCCCCCCGATTATATGGACTCCCAAAAATACATAGGAATGTATGGGATATTTATCCCAGAATGCCATAGTCCTATTCTTATTCTGACCTTATTCTGTCCCTTCTATTCAAGTGCTGAAAAACTTCTCTATCAGTCCTATAAAACCCTATTAGTATCTTAAGCATTTCTCTCATATCCCTTCTTTTCTGCTTATCAACCAACTTCTGCAACCCAGAAACTGCCTTCATGATCAGCATTCCACAGACCACTCACCATCTTGGTCACTTGCTTCTGGATTTTTTCCACCACTTCATTTCCAGGAAACCTAGGTGACCAGACCTCTAAACAGTAATCCAGATATGACCATACAGAATCCTTATAAAGAGGAATGATACCTTATCTCTACATTCTAGTGGGTTCTTCAGTAACCATTTCAGAACTTATATTCATTTCTGAGAAATGATAAAAAAAATTAAAATAGGAGGGAGAGAACTTAATGTTCAGCTATAACATCCTCTAGATTCATTTTGATTACAAGAAGAACTTGATTTCCTTTGCAGTTGTTATGTTAATCATTGTCCTCTTTCTCTTCCCCTTTCTTTTTATATTTCTCTAATTTCTGCCCATTAATTCATTCATTCAGTGATGTGTTATCTCGCAAATTCCTTAGATCTTAATAAAAGAATTGAAGATTTCACTTTACTATCACATGGTGTACACCTCCAAATCAAAAAATTTTAATAATCAAAGAAAATGTGTTGAATGATTTGCAATTCTCATTTATTGCATTGAAAATAATTATTACCAAATATGAATTAGCATAATCTAAATTGACGTACTTTGTAGATTATATAACTATGTAAAGACATATAAATGTAATATGAATTATAAGAAAACTGTTATTTGAAAACATTCACAAAATTTCAATAATTTTCAACGTGATTCAAAATATTAGAATATTCGAAATTTTTCTCATTGGTTTTGAGGAGAGCATAAAAAGCATATATTTCAGTAGCTGTGTGACTGACTTATGTGTGAGGAATTGTTTGCACATGGATTTCAGTTAATCATTTGCAAAACATGGGTTGAACAAGTGACATATCGAAAGCTAAGAAGTTTTGTATGGTGTCTCTACACAAAGGAGGCCAAGCTCAACAGTTTATAGCTAAGAAATTGAAATGATGTTCTTGAGCAAATGTGAGTAAAGTATTGAGACAGTAAGTTTTCAAAATAATTACTGCAATACTGGTCAAAAGGTAATAGCTACATCAAAAGATGAGAGGAGATTCAATAATATCATGAAAAAAAACTGCTTCCAACGTGTAAGGTATTTTCACAGGAGATGGAAAGAACTAGGTGTGAATGTGTCTAAATTTGTGATGTTGAGATGACTTCACAAATTAGGTTTTAAATCATGTGTGTCTGAGATGAAGCCACTTATGACTTTCAAGCAAAAGGCAGCTAGAGTGTGATGGTTTAAGCAAAGATTGTTGTGGGGTCAAGAGGACTGGAAAAGGTACTTTTTAGTAATGAAAGTATATTTTGTGTGTCCCATGGTCATCAAGGGATATGTGTTTGGCATCTTAAGCAAGAATCATTTGATGAAGAATGCATGAAATATTCGGTGAAATTTGCAACCTCTGTCATGGTATTGGCTTGTATGACCTCAGAGGGTCCATGTAGTCTGTGTACGAAAGAGTCAATTCCAATGTCTACCAAGAAATTCTTGAGCACTTTATGTTACCAGCATTGGAAGATTTATATGATGGTGGTTTCCTTTTTCAGCAAGATTCAGCACACTTCCAAGACCACTATACTAGATGGCTTAAAGAAAGACAAATTAGTAATTCTTTGGCCAGCAAACTCACCAGACATAAATCCTATTGAGAATTTGTGAGGAATTATGAAGAAATGTTGTCAAGAAGTTTCTCCAAGAGACAAAAATGAACTTGTTTCTAGTTTGCAGACCATATGGACATGTTTTGATAAAAAAAAGACCGTAAACCGCTAGTATATATGACCATTCATAAATAATATGCCCAACTATTTATGAATGGTCATAAAAGCTAATTATCATGTTTCCCTTTTTAATGTAATTTTTGTGCATTTATTTATTTATTTATTTATTTTGCATTATTCTAATATTTTGAACCACATTAAAAGTTATTCTAATTTTGTGAATAGTTTCAAATAACAGTTTTCTTATAATTTATATTAAATTTTATGTTTTTACATAGTTATATAATCTAAAGTATGTAGATTTAGATGATGCTAATTCATATTTCGTAATAATTATTTTGTATGCAGTAAATTAGAATTGCCAATTATTCAACACGTTTTCTTTGATTCTGATTTTTTTGATTCAGAAGTATAGTTTTATTTTATATATGGGATACTTTCCTAATGACCACATAATTTAAAACTAGTTTTTGCATGGGAAAAAAAAGTAAATTTGCTGGGAATATTCTTGGATTATGTAAATTTACACCAATTGTAGCATATTTTTCCTTTTAAAAATAATTTTATTAGTTAATATTTGCATTTTTTATCATCATGAAATTCTTCATATATACACCCTCTGTCCACATTTTCGAAAATAGAAGAAAGTAGTGGCGCCACCTGTTGTATCTTTTTGTTGTCAAAAGCAGCAACCTTCGTTAGTGTTGTATCAACTGTTTATGACATTTGTTTCATTAGAAGCAGAGTTATAGTGCCAAGAGTGACCGTGTATTTTGACGAACGGTCGGAAAATGAGTTTCAAACAGAGAGCTGCGATTGACTTTTGTGTTAAACTTGGTAAAAGTTTTAGCAAAATGCATCAAATGCTTCAAAAAGCATACAGTGATGAATGCTTATCCTGTACTCAAGTTTATGACTGGTTTAAGCGATTTCAAAGTGGTCGTGAGATGCTTGAGGACGACAAAATGCCAGGCCATCCAAAAACTGGACAGAGCTAAGTTAACATCCAAAAAGTATGTGATTTCATCAAAGAAAACCCGAAATCGTCCGTGAGATTGATTGAAGATGAATTGGGGATTCCAAAATCAACTGTGCACAACATTTTGACCGAGAGTTTGGGCCTTCGTAAATTGAATTCGCAATTTGTTCCCCACAAGTTGACCAACAACCAAAAAATGTATCAAATTGAACACTGCACATAGCCATCAACAGGTAAAACAAGTAAAATGCATCAAATTAGTCTGTTATCTGTCAGGACTCCAATAATGTCATATCTTATATTTGAGTCTTCTAAAGCACTTCTTACTATATCAACCCACCTAGATCTTTGTCTTGATTCATTTTTTTTTATTTTTATTTATTTTTATATTTCTTTTTATTATGGATTCATCCATATTTTATAGCCAAATGTAGAAAGAACTTTAAAAGTTTCGAAAATATACTAGAGATAGAAATACAATTTTATTAATGCAGACCAGTATTTTACAATAAAAACATTTATTCAAACCTACCAGTTTCGCCAGCAAACTGTCTGGCTTTTTCAAGGCATTACAGAGATATGAAAGTTAGTAAATGCAAATTAAAAGGAACATAAAAAACGTTGTAAACCAAACTAGTATCTATGGTTACACATTTTGCGTGACAGAGATGACTTATTGTTCTTATTCATTATCATGCATGCGTGTTTGTTGTAGACTTGTAATGTGATTACTGGCTAGCTGTAGTTCAGACTGAATGAGAGAGAGGATCAAGTTTTTCCACGAACTGTTTAGAATTGCACCCTGATTTCTGTTGAGGTTTCCGCTGGTTATTAGTACTATTGTGGCTTCCTTAAATACCAGAGGTAATTATGCCTGTAGTCGTCATCGAGATATGGCATGGAGCTGTTTTGCCAATCTATCGTGTGGTTAGACGTGCAGAAATGATGTGCTAAGCCGGAAGAGATGCTTCTGTTGTGGTTTATGTCACCAACATGTTCTTTTTGTCTAATTTCTAAACTTCGTGAAGTTTGTCCGATGTAGGCAAGACCACAGGAGCAGGGAATGTAATATACTCCTAGATATTTGTAGAATGGAACTTTATCTTTTGGAGATCCTAAAACTTGTCTGATGTTGGTGGTTGGTTTGAAGACCACTCTGATGTTGTGGGCTCTTAGTATTCTTGCTATTTGATAAGAAATTGTCTTGATGAAAGGTATCACTACAGTAGAAATGTGCTGACAGTGGGATTCTTCTTGTCTGGGGTTGTCATTGTATAGATATTTTTTGATGATGTTTTGAGGATATCCATTTTGTGATAATGTGTTGGCTATTAGTGAGAGTTCATTCTGTGCATCCTCCTCTTCTGATGTAAACTTTTTGGCTCTATGTTTCAACATGTGGATAATACTCGGTTTGTGTGACTTGTGATGGTTTGAAATATAGTGAAGATATCTTCCAGTATCTGTGGGCTTTCTGTAAATGGATAATTTGACACTGTTAGGTTGTTTTTTTATCAAGATATCTAAAAAATGCAGTTGGTTGTTGTTTTCTACTTCCAGAGTGAATTTTATCTTGCTATGTATTGAGTTGATTTTATCCACAAATGATTTTAGGTTGTCTAAGCTGTCTTGCCATATGATGAATATATCATCCACATATCTCCACCATGTAGATGGTCTCGGAGAGATTGCAGAGAGAATTTCTTTTTCAAGTTTTTCCATGAAAAAGTCTGCACAAGATGGTGATAGTGGGCTTCCCATTGCTAGGCCTTCTAATTGTTAGTATATGGTGTTGTTAACTTTGAAGAAATTAGATTGAAGGCAGTGTCTAAACATCTGTGTGATGTCTAGAGGAAAGAGGTCTTGGATGATGTTTATTACCTCTTCTACTGGAACATTGGTGAAAAGGGATACAACATCTAGGCTGGCTAGCATGTCAGTTGGTGCAATCTTAATGGCTTGGAGTTTATTTACAAAATGTTGACTATTCTTGATATAGGATTCTGTTGATCTTATTTTATTATTTAATAAGTTTGCAAGATGCTTTGCCAAAAGGTAGGTTGGTGATGATCTTCCATCAACTATTGGATGGAGAGGTATATCCTGTTTATGTATTTTAGGTGCCCCATATAGTCTTGGAGTGATAGGATGTGAGGATTTTAGTGTTCTCTTCACTTCTTCTGGCCAATTGTTACAATTTCTGATTAGTTGGTTTGTTTCATTATGATTTTTTATTGTGGGGTCTCTGTCTAGGATTTTATAAGTTGAGGTGTCTGATAGTAATACGTTTAACTTATCATAATAATCTTTAGAGTTGAGGATAACTGTAGAATTTCCTTTATCAGCTTTTGTAATAATGATATCTTTATTTTTCTTCAAGTTGAGAATTGCCTTTCTATCATAAGGAGACGTGTTGAGAACAGGTTGTTTGGCTTTGGCTAGGATTATTGTACTTTTGAATCTAATAGTGTCGGCAACTTTTTTTGGTAGTGGATATAGGCCTTTTTCAATTCCACACATAAAATCCATTTTAGGAATGTGTTTGGGCGTAATCGCGAAATTAAAACCTTTTTTGAGAATATCAGATTCATTTTTTGTGAGGCTATGATTTGACAAATTTGGTCTGTATTAATAAAATTGTATTTCTATTATAAAACGACCAAAAATTTATAATTTAAATATACTAGAGATCTTATCATCAGTTGCATCAGTCTTGGGACTGGTAGCTCAGCAACAATTTCCACCATTTCACTCTGCCATGGCTTTCTTCTTAATCTCCTGGTAACTCCTCAGGCCTGTGCTTTTTCTGACTTAGTCAACAAAGCTTTTCCTTGGTCTGCCCCTTCTTCTTTTCCCCTTTTCCTTTTCACAAGTCCATCATTCCAAAGTATATGTCCATACCACCTATCTCTTCTAATTTTGATCGATCTAATTAGACTTCTTGTTTTGCTTATCTCTCTCAGGATTTGTTCGTTTGATTTTTTTTCTATCCATTTTATTTTGTTCATGCGGTGCCAGCACCACATTGATATGGAGTATCACATCCATACGGTGTGATACTCCATATCAATGTCTGTATTAATTTTTTTTTTTAATTGTCGATTCTATGTCTTGTCTTATGTCTTCTCTTGCTCTGCCATCTTCTGTTATTAGGCTTCCTAAGTATTTGAAGCATTTTACTTGTTTTACCTATTGATGGCTATATGCTCTATATCGATAGGGATTTTGCCTCTAACAAGGAAGTCTTATCTATGTTGATTTTCATTTTATATTTTTTTGAGACTATTATTTAATAATTCTAATACAGCAATCCCTCGATTAGTTCACCTAATGCCTTCTTTAAAACAAGTGCATTAATCGAAAACGCACTAATCGAATATAATAATTTATGGGAAAATGTATAATTCGTTCGTCAGATTTCTTTTTTGACCCTTTTTTTTTTTAATAAAAGAATTAGGGTATGTCTCAGGGCCTTTAACTAGGCCCTGAGACATACCCTAAAGGAAAAGGAAAACCATGAATCTGAAAGACAATAAAACATATTCAGAATATAAATTTATTATTATTCTGCTTCTTAACAAAGAATTGAGCTAACGTAGTTTGGTTGCTTGGCATTCTGTTTCTTTTTTTCATACAACTGACGGTATGGCCCTATTACCTCTTCTGCAAATTTTACTAGTTCTCTCTTCACCAGGGTTAGTTTCTAAGCATTGCTGCTTAAAAACTTTGATTGTACGAAAACTATTTTCAAATTGTTTCTGTGAAACCTCTTTGGGCTTGTCAGTAATTAAATTTTCTTCATATTCTTCAGGATCTTCCTGCTGTGTATCTAAATTTAGCAGGTTGGAATCACTCAATTTCTCAAATTGAGATTTAATTAACTTAGATTCATTTGAAAAGCCTCTAAAATCATTTGCACAATGTGCAAGAATGCACTTCCAAACGGCTCACATATTGCTAGCAGTAATTTCATTCGACTTTGCGACTTTTTAACCAGGCTGAGATTTCTCTGATTTGGCTAGAAAAGTCTTGGAAGGCATTCGCTTTCAAAAAAAGGCCGGTTTCATCTACATTAAATATTTGTTGATCACAATAGTATCCTTCTTACACAAATTCTTTTACTCATGATTAAAGGTTAGGAAAATAATTTAAAATAAAAAAGTAAGGAAAGCAATTGCACTTGATATGATCAGCAAAATACTATGTAAAGCAGACGACATAAATTTTGGTGGTAAATTTGGAACATAGTGTACATGGAAATAGTGTAGTATGCCATTAAAAAATAACTTTGTAAAATGTTTCAAATCGGTAACTAAATTATTTCATCCTGGTGAGTGATTTTTTTTTTAAATAGTTAGCCATAAAAAATGTATAGATAAAAAATTTTTAAAATCTGTAACATTTATTTTTAAGATGTATATAGGCACGCTAATTGAATTTGGGTATTGAAAAAAAAAAAGACACACTAATTGGGGGCGCATTAATCGAGGGATTGCTGTGTTATTTTTTAATGTTTTTTCTGTTTTCTGCTACAAGAGCTATGTCATTGGCAAATCTCAAACACGACTTTCTCACCATTTCTCTTTATACCGCTATTTATTTTATGTTTAGTTTCCTGAATGGCATTTTCAATATATAAATTAAATAAAAGTGGTGAAAGTATGCAACCCTGTCTTACTTCACTCTCCTTATATTTATTATTTTATCCTTATCATTGATTTTAATCTGCCCATTTTGATTTTTATCAAATATATAAAAATCAATATGGGCAGATTAAAATCAATGATAAGGATAAAATAATAAATATAAGGAGAGTGATAAGTTATTTTTCTATCCCTCAACTCTATACCGATATTAGTTAGACAGTTTAGGAGTATTTGCTGGTTTAATTTATCAAACGCTTTCTCTAAATCAAGGAAGCAAATTAAGTATTTTTACTAAGGTCTGTTCTTCTCTCTGTTATTGTTCTTAAACAGAGTATTGCCTCTCTTGTTCCTTTATTCTTTCTGAATCCAAATTGGTCTTCATCCAGAAGACAATCTGTTTTTGAATAAATTCTATTTTGAATAATTTTTAGCAGAATTTTGCTATCACGTGGGATTAAATCTATTCTAAATTGGCTGCATTTATTAGCATTATTCTGTTTTTGTATTGGTATTATAGTTGATTTCATAAACTCTTTTGGTATTTCTCCTCTATCATAGATTTGGGCTATTAATTGATAGAGTAAGGTTTTTGTCTCATCACCTAGATTTTGTAGTAGTTCTATAGGAATATTGTCTACATCTAGACTTTTTCCCTTACTCATTTCTGAGAATTCTTTAGAAATTCTTCTCGCATTATTGGGGGTCAAAGATTATATTCATTTAGAATTTCTAGGTTAATATTGACATGTAGTTCGTTGCCATTATAGAGTTTTTCAAGATAGTTCTTCCATTCCATTATGAGAGTATAATTTTCAGCATCCATAATAACCTTCATTTTAATATGCCAGCCTGGTTGGCCAAGTGATTTGCATATCCGCTCTCCAGCCAAAAGGCTGTGGGTTCAAATGCCACCGTGGGTATGGATGTTGTGATTGTCTGTGAAAATAATGGTGGTGGTGGTCAGCAGTAGATGCCATTGGTGTAGATGAAGGTAGTTACAGCTAGTGGAGTGGTAGAGATGGAGAGTTGTAGAGTAGGTGCCCTCCCTCATTGAGTCTTTCGACTCCCTGGAGGTATTACGTGATAATAATAATAATATCATACTTTGCCGAATTGAAGCTTTTCAGTTCTATACTTAGTAATTGATGATGCCCCTGCTGAGTGTTCATTTATGATGGATATAACTTTTTGACAAGATTGCTAAGGTATGGAATAGAGTTTTTGCTCTCTTTAGGTTTCTGCCTGGTGTCTAATGAGCACCAATAGTTTGAAACAGCTGTTTGGCCACTTTATTTTTTTTTAGTATATGGAGGGAAATACAAATAATTATTGAGCAAAACTATAAATAGACTGACATTTCAGTTAACCAGTCGATGGCACTGTCTGGAAGTAAATGCAAATTCTTAAAGCCTCCAGGAAAGGAGTGTATGGGGCAGCCATCTGTGATATGATGCAGTCTGCATAGCATGGAAAAAGATGACTGTGAAATTCCCCACAGATGTAGTAAGTGGGCACAGCAGCCTTGATTTAAGCACTAATAACATATGGTGAACATATATATGTGCTCCTGGGCAGAGCTAATTTCTTTTTTACGTCTGCATAATAAGATAACTCTAAGGAGGAGAAAGCATGCAATATAAGGGAAAATAAATTTATAGAATTACTCAAGGGACAACAACCTTAAGCAGCTTGTGATGGAAGTGACTTGCAATAGTGTCTGATAATCTGTCTTTAAAACTGTGAAGGTGCCTTTAAGAAGTGCCTTGCATGAAAATTAGACATCATGAGAAGAGTGATGACAAGACTCTGGAGCATGGTAAGAGATTGATTATCATCCTGAGAAGCAAAATCATATGAAAAGAAGTTAGCTGAACAGTCAAAGGACAGTTGAGAGAATTTTATGACTGTGTAGTAGGTAAGACGGGTAAAACAAGGATGCATATTATCTCCACTCTTATTCATCATTTATATGGATCACATTATGAAAGAAAGTGGCATTAGGCCTGATATTAAAATTGAAGATGTCCAACTTAACTCTTTACTTTATGCAAATGATGTGGTACTCCTAACCACATCTAGTACAAGTCTCCAGGATTCTCTAACTAAATTGAATAACAGCTGTAACAAATTTGGCAGGAAAGTCAGCTAAAAATACCAAAACTATGAAAACAGGCAGAAACATAGAAAATTTCAGCTGCATTCTGAATGGCGATTCAATAGAACAAGTAAAATATTTCAGCTATTTAGGCACAGTTTTTAGTGAAGATGGCTTGTTAAATCTGGAAATAGACAACAGAATAAGCAAAGCTGGTATAGTGGATAGCAGCTGAATAAATTTATATGAAATATAAGAGAAGTTAGCTAAAACACCAAACTAGCAGTATACAAGACAGTGTTCAAACCAATTTTAAGTTATGCATCTGACAGTTCGGTTAGAAATAAAGTACTTGACCAAAGACCTAGAGACCACAGATATGAGGGTTCTGAGAAAAATTAAGAGGGTGAACTAATGGCATCAATGGGCAGAATCATATTAAAAATGAAGATATTAGAAAGGAACTTGACACTATTAGTATTCAATAATGTGTAAGCATAGGTAATCTAAGGTTGTATGGGTGAGGAAAGTTTAGCAAAACAGGTATTTGATGCCAAGTTGGCAGAAAAGAGACCCAGAGGAAGACCAAAGTTTAGGTGCATTGATTCAGTCAGAAGTTGCTTAAAAGCACGAAATGTTAGATTTGATAGTATTGGAGTGCTTACATGTTATAGACTAATTTGGAGGAAAATTGTTGATAGGAGATTAATAATAATGTAAACTTGATCATGTAGTGCTGTCATAGTAACCAAACACACCTTGGGGGTTACATATCAGAAAATTGATGATGATAATGATGTAGTAGGTAAAAGAAAGAGTGACCATGGAAGAATAACCATAATGAATTTGGATGGTAGAAAAGTTTAATATTCATAAGAAATATATAAGTTGTTAAGTGTTTACTTTATCAAGATATATATTCCAGGCACATCCTGGCTCTCTGTATACCAGGATGGAACTGGACAGAAGAATAGATATAGATTAGTTTAAAAGTATTAAAACTGTTATAAAAAGTTGACTCAAATACAGCACTTTGACTGGATGGGATATCAATATGAGTGTTGAATGAATGTGCAAAAAATTTAGCATTGCTGCTGATCATTATACAATAATTCTATTATACAAAGGTGGAGCTAAGACTTATTAAGTTAATTATAGACCAGTTAGTGTCTCTGATATAGTCATCAAGATATTAGAGACTGCAAGTGAATCATATTCAAAGGTGGATAGACAACACCAGAATCCTCTATAGAGGACAGCATTGTTAGATAATGGTATGTCACAGTACTTTTGAATTTTGCTAAGGCATGTCATGGAATTTCAGATTGGAGGTTGGAGGCTGATATGGACTGTGCTAAACCAGATTTATCAGCAGTTGAAGTGAGATATATTCTTGATACTCCAAGATGAATTTGGACAGAATGACCAGTCTTTCCATAATAACACAAGCAACAAGAACAAGTGATTCAGTAAATTCCAGAATAAGAGAGTGAAGGATATTTATCTTTTGGAGAGCCATGGAAGCTATTTCATTTAGGTGACAGAAAGAGATTTGTAGGTCAGAAGTCCTGCTATTTTTTCTGATAGTCCTTTAACATATGGAAGAGAAATTCTAGAAACTTCTTCTCAAAGAGTATTAAGATGTAGGCCATAATTATTAATTTTTTTTTTTTGCATTATAACTATTAGAAATGAAGGGAGTTTTGATAATAGACAGTTAATTTTCTAGAAGAGAATTAGTTGAACAAATTTTATGAGTTCTGCCAACTAAAGATTTAACTATGCCATATTGCTGACATGGGTGATGATGTGAAATAATTTTAATGTATTTGCCAGTATGAGTTGGTTTTTTGTATACAGAGAAGTGTAGACTGCCATTAGGTTGATATAGAATGAGAATGTCCAGAAAAAGAAGACAGTTGTTATCTTCCACATCTGTAAATTTGATTCTTGGATTTACTGAATTAATTTTCTCAAGAAATTTCCTACAATTCAATACCATCAATATGATACACAGCATGCAATCTTCTCTTCCCAAAGTGCATTAACCTTACATATTACAACATTTAATTGATAACCATTATCCTTTTCTCCACAGTGCCAATTTATGTAAATCGTCCTGCAGGTTATGTATGTCACCTTGATCAACTATTGTCCTTCCCCAGTTTTGCATCATTAGCAAACAACTGAAAATCCCCTCCCAAAATTATTCACTACATCATTTATATACAAATTAAAGAGTCTTGGCTCTAGTACAGAGCCTTGAGACAATCTACTAGTTACCCTCATTTTCCTAGATTCCACTCCACTATATACTACTCTCTGGTGTCTATATCCATGCCATCAGCTTCATACACATTCCTTGCTCCACTTGCGAAATAGATTTCCAGCAGCACTCCATTAAATGCTTTTGCAAAGTCCAGCCGTATCATAATGCAGCCATTTCCGTTATCTAATTCTGATGTCACTCTGTTATAAGAGGTGAGTAAATCACTAAGGCAGGACCTTCCTGTTACAAAGCCATACTGCCCACCATAGAGTATTGCATGCCTATCCACTCATTCCTGTTTAGATTTTATCTTTAACCAACTTTTCCAACACTTTAATAACCACCACTTCTGAGATACTAAGTGGTCTATAATTTGCTATGTCTGTCTTGGAGCCACCATTATGCAATGGAACTATCTTACCCTCTTTCCACTACCTTGGAACCTTGCCAGAGCAGACTTAGATTAAACAACTTTGTCAGAGGCACTGCCGGTTCTCTTGCATATTTTCATAGCACTCAGGGTGATATGCCATCCAGATCTGGATTTATGCATAAGCTACAGCTTAGGGCCTCACATTCCAAGGGCCTCTGCTTCAGTTTAGATAACCTAATACCCACTAGAGAGGTCTCTTGAAAGTTATAACTTAGAACCACAACAGTTTTAAACATGGCTCCAAGTTGCACTGGAATATTCCAGGTGATATTTTTTAATATGCTCAGCAGCTCTATTTCGTTTACCTCAGTTCTCACATCAGTCTCTGTCACATCTGAAACTGCAAAATCTCCACTTGGATGATGCATCCTTGCAAAGTGATCTTATAGTAACTGAAGCATTTCTTTTCATTCTCTTACTTTCCTGCTGTTAATATTGATTTAATTCATCCTTCCATAATCATTGTTTTTCTTATTGCTGCATAGCAAAAAAAAACTCTTGGATTTACTTTGCCTGCTATAGCTAATTTTCTCTTATAATCTGATTTAGCCTTCCTTACTATACTTAGTCACCCTTCTTGCCTGCACTTTGTATTGTTCCTGAGTTTGCTGATAAACGTTTTCTTTATATTCTCTCCATAATGTTTATTTTTTGCAGCTCCTGCTTTATATTGCAACTCATCCACTTAATCCCCACTTGATTTATCCTCCTGATCCAGGGTATGCAGTCCGATACTGCTTCTCCTAAACAATCGCTAACCACTTCTCTTGCAGCACTGACCCTTTCCTTGTAGTTTCTTAAACCATAGCACTGCTCCAACTGCTTTCTGAGTCTGTCATAATTATGAGTTTTGTAGTTCAATATAACTGAGAATTTCACATGTTTAGCAAATTCCCAGCACAAGACTGCATGATCACTTTCCCTGATTGGCAACATTCCACCACAGTTATGGATATATCTTCTGATGCTATTTCCAGATTCAATGCTCTCAAACTCCTGTGACATGCTGTTTTGACTAATTATCCTTTAGTAATAGTATAAATTTCATTTTCATCTTGCCATGTACTTTTTCCTCTCTCCCAAATCTAGGTCTCCGCAGTTGACATCTCCCATAATAATTGCTCAGCAATCACTCATTGTGGTAATCTGCTAATGCATGGTATTCACAACTTCCTGTGGATCCTTGGTTTTTTAGCAGTAGCCAACAATATATATTTATCCTATTTGCCTCTACCTTGCACCAGATGGCCTCAAATAAACCACCTCTCTCAGTCCACAAATCCTCCTTAACTTCGATTTTTCTGTTGAAGTTCAGCTATCATCAGCAATACCTATCCTTCTGTCTTATTTTGTCTATGCTTCCTGAAAATACAATACCTCTTGCATTCTATCTCTGTAAACTATAATTTTTCTGTCAACCAGATGTGCTTGATGCTGATAATTTTTGTGCAAATTATCAGCATCAGTCTGAGCTGATAAATGCCAAACACTCCTCTCTTTTATTTTTGATACTTCTGGAATTTATGTGCATGCGTTTCATCCTCCTCTTGACCCCACAGATATCCTTGTGTAATGTTGACCACATAATGACTTGTGTAATGTGATTACCAACCCATTCAGATTTGAAACCTGTGAAACTGCATTCGGCATTGCATAATCATTTCTGTACACACTCTCATTTGTTCTAGCAGCAGCTGAACCCAGACTTGGATGCATCTCCCACTTGTACTTCTAGTTTCCTTGATTTTTCATTTCTAACCTTTCACTGAGCAACACTCTCTTCAAATATCAAACTCCAAAACTATTCAAATGTACATCAGGCATGTTCAAATCATTTTATCTATCAAATTCATTCCTTACATCTTAAAAAACTGCACAGTTCTCTCATTGACTCAATAGCAATCATGGCCCTTCTCAGTTCATTCATATCATACTGAGGCAACAGACTAATGATGTTTACTTTCTCACTTTTCTTTTCTGCTTCTGTCTGCAACTCTTTCATTTTTTTCTCTTCTTGCATGTTTCTCAGGTTTCAAATCATGTTTACCTGCCAAAACAGTCAACTCTTTCGCTTCTCCCTTTTGCAAGCTTCACTAACATCCTTAATCTTCACACCTGGAAAACATGCTTTCATCACTTTTTTTTTATGCTTTTTTCCATACAATTGTTTCCCTTTATTTTCAGTTTCTTGTCCTTTCATACTTTTCTAGTTCTCTTTTTACTTTCATTTTCCTTCCTTCTGTGCCACATGCCGGTCATATCTCAAGTCACTCGAGCTCACATTTTGTCCTATGAAGGATTCCTCATAAGCATGCTGTTTCTCTCTTCACCGTCACCTCATCATCCACATTGCTTTCAGTCACTTCTTTCACACTCTTGTTCATATTTCATCTGATATTGCTCATTCCTTCCACTACATTTCTCTACACTGCTTTCACTATCTTTGTTTACATTGTTAACATTAGTTACTTCATTCTCCTGCTTTCACTATGACACATTTCTGGCACTTCGATATACCCTCTCTCCACTCTAACCTTCATACCATAAACCATTCATTCTTAGCAATGAGTACATTGAACACATGCTACGTTATACAAAACTCATGTTAAACTCAGCGAATAAAGCTTTTTAACTGATATTTTGTATTAAAATTTGCAAATAAACACACAAGCTCAGCTACACAGTCTGAAGTAAGTAAAATACTACCAATAATAATTAGTAAAATTACTAATATTTACTCACATAAAAAGACATATTTGTATGCCATGTGCAGCACCACTACTACATCCAGGTATAATGCTAACTGTTTCCCTTTTTTATACCTGATATGCTTTCATAGCAATAAATATCAAACTTTTTGTAGAGAAAAGATAATTTCTAGTGCCTCTTTCTCCAGAACAGAATAATTAATTTTTTCTGGAGCTGAAAGTTTACTGCTGATAAACATAATAGGTCTAAAATCATCTCCTTTCTTTTGTTCCAATATGGA
Organism: Typopeltis vanoorti; assembly: GCF_054136105.1. Classification (NCBI taxonomy): domain Eukaryota; kingdom Metazoa; phylum Arthropoda; class Arachnida; order Uropygi; family Thelyphonidae; genus Typopeltis; species Typopeltis vanoorti. The sequence goes on along the minus strand of NC_143560.1, from coordinate 7,784,242 downwards.
GCCAATATCAAAAGAACTTTAAAAGGCAGTTTCTTACTGGCAAGGTACTTCCTGGCTTCAGAGATAAACATCGAGGAAACCAGTCCAGAAAAGGGTTCTAGTTGTCCAGGCCTTCTTGTTTCTCGACCAAAAGACTGGCAGCTGGTGTTTATCTTTTCCCTTCAACTCTCGAGGGTTAGCAGCTTTATAGATAAGGGCAGTCTTGATCATAAACCGACTGCATTTGCACAGAACAGTAGAGTTAGTCTATTCCTTCCTACCTTAAATCCTAGTGCTTGCTTCTCTTCCTAACTAATAAAAGGTCCTTTGTGACATTTTTACCAGAATAAGGCACTTTCGTCTGCATTAAAAACCTGTTCAGGCTGATATTCTTTCTTTTCAATGATTTTCTTAATGGCAACTGGCAACTCATCTGCTGCCTCTAGGTCAGCAATAGCTGCTTCTCCTGTTATCTTGACATTTTTTAAGCCAAACCTCTTTCTAAAATTATCAAATCATCCTTTGCTGGCATAAAATTCTCCAGCTTTAGATTCTTTCTTATAGCAATCCTGCACCCACATAAAAGCTGCATTTTCAGTAAGAGATAAAAAGGTATTTTGAAAAAAGTGCAAGATTTTCGTGCCTGCTGTCATAGCTGCAGTGATGGCTTCATGAATTTTCTTTTATTTTTTTAGCTGGATACAATGGTCCTTACACTGGATTCATTTATCGTGAAATTGCAGGTAGCCACAGCTGCAGACCTCAATCTATGATACATATTAAGCAGTTCAATTTTTTCTTGTAATGCTATGATTTTTCTGCTTCTTGGGAGCTTTTCCAGCGTTATTAGTGGCACTTCATATGGATCCCAAGATATTATTCAAGGTTTATGGTATTGCATTAAACACAATGAAAAATACGTAAGAACTGTGAGAGATCACTTTTTATTGTGATATGCAATTTACTAGAGAGGTGAACTGCTCATGAGGAGATGAATAGTGTCACACACCATTTTAAGCAGATGCTTGCAGCACACTTGACCTCTCCACAAGAGCAACAGTAGGGGGGGGGGGGGCTATGAAATTATTACAATAGCACAGTATGTACTACAGTTAATTTTATGCAGTTATGATTTAATACTGCATCTTTACATTTGTTTACATTTCTCTCATCTGTGAATGGTCAACGTACGGTCTGTAAGTGTTTTTGTGCATAAGTTTTGATAAATTTTAACTTTTTATAATAGGTTTGTGTATATTTTATGGTAGTAAATGATATAATAAACTGGTACTACATATATTTTATGCATTCAAGACATAACTAGCTTTTTTTTCCTTGTAATTTTTTTCAATATTTTTAGGCTACGCCATTCATCTATGAATTTTTTCAAATTGTTGCAAATCTCCAAAAAAATTTCCAATATATTGAAAAAAATCAGTGTATAAGTGGACCCACACAGTTCAAATCTGTGTTGTTCAAAGGTCAACTGTATAATGATATATATACACTGTTATTCAGTCATGTTGCGTTATTTTGCCAAAATAGTATACACCAATAATATTATGTTTATTATTATTATTGGTGCATTAATAAAACTGATCATAATAATATATATTTCAGCTTCTGATGACTCCATGAGTTCAGTATCAGCAGCATCTGAAGCTGATGAAACTGAAGATAGTAAAGATGAGAGTAGTGAAGAAAGTGTTTCGAAGAGTGATATAAGTAAGTCTGTTCCAAGTAGCTGCACAGAAAGCAGTGGCAGCACTGAAAGTAGTAGCAGTAGTAAGGAGAGTGGAGAATCTGAATCAGAAGAAGAGAAAAATGAAAATAGGAAAGTCATAAAAAGTAGTAAAGAGGTCACCAGTGAAGAAGAAGATGGTAGTAGCAGTGGAAGTGAAGAGTCATCATCTGGTAAAGAGGAAAAAAGAAAAGTAAGAAATTAAATTTTGAACTTATTTGAGATAACTATTACATTAAATGATAGTTCTGATATTAACACATTTAAAAATACATTTCAGACCATATTTTTAAAAATAACAGTGAAGGAATGCCCTATAATAATTTTTTTTTTCCTTTAAATTTCTTTATAAAGAATTTATCCAAAATTGTGCAACATGGTTAAAAGAAATCTGGGATGAGTGAATTTTGTTTATTAAAAACCTGACACCACTTAATTTTGAGTCTGTTAAGCGATTGTTTTTAGGGGCACTTTTTTCATTGTGACCTTTCATTATTCCTACTAAATATATAGTTTACATGTTCTTTATAAGTTATCTGTTGCTCAGTCAGTAGGCGATGCCCTTTGATTGGAGACCTGAATTAATGAAAATTGATTTCTTGATGCAGTTTTATAAATGAGCAATACTATACAGTTTAATGCTGGAGAGAATTCAGACACATAAGCAATACTATCCAGCAACTACTGGATTGATAATTCACATCAATTCAGGGCTGACATTGTGAAGACCTGTCCACGTTGTGGACTGGTCTTCACAATGTCACATGTCCTGTAAGACCTGTCCACAACGTGAAGAACCTATATGTGGTCTTTTCATCTGAAGATGACTTAGTAGCCTCATATGGAGGCGGTGGGATTTTTCTTCCTGGCCAATCTGGCTGGCCGACTGGTTAGCGTATCTGCCCTCCAGCCAAAACGCTGCAGTTTTGACTCCCACTGTGGGTGTGGATGTTTGCGATTGTCTTTGGAAATATCAATGGTGGGGGTTGGCAGTAGATGGTGTTGGTGTAGTTGCAGTCAGTTGGTGGATTGAGTGGCAGAGACAGAGTTGTAGAGCAGGTGCCCTCCTGCAAAGAGTCTTTGGACTCCCTGGAGGTGTCAGGTAGTAATAGTAATAATATATTAATGTTTCATCCTGCCACATCACTATCATAATGTTAATTTGGTTTATATGAAGGGGAGGTGAGGTAGCATTAATTATTCTCAGTGTCAGCCCTGAATTGATGTGAATTATCAAACCAATGGTTGCTGGATAGTATTGCTGATGTGTCTGAATTCTCTCCAGCATTAAACTGTATAGTATTGCTCATTTATATAACTGCATCAAGAAATCAGTTTTCATTAATTGAGAGTGAATTACTGAATGCATGGTTATATAGTGTTGTTTCAGGAGAGCCAGATGATATACTAACATCAAGGAATAGTTAACTGAAGGTTTGGTTATTTGAAGATTGGATAATTGAAAAATCGCTGTAATGTGTTAAGAATAAAGTATCTTTCCTGGAAATTATGCTAAATATATTTTTGTTATAAAGTGAGCAGAAAATTATAAGAATTTTCTGCTCACTCCAAAACTGAATGAACTTAGGGAACAGTTTCTGAAATTATTTAATTCTAAACTATAGCCAATAGCTGTGTGACTTGGTGAATATAGAGGCAGCAGAAACAAACAAACACACATGCACACACACACACACACACACAGAGAGAGAGAGATAGACAGACAGAGAGGGGGATCGTTTATAGGATAAGCCATTTGTGCAACAGAATATTCAAATATAATTAGGGTAATTCTGTATGAATTACAATAGATGCTCACTATAACAATTTTTTTAAATGTTTAAGAAACATTTCATTCAAGGTGATTATGTGGTTTCATATTTGGTAATATTTCAGTTTAAAAAGAATTAATAACTAAGGACATTACTGATCTTCATTTCCAGCTTTTGTATTAATAGATAGAAGTGTAATCTACTTCATGATGTAAATCAACTTTAATACATGGATGAAAGCATCACAGTGTTGGTTATAGCAATGGGAGAAATCAAAAAATGGAAGTTGGAAGTAATTTCACATTATCATCATCATCATCATCATAACACTAATTATGGGTATAGACCATATTGATCTATTCCTGTCTCATTATCCATCCAATATCCTTTTTTGAGGTCTACCCTGCCTTCTCTTTCCATTTGGCTTATATTCTAGTATTTGTTTAGGATGTCGGGTGTTGGCCATTCGGTTTACATGTTCAATCCATTTTTGTTTATAATTGTTTAGTTTTTCTTCTATTGATTTTGTTTTTAGTTCTGTTTTTTTTTTTTTTTCTTGCTTTTAGTTTTGTTTTTAAATTGTCTTCGTTCCTTTTTTGATCTAATAATGTGTATTTTGCAGTTCTTCTCATAAATCTCATTTCACTTGTTTTTATTCTTTGTTTATCTTGTTTGTTTATTGCCCAAATTTCACTGCCATATAATAATGTGGGCACTGCTAAAATATTGTATACAGGTATCCCTCGATTAACGCAGTTAATTAAGCCTTTGATGTTACCACGTATATCAAAATTGCATTAATGAAATCTAATAATCAATGGTAAACATTATAATTCGTCCATGATTGACTACTGTATTAATAATTCGTAGGAGGAATGATGTCATCATGCTCACGCCACGAGGCTTGCATGTTTTTGCATGGCAAATGTAATCCTGTGGAGCTCGTGGTGGTAAAAATTGCAGCATAGGTCGTGGTATATCTGAGAGATACATTCATTACTGGTATGTGCTAAAATGCAATAAAACATAAAGAAAAAACATTGCAAATATAATACATGATGATAAAAATTAAGTGGATATTGAATCCAACTTTATTTTTGAGAGCCGAATATAAAAACTACAAGAGTTTCGTGCCGAATATATAGAAACTCAAAGTTTTGGCGGATGCAAGCATAAGCAACCTTATGGGCAACTCGTAGTAAAGGTGGAGTAAGCTTCAGATCACTTTCCTTAGTATTTTCCATAATGTAAAGCACATCTCCTAGAGGACATGTATGATAAATAAGCCTTTGGCTCTCTATTTCAGTAGTACTTGATGGCTTATTTATTTTCAGTTTACAATCTAGAAATTATTGAACAAAGAATAAAAAAACAACAACAACTAATCCATACTATACTGACATCGGAGGTCACAGTATATCTCTCAGATACAATTTACTTGTATCTGAGAGATATAAGTTTTATGTTTTAGTTTTATATATCTATAAAAACTAAAACATATATCTTATATAAGATATAAGATATATGTTTTAGTTTTATCTATGGAAATTTTCATTCCAAACTGTTCTACTATAATGTTTAAATTATATATTGCTCTTTGTAAATTGTCTTCCTTATCTGATATTATTACCTGATCATCTGCAAATAATAGCATATTTATTTTGTTATTCTGGGAAATTTCTATACCTTGATTGTTTAAGGTGTTCCAGTGTATTAATATTTCATTAATGTAAAAAGTGTTGTAGATAGACAGAGGGCATCCCTGTCTTAGTCTTTGGTGTATAGATTGTTTTTCAGACAACTTTTCATTTATTTTTATTTTTATTTCATTATCTTTATATATATTCAATATTGCATGTAGTAAAATATTAGGTATATTTATTCTTTGTAATATATCAAACAGTATATATTACAAAGTTATATTACAAACAGTATATATTATTTCTAGTTTGGGGAGCCAGGACCTCTTGCCCTGACTCCCCAAACTAGAAACTTTTTCCAAAAATCTTTTCCTAATTAAAGTTTATTTTTTTATTTATACTGTGTCGTGTCTTCTGTTTTTATACTACTTATGAATTAGCAGTCACATAAAGTGGGAATGTCCTATAGCTCTTGGGAATCATGGCTGCTGTGAATGCAAGGCGAACAAAGTAGCGATCGGGTGGACTGAGCACTACTTCGTTTACCTGAGCTAGGCTAGAGGAGATTCATGGGTATCATGTATTGGCGATCACTGCAGATACTCAGTCATAGGTCGTATGCAATGTGTAGTATGTATTCTCAAATCATCTACTCAACTTGTCCTCTCCCCCCCCCCCCAAAGATTAACAAGATGGGAACGAGAATACAAGCCATGGACAGTGTGCTTGTAAGTCGGTACTTACTATCTGTTAAAAGTGTAAATTAAATGAAATGCAGTATGTCAAGCTTATGGGTAATCATAGAATGGAAAAGCCATCTACTCTTTTTAGGCCTTAGAGTTGTGTTGAAGAAACTTAACCAGATTTTCTGGGTGTAATTGCGAGGAAAAAAAAGTGAAGTAAATCTTCTTCTTCTTCTTCTGCAGCTTCTCCCACTTAAGTGAGGTCACTGTTTGTTATGAGTCTCCTCCACACCTTCCTGTCTTGGGCTGTCACCCCATCCAAGTTCTTCATCTTCAAGTCCTCTTCTACCAGCTCCCTCCATCTCTTCTTTGGCCGCCCACGCTTCCACCTTCCTTGCACATCCATCTGCATGACCCTTCTTCCCACATATTCGTCCTCCATCCTCATCACATGACCAAACCATCTCAACCTTGCCTCCTGTATTTTCGCTCCTAAGTTCGTAACTTTCACTGTTCCCCTGACATAGTCATTTCTCAGATGATCCTTTCTGGTCACACCGCACATCCACCTAAGCATTCTCATCTCTGTTACTTCCATCCTGCTAATGTTATTTTTCCTCAGGGCCACAGTTTCTATAGCATATGTCATAGCTGGCCTCACTACTGTCCTATAGATTTTGCCTTTCAGATTGATCGGCACCCTCTTATCACATAACACTCCAGCCATCTCCTTCCAGTTCCTCCAACCTGCTTGTATCCTGCATCCCACTTCCTTCTCACCTCCTCCATCTTCTTCCACTGTCGAACCTAAGTATCTAAAGTCTCTCACCTTCCTGATGACATTTCCTTCCAGCTCCAGATCTGTCTCATGGCCACCGCCCACTGCGCAACACATATACTCTGTCTTACTTCTGCTCAGTCTCATACCTCTCTCTTCCAGTACTTTTCTCCATCTTTCCAGTTTAGTTTCCGCTTCTTCTCTTGAATCTACACACAGCAAGATGTCATCTGCATACAACATTGTCCAAGGTGCATCTTCTCTCACCTCCTCTGTTACCACCTCCATCACAATATTAAACAGAAACGGACTTAATGCTGACCCTTGATGCAAGCCAACTGTTACTTGAAAACTTTCTGTCTGTCCCAAACAGGTCCGAACACTTGTCTTCACATTTCTGTACATTTCCTGCACCAACCTGACATATTTCTCCGGCACCTTCTTCTCCCTCAGACACCTCCAGACTTCTTGCCTTGGCACTCTATCGTATGCTTTCTCCAGATCAATAAATACCAGATGTAGCTCCCTTTGTTTCTCTCGATATTTTTCCATCATCTGTCGTAACCCAAAGATAGCATCTGTTGTTGATCTACCAGGCATGAAGCCAAATTGTTCCTTTGCAATCTCCACCTCCTCCCTCAATCTACCATCAAGAACCCTTTCTAGGATCTTCATTGTGTGGGACATCAACTTTATTCCTCTGTAATTTTTACAGTCTTGTGCATCTCCTTTACCCTTGTAGATGGGAACAAGAGTACTCTCCCTCCATTCCTCAGGTATATTTTCCTGTTGGCAAACTTTCATGAACAGGTCCCACAGCAGGTCAATTCCCTCTTCCCCCAGTGCCTTCCATGCCTCCACTGGAATTCTGTCAGGGCCCACCGCTTTTCCATTCCTCATCCTCTTCATGGCCTCCGTCACTTCCATTCTACTGATGTTCTGCACCATCCTCTCAGAAGGCTGCCCATCTCCTCTGTGAGTCCTTGCATTTTCCTCATTCAGAAGTCCGTCAAAGTATATTTTCCATCTGTTTCTTATGTCCACATCCCTCCATAATACCCTTCCTTCAGCATCTTTGATCTGCCTCACATGTAAGATGTCCTTAGCTGCTTTATTTCTACATTTCGCTAGTTGGCAAATTTTTCTCTGTCCTTCCTTTGTTTCTAATTGATCATACAGATCTTGATATGCCATGGCCTTCGCCTGTGCCACAACTCTCTTGGCTTCTTGCTTTCTCTCTTTGTACACCTCTCTGTCCTCTTCCACTCTTGACTCATCCCACTTCTGCTTTGCCTTCCTCTTAGCTGTCACTGCCACTTGTACATCATTATTCCACCACCAACCCTCCTTCTGCTCTCTAATCTTTCCAGATGTCTCACCAAGCACCTCGATTGCACAGCTCAGGATTACTTTTGAATTATGTTTCCACCAATCTTGTACACTTTCCAGTCCATCCGAAATCCTCTCTAACACTCTCTCCCTAAAACGATTCCTCACACTCTCTTCTTTTAAGCGAAACCACTTAATTGTCTTCATCCCATGGCAACCAGAAGTTCTTATCTTCGATCTTAATTTAAAGTCTGTGCACAGCAGTCGGTGTTGTTGTGCTACTTGATCTGTTGGAATTACCTTACAATTTGTCACAACCTTAAGATGTTTTCTTCTAGTCAAAATGTAGTCAATTTGTGAGCTGTTGTTACCACTTCTAAATGTTATCAAATGTTCTTCCCTCTTGAAGAAAAACGAGTTCACAATTGCCAGATCAAACGCTACTGCAAAGTCCACAACCCTCTCTCCTTCCTGGTTCATCATTCCCACTCCGTGGCCACCATGCACCCTTTCACAGTCTCTATTCTGTCTTCCTATGTGCCCGTTCAAGTCTCCTCCGACAATCACCATCTCATTTTCTTCCAATTCCCTCGTTTCTTCATCTAACACGTTCCAGAACTCATCTTTTTCCTCTGCTGTACAACCAACTTGCGGGGCATATACACATAATACGACCACCCGTTCTTCTCCAAGACCCAATTTCATTCGCATGATCCTGTCATTCCTTCTACCCACGTCCAGTACTTCACCCTTCATTCTGCCACACACCACAATTCCTACACCATTTCTTCCCTCGTTATTCGCTCCCGAGTAGAACAATTTATATCCATCTCCCAGTTCCTTTGCCTTTCCCCCTTTCCACCTTGTCTCCTGCACACATAAAATGTCCAACTTCCTCTTCCTCATCATGTCTGCCACCTCTCTTCCCCTTCCAGTCATGCTTCCAACATTCAGTGTTCCCACTCGCAACATCCTCTCCACCTGCTGGGCTCGCTTCTTTAACCGCACCCGCCCTTGATGCGGTAGCCCTCGTCCACTTCTCACAGCTGTAGGGCGATGTGGCTGCGCGTCGCTTAAGGGGTACGCCCTAGCCCTTATATCATTTTCTCTTAGACTCATAATCATAGTTTGAGTTGGCACTGAAGTTTTACGACCGGATGCCCTTCCTGACATCAACCCTCGCATTTATCCGGGCTTGGGACCGGCACCTATTGAGGCTAGCTTGCCTCCTTCGGTGGCTGCATAAGACGAAATGACTTAGCAAGATAGGAAAGACTCACCCCTAGCCCTCGAATACTCTAATAGCATCGGGGGGAAGGAGCAAGGAGAGGAGAAAGAAGCAAAGAAAGAAGAGGAGGGACCAGTCTACAGAATAATATAACAGATATATATTACATGAAGTAAGGCATGGTCCAGCATCAGGTACCTCGGGTTTGCCATGCCCGTACTCACTAAAGTGAGCCCTTGAGGAAGTAAATATTTTTCATTATTATTTTTTTGTTATCCATTACATGTCTCAGTCCTGTATTGGAAACTAACAAATCCCATAAATGATATCAAAATGAAGATCCCCCTCCCTCCTAGGAATTTATATATATATAATATGCAAAAATGTCTTAAGATAGCATGGTAATTCCTAAATAATAATATTGTTGTAATAATAAGGAAAAACAAAAAAATTCTGTATAATATTATCCTATAGTAATTAATTCTTTTCTGTGTAACTTCCACCTACAAAAGGTTAACATATAATAATTAGTACCATTGGTTGGCTAAGATTTTTTTTTTTTTTAATTATTATTTTTTAAATATTTTTTATTTATTTATTACATAATCTGGAAACCCAAGCATGAAGCCTTTTCAAACCACTTCAAGCCTCCGGTATGTAGAGCGGTGTCCACACTGGGCAGTGAAATTCAACTCCCTAAAAATATTCTCGAGCATCCATGCCCATATTAGGATCTGAACCCACAACCAATTAGTTAGAGAGGTTGTGTTGGAATCGTTTAAAGTTGATGGATTGCACTTGAATGGGTTTGGTTAAACATTTGAAGCAACTGTTCTTTTCTAAGAATATACAATATCAAAGTTAGTATGGCTAAGGGTAAAAGGGAGAGAGAGAAATGAGGGATGATGTTGGTGGGATGACCTCGAGAAGAGTGGGTTTGCTATGCTTGTACACTTGTAAGGAGTATCAGAAATAAGGGGGCTGACTTTGTGGTACTGATGGAGTCAGTATGCCCAAAGATAATTGGTGTAAGTGGAACTTAGTTGTCTGAGAATGATATACTGTCAGGAATAAAAATGGAGAAGCCTCCATAACTCAGTTGGTATAGACAAAGCCCTTTGGTTGGAAAGACCTGGGTTCGATTCCTGTCCATGATGTGAGGAACCTTTATCTGGTCTCTTTTGACTAAAGGTGTGTTAGCCAGTCTTATATGGAGGTAGAGGATTTTTCACTCAGAAATTTGGGTTTTTTTATTCCTCAGAACAGGCAAACCGGACCTCGTGAACACTCATGGCTTACAGCCATGAACACTTACATCCTTGCCATAGGTCTGATTCATCAGCTATATGCTGGTCCCAAGCCCAGCTAAAATGGAGGAGGGGGGGATGGGGAAGGCAGTGGTGAACTACCCTGTAAAAATCTCACCAGAAACACTTCGTGGTAAGAACACTGATTGTTGACATGTTTAGACAAATTAATTCCACATCTAAAAGGAAGGTGATCATAATCGGAGATTTTAATTATAAGAATGAATTGGAAGAAAGAGATAGTGTATTAACACAAGGAGAGAGAATTTGTTGAGTTTCTTAGGGATAACTATCTTAAACAGAATGTGATAGAAGCAACACAAGGTTTTAGAGTATTGGATTTTGTGATGTCCTCACAGGATGTGGTTGTGAATGGGATATCGACACTGCCACTGGTTGGGGAAAGTGACCACGAGGAACTGATTGGGAAGTAGTCAAACAGGAGAAAAAAGAAGTTGCTGTCAGGAAGGTATATTTGTAGAATTATAAGGTGGGTGATAATGAGAAGCTTCAAAGTCAACTCTGATGATAAGGCGGTTGACTCAGTTGCAAAATCAATCAGCATGAATACTGTGTTTTGACAAGCTGTGGGTAAAGTAATTGATAGAGCATGAGAAATGATTAGGAAGCATCTGACACATGCAGTGTACATCTGTATAACAAAAGTTATGTTAATAAAGTAGGAGTGAGATGATTGAACAGTGAAATCATGTGAGCAACAATGAGAAAGGATGATAATGGAGGAGGTACAAGATAACTTGTAATGATCAGATGCATGGGGAATATAAAATCCAGAACAGAAAAAGTGACAACCATGATAAAAAAAAAAGAGAAAATGTTCATTATGAGAGGAGATTGACCAGTCAGGTCAGAGATAACTAAAGGAATTACTTCTGCTGTCTAGCATACAAGAGGAAGAATAATTATGGAAGAGTGATGTAGAATTATAAGGAAGAATATGCACAAATACTGGTGGATATTAGCTATGGTAACCAACTGACTGTAGCAGAGGATAGTGGAATTATTTATTATTATAATGTGACACCTCCAGGGAGTCCAAAGACTCATTGAGGGAAGGCACCCACTCTACAGCTCTCTGTCTCCAGCACCCAATCCACCAACTAACTCTGAACCGCAACTCCCATCATCATCTACATCAACACCATCTACTACTCATCATCACCACTAGTATTTTCACAGACAATCACAAACATCCATGCCTATGGTGGGATTTGAACCTGCAGCCTTTTGGCTGGAGAGTGGATAAGCTGACCACTTGGCCAACCAGGCTGGCCGTTAAAAAAAAAATATTGGGTTGGCAAATAAGTTCGTTTGGTTTATGTGTTAGTACAAGTTTACGCCACTTCGCCTGTTGCTCTTGTTGCACTACTGCGCAACGCTATTGTGCAGTTGAAAGGTGACATTTCACATAACCTTTCAGTGAATTTTCGTCCAGCCTACTTCAGTTGCGTGTGTGTAACATATTTTTAGAAATGGAAGGAAATAACGTACATTACTGGCATATTTTGCTTTTTTATTTCAAAAAAGGCAAATGAGCTGTGGAGGACTATAAAAAAATATGCAGCGTATATGGGACTGGTGCCTTAACAGAACGTGTATGCCAAAAGTGGTTTGCCAAATTCCATTCTGGAGATTTCAACATCAGTGATGCACCTCGTGCCAGTCGCCTGACTGAGGTTGATTCGAGTGTTGTGAAGGATAGCATCAACAAAAATCCATCACAAACAGCACGGGAGATTGCTGCAGTATCGAACATATCGCATACAAGCGTTGAAAACCATTTGCACAAGCTGGGATATGTTTCAAAACTTAATGTTTGGGTGCCGCATGAATTGACTGAGGCCAATATAACTGCTCACATATCCATCTGTGATTTGCTGCGACGTCACCAAGAAAATGACCCATTTTTGAAGCGGATGATTACGAGAGATGAAAAATGGGTCGTGTACGATAATGTGGTATGTAAAAGATCATGGGGCACAAGAGTGAACGCCGCAAACAACCTTGAAAGCGGGATTGCACCCAACGAAGATCATGCTCTCTGTTTGGTGGGATTATAAAAGTGTTGTCCACTACGAGGTGTTACTGTCAGGCAGAACGATTGATTCAACTGTCTATTGCTCACAGTTAACGTGACTTGCCCGTGCAATTAGCACAAAATATCCTGAATTGGCAAATTGGAAAGCAGTTGTCTTTCATCAGACAACGCCAGACCCCACACATCCTTAACAACCTGGAGTAAATTGTTACATCTTGGCTGGGATGGTTTGCCGCATCCTCCGTATTCACCGGACCTAGCACCTTCCGATCACCACTTATTCCGATCGTTGCAGAATTCTCTGAACGGGAAAACCTTCGCTAATGAGGAGGCTGTCAAAAGACACCTGGATCAGTTTTTTTGCCAGTAAACCTCAGGAGTTTTATGAACGTGGCATAATGAAGTTGGTGGACAGATGGCAAGAGGTCATTGATAAAGAGGGTCAATATATAACTGACTAGTATGTATTATATATATTAAATAAAATGTGCTTCATTCCACTCTGAAAAACCGAACGAACTTATTTGCCAACCCAATAGAAATTTCATTTCTTTTTTTTTTTCAGAAATGAAAATCTGAATTTCTGTTGAACAATATAGCAAATGTAGAAGTTTATATTAAAAATATGAGTGAATATCTTGAAAGTATGAATATTCAACTGACCTTATAAGTTTTGGCTAAAAAAAATTGTCTCAATGCACATGGAGCTTGCCAAGTCTCTGGGTAGTACCGGTAAGTTTCTCTGTACACTAGCACTAATGTATAAGATTTAGCTCAAGGGAAATCCTTTTGAGAGAACTTATCAAGGACCTACAGAAGAAAAGAACACACAAATTAAACCTTACTTTCCAAGTTCTAAGTGAAAATCATCATGCTAATATGACTATATACTACATATAAGTTATTTTCCCAAATGATTTATATACCAATGTGGGTCAATAAGAACCAAGGCCTTATTCACAATCATGGTTGATCTTTTCTCATTAGACATTTGAAACCTTTTATGATCTGAGATATGCAGACTGTATCTCTTATCTGAGCATCATCTTGCATATGATGTCAGGTGGATGTAGTCTACTGTTTTGTTATTTAGTCATTATTTTATTATATAAGTATGCTTTTTATTTACTTTTATTGACTGATGTAGATTTGCTTTATTTTATTACATCCATAAGCATATAATTCATTTCTTAATGAAGAACACCAAAGTGTAGGCAAAACTAGGAAATTTTTTGCTGTTGTTGATTTGTTATTCTGTGGTCGTACTCGAAATCTTATTTAATTATGACTGACTTATGAAACAAAGCTTTCAATCACAAAAAATTTTATACCACGGATAATTTGTAGTGAAAACATGATAACAGGATTTATCTATATTACTAGTGTAAAATGAGTTGCTGTTTTCTACCAGACCAAATTATTATTGGTCAATCTCTTAATCTAAAGCCATTGATGACTGTAAGAGCTTCTTCTGCACTTGAAAATGTAATAAATGCTTGACCTCTCATTCTTCCTGAGAGAAGTCTGTAATTTATTGGTTTGCCATTTTAGGATTCAAATCTTTAAAACAATGTTATCGGTTCATTTGAACTTTTGGATGCAAATTTTTTAAGTACAAAACCTTAGTAGGTGTGCCTGAATCATAATTCTGGAACTTTGGTAACTGTTTTATTTTTTTAATGCTCAGTTGATTCTCTTGAATTTCTGTTATTTCTAGTGGCACAAAAGCATGCAAAAATGTTGATGAAAGCATCCAAGAATAATTACATCCAACATTTTTGCATGCTTTTGTGCCACTATAAATAACAGAAATTTAAGAGAATCAGCTGAGCATTAAAGAAATAAAACAGTTACCAAAGTTCCAGAATTATGATTCAGAATATTTGTTTCAACAGTTTAATTTTTTGTTTTCACCTTTAAGTTGCTTCCGCTTCCTTTTGTGCTTTTTTTGTTTTCACTCATTCTAGCAATTTTTGAGATAGTTGCTGTATATGTAGAAAAAAGATTGTTTGTTTCCTGAGAAAAAGAAGACTGCTCTACCAATGCTTTGAACTGTTGCTTGTTTCACATCCAGCATACAGAGATTTTTCTGTATCCATTTCATGTCATTATATGTAGAAAAGGATTGTTTTTTTCCTGAGAAAAAGAAGACTGCACTACCAATGCTTTAAACTGTTGCTTGTTTCACATCCAGCATACAGAGATTTTTCTATATCCATTTCATGTCAACTCAGCTTCTTTGTACCAGTGAACATTTGAGGTTTGCATAAATTTTCCTAGTGAATCCTGAGTTTTTCTTGGATGGCTTCCAACCTCTGATTTAAGACTTCTGGCTGAAGAGACAAACAGGTCTTCAGGGAATGCTGTACACCAGCATTATACAAATACAAGTTTACTTCCTCTTCACTAAGTCCACAATGTCTTAATTCTTCTTTCTTTTCTTCGATCCTCTCTGTGCTGACAAAATCACTGAGTGAGTGAACTCCAACACTGCTTCTGTTAAAAGTGTATAAGAAGTAGAATGATAATATTGCCGATGTTGTTCAAATTGTTTTGTAAGTGTTAATTCAGAGTCCAGCTGCTTATCTAATAACTTTTTTCACTGACGCTCTGATTCAGTCTAAGTTCTTAATTCCCCATCTATTTCTACACCATGGAAGGTTCATTCTTTCTGGAGCCATTCTTATTATGCCTTTACTGTTATAACGTGCTGGTGCTTCCCTGAGAACATCCATTCTGGAACTGGTTGATGATACTTTTCTCATCTTTTGAATTTGGATGTGGAACTGCTTTACTTTCTTTTAGTGTTACATGGTGATCAGTATTCATTTTAGAAATTATGGCTTTACAATCATCTTATAAATAACTATTTTAATTTCCCAACGTTTTGACCTTCATATAAGGTCATCATCTGGAGTATATACAAATATACAAGGACAAGCTGAGTTACATTTCACACAGTATGCTATAGAAACAATGATTTGATCAACAGTTATTCTACTGGCATGATCTCTACTGAAAATATATATATAAAAAAAAATACAGACAAAATTAATTATTTAGAAACTACATCAAAGCTAAATTCTATTTAAAATAACATAAGAGAAACATTCTTTCATATAGTTTTCTTACAGTAACAATGATGTCCTATTTTTAACATGACAATTGTTAAATTAGATTTAAGGTTCTGAATTATCTACAGTCCTGTTTATAGTTAACTCTTAGGGAGAAAGGTTCCGTGGGTTGAATATGTGCCATATGCTTGGGATTTTTAGACCATCATTATTGTTCAGATTAGGGTAGTTGATAAGAATCTCACATGCTTCCTTAAATTTACTTTCATACCATGTTTTGGTGTGATGTAAACAACTGGTGCGCTTGGTCCATCTTTGCTACAAGTTGCCCGGTGTTGTACTACCTTACCCCAGTAAGGTAGTACAACACCATATTCAGTCCTGAAGGTATTTTCAGGTGCAAACTGTGTTTGCTCACACTTGGATAAAGGATTAAACTTAATTTATTATAGTCTAACCAATGGGTGGATGGCGAGCCCATGGCTGTGCCTTCTTTTTGTAGGTAGAAAGCATTTTGCCATACAAAATAACCAGAACGTAATACATGTGCAAAGAGCGGCATGATATCTGAAGGGAATATGTTCTGTAACAGAAGAATTGTGTCATTGAATGGGACATTCGTAAAGACGTCAGAGACATCAAAACTGACTAATAAATCACCTTTTTCTGATGTAATGTCTTGGATTATGTTTATGAAGACAGCCCGAATTATCACCTAGCCAAGAAATTAGTGACAACACTCAAGGAGTTGGTAGGTCATTCCCCCTGCTATATCAGAAAGTTAACTAATCCAGAATCTTAAATCATCATCATCATCATCAAATTCCTGCCATGTACCCTCAAGGAGTGGACAGGATATGATAGTACTACATGAAAAAATTACATCATTACTAACTTCCTATCTACAATTTTCCTCCAAATCAGTCTGTTACTTGTCAAGACTCCAACATTATCAGATCTTACATTTCTATCGTCTAAAGCACTTTGTACCGTATCAATCCACCTATATCTTGGTCTTCCTCTGGGTCGTTTTCCTGCCAACCTGACAGAGAACACTTGTTTTGCTAATCTTTTCTCTCCCATTCTATTTAAGTGACCATACCACCTGAGATTAGCTCTGCTAACGCATTCCTGGATGCTGACAATGTCAAGTTCTTTCCTAATATCCTTGTTTTTAATATGATATTGCCATTGATGCCATATGTTCATGCCTCTGATCTTTCTCAGGACTCTCATATCTGCAGTCTCTAGTCTTTGGTCAAGTGTTTTACTTCTGACCCAGCTCTCAGATCCATAAGTTAAAACTGGTTTGAACACTGTCTTGTATACAGCTAATTTAGTGTTCCGACTAATTTCTCTCTTATCATCATCATCATCATCATCAAATTCCTGCCATGTACCCTCAAGGGGTGTACAAGATATGACAGTACTACATGAAAAAATTACATCATTACTAACTTCCTATCTACAATTTTCCTCCAAATCAGTCTGTTACTTGTCAAGACTCCAACATTATCAGATCTTACATTTCTATCGTCTAAGGCACTTTGTACCGTATCAATCCACCTATATCTTGGTCTTCCTCTGGGTCGTTTTCCTGCCAACCTGGCAGAGAACACTTGTTTTGCTAATCTTTCCTCTCCCATTCTATTTAATTGACCATACCACCTGATATTAGCTCTGCTAACGCATTCCTGGATGCTGACAATGTCAAGTTCTTTCCTAATATCCTCATTTTTAATATGATATTGCCATTGATGCCATCTGTTCACGCCTCTAATCTTTCTCAGGACTCTCATATCTGCGGTCTCTAGTCTTTGGTCAAGTGTTTTACTTCTGACCCAGCTCTCAGATCCATAAGTTAAAACTGGTTTGAACACTGTCTTCTATACAGCTAATTTAGTGTTCCGACTAATTTCTTTCTTATTCCATATGAATTTATTCAATTGACTTCCCACCATACCAGCTTTGTTGATTCTGTAGTCTATTTCCCTATTTAATTTGCCATCTTCACTAAAAATCGTGCCTAAGTTGCTGAAATGATTTACTTGTTCCAGAGTTTCTCCATTCACAACACAGTTGATATTTTCAATGATTCTGTCAATTTTCATTGTCTTTGTCTTTTTATTGCTGACCTTCATACCCTATCTGTTACAACAGTTATTCAATTTAGTCAGAGAATCTTGCAGACTTGTAGCGGATTTATTTAGAAGTATAACATCGTCCGCATAAAGCAAAGAGCTGACATTAACATCTCCAATTTTGATATCATGTTTTTAATACCACTTTCCTTCATAATGTGATCCATATAGATAATGAATAACAGAGGGGATAATGTACATCCTTGTCTCACACCTGATTTAATATTAAACCATCTTCCTGTACTTCCTTCAATTCTAACTGCTGACTTACAACTCAAATAAAGACTAAGTATTGCTTGATATAATGCTACATTGACACCATATAACTGCAGCATATTGAATAGCTTCTCTCTTGGCACCTTGTCATATGCCTTTTCCAAATCGACAAAACTTAAGTACAGATCTTTGTTATATTCCCATGTTTTCTCGACTATTTGTCACAAAGTGAAGATCTGATCCTGACAGCCTCTATTTGACCTGAATCCAGCTTGTTCTTCACCCAGCTTTTCTTCCACAATTCTTGTCAACCGTTTCTCAAGTATACTTGCATAGATCTTGCCAGGAACACTCAGTAGGGAAATACCTCTGTAATTCTCACAATCAGTTTTATTTCCCTTTTTTATATATGGGTACTATGAGAGCTCTACTCCAATCATCGGGAATTCGTCCCTCTGTCCAGGCTTTCTGAACTATGCAGTGCAGCCACTGTAAGACTTTTATACCACCATACTTCAGCATTTCTGGTCAAATATCATCTACTCCTGCTGCCTTTCCACATTTCAAGCCTTTGATGGCTTTTTCTACTTCAAGTATGGATATGTATTCCTGACTACATGCCTGGTCAGTACTTTTTACCACTGTGCTGTCATCACTGCTTGTTTCATTTAGCAGTTTTTCAAAGTAATTACTCCATACTTCAAGGATATCTTTTTCTTCTGTTTTCACGCCACCTTTATCATCTCTAACTCCTTTTACAGCACTCTTTCCCCCATTCCTAAGCTTCAACAACCTCCAGAATATTTTGCCACCTTCTTGATATTTATTTTCTATATTCTTGCCAAAGTCCTCCCATGACTTTTGTTTAGCTAGTTTTACACAGTGTTTAGCATTCTTGCATTTGTCTCTATATTCTCTAAGAGCACAAGCTGACTTATTTGACAGGAACTTTTGATATACTTTCTTCTTTTCCTTCACTGCCTCTTTAACTTCCTGTGTCCACCAGGGAGTTCTGATTTTTTTATCCTTGCAGATAACCTCACCACATGCCTCTCTGGCAGAATCAAACAATGTTTTCTTCAGAGTTTGTCACTGAATCTCCAAGGTTTGATTCCTGTTCTCAAACTCTTTCATTTTTTTTTTTCAATAATCTTTCTGTATTTTAGTCTATAGTTCACATCTGAGAGCTGCTCAACTTTTATTTGCTTTAAAACTTTCTTACATGTTATTCTTTTCAATATAAAATTCAATTTTATCATGCACAAGACTAAATAGTGATCACTTCCAATTTCAAATCCTCTGTACACTCTGGTGTCCTGCACCAGGGAGAAAACATCACTATCATCACTATCCTTCACTGCCTCTTTAACTTCTGTGTCCACCAGGAAGTTCTGATTTTTTTATCCTTGCAGACAACTTCACCACATGTCTCTCTGGCAGAATCATACAATGTTTTCTTCAGAGTTTGTCACTGAATCTCCAAGGTTTGATTCCTGTTCTCAAACTCTTTCATTTTTTTTTCAATAATCTTTCTGTATTTTAGTCTATAGTTCACATCTGAGAGCTGCTCAACTTTTATTTGCTTTAAAACTTTCTTACATGTTATTCTTTTCGATATAAAATTCAATTTTATTCTGCACAAGACTAAATAGTGATCACTTCCAATTTCAAATCCTCTGTACACTCTGGTGTCCTGCACCAGGGAGAAAACATCACTATCAACAATAACATAGTCAATGAGACTTTTCTTATTCCTAGCCTCTTCTCTCCATGTGAATTTGTGCACATTTTTATGTTGGAACATGGTGTTAATAATAACCAGTCCATGTCCTGAGCAGAAATCCAACAGATATTTGCTATTATTATTAGCTTTGCTCTTTTCTCCAAATTTTCCCAATATATTTTTGTATGTCTCACAATCATTTCCTACTGTGCTATTTAGACCCCAACAAGGACCAACTTTTCCTTTTTCATTGTGTCGGTTGCTTTTTCTAAAGCCTCAAAAAATTCCTCCACTTCTATCTTAGTAGAACGTTCTGTGGGACCATAGGCACAAATAAGTCTCATTGTCCAGTTCCCCATTCTCATATTTGCCCACATTACTCTACTTTAGACTAACTGCTATTCAAGAAGATTAGCCTTGTATTTTGTGTTGAATACTATGGCAACTCCTTCTTTTCCTTGATTATCATTGCCTGATATAACATTTTGTATTTATTGCTCAGAAAGATCTCACAAGCTTTGGTCTTTTTTGTTTCAGTCACTCCTATTATGTCGATCTGGTACTTATCTAATTCCTCAGCTAGCTCCATTTCTTTGCCATTCAGGCTTCTTATGTTGATAGTACCGAACTTTAACTCTGGTGATGTTGAGTTGGGGTTTGTTTTCAGATTTGTTCCAGTAGCTGACTTTTCGCTGTTCACCCTGGTTCCCTGGCGAAAACAACGGGGGGTCTTGTTTAACCGGGCAATGCCCCAGCCGGCATGAAATTTTGACATATTGTACCATCATTTTTTATTTTGGTTTAACCAATAAGAATACAATTTGGTCGGCTAAATCCCAAATTGCCAGCCCATCCTCGTTCGTTCAGTATCCAAGTAGATACCCAACAGGGTTCATCACGAGAAGGTGAGGATTGGACATTAGGTCAGAAGCCCTGGTCGGTTTTCTGCATTCCTTTAAAGACTATGTGGAGGTCTCCTCTCAGTTATACAGCTTTGACCCTTAAGTACCTCGAATCTTAAATCTAATTTAACAATTGTCATTTTAAAAATAGGACATCATTGTTACTGTAAGAAACTATCTATATGAAAGAATGTTTCTTTTATGTTATCTTAAATAGAATTTAGCTTTGATGTAGTTTCTAAATAATTAATTTTTAATTTTATCTGTATCAGTTTTATAATTAAAAATTCACATGTATACCACAATAATTAAATTTTAATAATATGTAGATATTTTGTCTTAAGTGTCTTATGACATCATCAGTACAGTTATTACAAACAATACTAGGAATTACATTCAATTATATATTTAGTTTAATCCTTTATCCAAGTGTAAGCGAAGGATAAAGCACTTTATATAAACACACATTTTTATATAAGAATCTATGTAGCAGCTTGATGTTTTACCATTGTATCCTATCGTTAGGGTTTGATTCTAAACACATTTAAGTGTAGGCCATCCCTCATATAAATCCATTTGAATTGCTGAAAGTTTATTTTCCACTTGGTTAGAGTATAATAAATTTAGTTTAATCCTTTATCCAAGTGTGAGCAAACAAAGTTTGCGCCTGAAAGTATCTTCAGGACTGGGTTAAGGTGGTACACACCAGGGCAACTCGTTGCAAAGGTGGAGCAAGCTACCAACACTCCTATCCTAGTATCTCCTATAATGCAAAACACATCTCCTTGCGGATATGTCTATTGTTATGCATTAAGGGAAGGGCCACTACCCAGACCGGTTTCGACCTTTATTGAGGTCTCTTCAGTGGGAGCCAGGCCCAAGTCGAGATATCAGGCAGAAGCATTTGCAGGTCATCTCCACCTATAGGAATTGCCAATTGGTGTGCCACCCTTTTTTAATAAATTACTCTGGATTTAGAGAAAGATGTTGAAAGTTTATTTTCCACTTGGTTAGAGTATAATAAATAATAAATATAATAAATAAATTGCGCCTGAAGATACTTTCAGGCGCAAACTTTGTTTGCTCACACTTGGATAAAGGATTAAACTAAATTTATTATACCATTTGAATTGCATTCAAAAGAAGAGTTAATGCTCATGCTTACATTGGAATCCCTCTATGCATACAGTAGTGTGTTTGCGGCATTAAAAAAAAATAAATATATATATATATATATATATCGGCTGTAATTTAAAATTAACTTAAAATATATCTGATAAATTTATTTTATACAATTGGAGATAATTTCCTAGACTTTTGGGAATGGGAGACAGTCATTACGGTTCAGATTGGGTCTGTGACGTAAGGCTTCAGCACTTTGTTTATATAAACGCACATGTTTATGTAAGAATCTACGTAGCAGCTTGGTGTTTTTCCATTGGATCGTATGGTTAGGGTTTGATACTAAACACATTTAAGTGTAGGTCATCCCTCATATAAATCCATTCTATCATCAAACCAAACTTGCTCCACACATCCAAAAACTTGCAACCATTCCTTCTACACTGGACCTTCTACAAGGTCCAGTGTAGAAGGAATGGTTGCTTGGAATCATTTGCCATCGTAGACCTTCTTCTTAATTCACTACTGTTTTTCTCACATTTCATTCTTGCTTCTTCCAGCAGTCTTTTTTATATCATCTCTCATATTGAATTTATCACTAGTTAAATCATTTGTTCCTACAAGAACAACCATTTCTTTTACTTTTTTTCTTTTCTGTTTTTCAATTGCATTTGCTATAGTTTTGCTTTTTAAGCTAAAATTTGCTATTGTAAGTCACCAGTGACATGTTTTATGAGGGAGTTGCCAAACCATATGACATCCTTCTCTTTATAGTCCATTTTACTTAACTGCTTATCATTATTTAATACCTTACCTTCTTCAGTGCATTGTTGTCTCTCCTTTTGCTGCTGCTTAGCTTTTCTTTCCTAAACACTTCTCAACTTGTAATTCTGGCATTGTCTAATAAGTTATTTTAATTTTAAGATTTCAAAAGTTAATCATCTTCATTATTCTTATGTGTGTCTTCAGTGGAGCATGCTTTCGTGTTCTCAAATTCATTATTTTTGTTGGCATTTCTTTTTGTTGTTGCTATACTTTTGTGCATTTTTGACATCATTTCACATCATTATCTGAATATATTAATATCTCACATGTGAAATAGCCTCAAATACCTTTTATGAATTCAAGAAAAAATGAACGAGTTTAAAGACTAACTGAAACCATTCACCCATTGGCAAACTCTAAAAAAAAATGTTGATTCAAACAAAGAGGTGTGTAATAAAGTTGTCTGTAAGTATAAAAAAATGGACTCAGAAACTTAGTCATAGGAAAGAACAAAGCGTATCAACAGTTTCTAGCAAGTAAGTCAGTATGTGACTGACTTGCACTGTACTCCGAGAGAGTACAGAGAAAAATGTATGAAAGTGAAGCAGTGTGTAAAAGTAACTCGACAAAATTTAATGAAAGACTTTGGTAAGAATGTAGAGGATAAATACCAGGAAGGAGGCAAAATGTTATGAAGGATATTGAAAAAGCTTAGGCATTGAGAAAAGAATACTGTAAAAGGAATTGGAGGTGATAAAGGTGACTTTAAAACTGTAGATAATGATATTCTATTCCATGGCACTCACCTTAATAAGATGTAGGACCTCCTTTTGCTGCAATGACTGCAGCAATCCTATGGGCATCCTTTCCACAAGGTGTATGATAGCAATCAATGGGAATTTTCAACCAATCTTCCTGTTGGCATGTAATGAGGTCCTAGACAGTAGGGCAGGTGTCTCTCAATCTCATTCGACACTCCAGTTCATCCCACAGATGTTCAATAGGGTTGAGATCAGGGCTCTGTGGAGGCAAGGTCCAGTGTAGTGACACCAATCACACAGTTACAGCAGCAGCCGTTGAAGGAGACAATGGTCAGATCTGTAGAAATGCCACAAAATTGGAAGCAGTGAAGTGTTCAGATACCTCACAAAGTTCAATGTTTGTGGCACCACAAAAAGTGGTTCTAGGCCAAACCAGGAAAAGCAGAACCATACCATCAAGAGTGTCACTGAGGCTCACAACATTAATTTCATAGTTGAGGTTAAGAACGCTGATAAGAGATGAACAGTGGGTATCCATCCTGAGAGTGTAGCATGATACATCACTCCATAACACACTTTCTAAGCCGCCAAATCTCACAGTGCATGCTCATTGCACGACTGAAAACAGTGCTGCATGTTGGTTTGGGTAATGTGAGGCTTGCATATTTTGGTCCTACCATGAAAACTAATGTTGTGCGCCTCAGTTCTAAATGTTTTGTCCAGATTCATGTTTTAGTCGATGCCTGGAACTCTGCATTCAATGTATCAGACAACAAATGGCAATTTTTATATATTATCCTTCATAGCATCAAACTGTCATGTTTGGTGAGTGTGGTGGTTCATTCACTGCAGGTAGCACTTGCAGTTGACTTCTATCTGAGTATGTAATCACTGACTGTTGACATATGATGGCCCACTTTGTCAGTAATTTGCTGAACAGATAGACCTGCAACATGGCATCCTAACACCACACCCATTTCAAACTCTGTCAGTTCCCTTCTCACAGACATTTCACTGAGACACAGTTGCAGTGAATTGGGAGCATCATATTCTTCAATTTATACTGGCAATGGAAAGAAATTGTATTCTTTATATAAAATGATGGTACAACATGACAGAATTTCATGCCAGCTAAATGCCCAGTTAAACAAGGCCCCCGTTGTTTTCATCAGGTAACTAGTGCAAACAGTGAAAAGTCAGCTACTGGAACAAATCCTAAAACCCACCCCAACTCAACATCACCAGAGTTCAAGATTGGTACTATCAACATAAGAAGCCTGAATGGCAAAGAAATGGAGCTAGCTGAGAATTGGATAAGTACCAGATCGACATAATAGTAGTGAATGAAACAAAAAAAGGCAAAAACTAGTGAGATCTTTCTGAGCAATAAATACAAAGTGTTATATTCAGGCAATAACAATCAGGGGAAAAAAGGAATCATTATAGTATTCAACACAAAATACGAAGCTAATCTTCTTGAATGGTAGGCAATATCAAATAGAATGATGTGGTAAAATATCAGAATGGGGAACTCGACAATGAGACTTATTTGTGCCTATGGACCCACAAAAGATTCCACTAAGGTAGAAGTGGAGGAATTTTTTGAGGCTTTAGAGAAAGCAACTGACAATAAAAAGGACAAGTTGGTCCTTGTTGGGGATCTAAACAGCAGAGCAGGAAATGATTGTCAGACATACAAAAATATGTTGGGAAAATTTGGAGAAAAGAACAAAGCTAATAATAATGGCAAATACCTGTTGGATTTCTGCTCAGGACATGGACTGGTTATTACTAACACAATGTTCCAACATAAAAATGTGCATAAATTATTGTAGCATATTATAAACTGTGAAGGGAAGTGAGTGTAAATTTAAGAGTATTAAACTAAGGATGTTTGTCTATAAGGAACCAATGCATGTTAACTAGATTTTATTAGAAAGGAATTTGAAGAAAACTATGTGATATAGTTTGAAGCAGTAAAATTGTCAATCCTTTATGAGTTACGTGACTTAACGCTCACATTTGCTGATAATATTTGCACAATATTTTGTAGTATTGAATTGAATTTTACCAAATTTCCATGTACTGTATAAATGTTAGTATTGTTGGATTCTGATGAAGAGAAATTAAAATTATTAATACTCCCTTCAGAATCCAACATAATCCACCATATCAAAGGCTACATTTGTAGATATTATTTAATGTAAATCTCTTGTTATAAACTATTATTCATATAATTACCTTTGAGTTCTTTTTATTTAATTATTTAATCTAGGATATATATTATTAATGGAAAGGACTCTGTATAAAAATAACGTTCAGATTATTTTATTTATTCCTATATTAATAGTAGAAGAATTTGTGTCATCATATTTAATTGTATATTATTTGAATTGAAAAATATCCTTTTATTTTATTTCTGTATGTAAAGGCAAAATGTTATGTAATGCTTATGTACTGCTCTAATTGTTGTCATTTAGACAGAGTTAAAAATAGAAAGCGCAAGCGTGGCAGTGCGTGAGTTATGGACGTGAGATGGAATTGATATAAGCTAGACGGTGAGAACGAGTTTTGGTGGGAAAAAGGAGTGAAGGTATATAAACGGAAAGTCAGAGTAAACAGGGGGATTCAGAGTCGTCACAGCACTAGAACTGGGGAACTAGGGACTGAGTAGAGTTGGAGCACTCTGCACAGTGATGGCACTCAGAACAGTGCAATAGAGATGAGGAAATAATTTATTAGCAGAGTTAAGTAAGAGGCTGTAGTAATAGGAATTAAGTGCTGTAATTAAATTACGAGGGATCGAGATGTAAATTGACAACTCAGAATATTGATATGGAATTCTGAAGTTAAATGTTGACTTCCAGAGCTTTCAAGGAAGATTAGTGGAAAGCTGATTCTATTGCAAAGTAGTATATGAGGAATAAGTGAATTTTCTAGTGCAAGTGTGTCTGCATTTGTGATGTGCTGAGATTAATGACTAAGTTATTTTAAAGATTACTTTTGAAATGTGTTGCTCCAGTGTGATAGTTAACTAAAGTTTTAAGTATGCTTCAATGAATAATATGTGCAAGGATTTATTCTGGTAAGAACAGTTGTACTTTATAGCATTTTAGAGTGAAGTTATAAGAATTAACTCCTCCTGTTAAATCCTAACATTAAATTAGCCGAAGCTAGAAAATTAATAGTCTTCCCCCCCCCCCTAAAGTGATAACTACCTATTGACTGAATTATGTGATTTCTGAGTAAGGGATAATTAGAGAATACAATTGTTAAAATATTTGCTGTGAATTTCAGTGATATTGAACTTTAGAACTATCTTGGTTTGTTAGGGAGAAATTAGATTTTAAAGCCTCAATGTTTGATACCAAGAGTTGAGTGAATGTCATGAGTTGTTGAACAGAGTTAATTTTGCAATATCTTGTATCCAAAGTATGCTTATGTTTATATTATATAACCCTGCATTAAATGTTTTGTTTTATTGATTTCAATTTGTTGTTAGCCTGATTCTTTTTCACTGCACCGTTCATAAAATTATCGGACCTAGTGGGAACCTTAAATGTTGATGTTAAATTCAGCCTATATATAAAAATTAGACTGCTAAAGTTAATTAATATTTGATTCCACTATTTTGCATAGACTAATCTGAATATAGGATGGCACAGTATAATAGAAATTTCCCTATATTTGGATTAGTACTCAACTTACAATTAATTAACCTTAATAAGAACAACGTTAAAACAAGATGGCGGATCAAAAGACAGGATGCACTATTACTATGGAAGTACGATCCAACAGTATGTTGAATAAACCTTTTGCTTCTTCTGAATCAGTTGTCTGTATGTACTATCCGATGCACTGCTTGTTAAATATATGAACCTAAGCGGGAGAATTAAGTAGTGAATTTATGGTCACGATTGCAAAGTTGTTAGTCATTGAGGTATATCTGAGCATCCTCTAAATGTTTAAGATTTCCTCATTTAAACTAATTGTCCTAAGTGGTGCGCAGCATTAACAAATAAATGTCTTGGGACCTTAAGAGAAGAAGAACCTCAGAGGCTTTGTTGCAGTTGGATTTTGGCTCAACCCCGAGACAATCCCTTTGTACCTAGACGGTACCACGTGACATCATAGAGCAAACATAATGTAGAGAGCATAATTAACAAAGAAATTAATGCAAAAGTAAACAACACTGGCAAATAAGTCAGCTTGTGCTCTTAGAGAATACACACACAAATGTAAGAAAGCTAAACACTGTGTAAAACTACTAAACAAAAGTCATGGGAGGACTTTGGTAAGAACATAGAAAATAAATATCAAGAAGGTGGCAAGATATTCTGGAGGTTGTTGGAGAAGCTCAGAAATGCAGGAAAAGAGTGCTGTAAATTAGAGATGACAAAATGACATGAAACAGGAGAAAAAGATATCCTTTAAGTATGCAGTAGTTACTTCGAAAAATTGCTAAATGAAACAAGCAGTGACAGTATAGTGGTAAAAAAACACTGACCAGGCATGCAATCAGGAATATATATCCATACTTGAAGTAGAAAAAGCCATCAAAAGCCTGAAATGTGGAAAGGCAGCAGGAGTAGATGATATTCGATATTCGACAAAAAATGCTCAAGTATCTAGGTATAAAAGTCTTACAGTGGCTGCACTGCATAATTCAGAAGCCCTGGATAGAGGGATGAATTCCAGATGAGTGGAGTAGAACTCTCATAGTACCCATATATAAAAAGGTAAATAAAACTGTATGTGAGAATTACAGAGGTATTTCTCTACTGAGTGTTCCTAGTAAGACATATGCAAGTATACTTGAGAAACTGTTGAGAAGAATTGCGGAAGAGAAGCTTGGTGAAGAACAAGCTGGATTCAGGCCAAATAGATGCTGTCAGGATCAGATTTTCACTTTACGACAGATAGTTGAGAAATCATGGAAGTATAACAAAGATCTGTTTAAGTTTTGTAGATCTGGAAAAAGAATATGACAAGGTGCCAAGAGAGAAGCTATTTGAAATGCTACAGTTATATGGTGTCAATGCGGCATTATTTCAAGCAATACTTAGTCTTTATTTGAGTTGTAAGTCAGCAGTTAGAATTGAAGGAAGTACAGGAAGATGGTTTGATGTTAAATCTGGTGTTAGACAATGATGTACATTATCCCTCTGTTATTCATTATCTATATGGATCACATTATGATGGAAAGTGGTATTAAACATGATATCAAAATTGGAGATGTTAATGTCAGCTTTTTGCTTTATGCGGATGATGGTACACTTCTAAATAAATCCGCTACAGGTCTGCAAGATTCCCTGACTAAATTGAATAACTGTTGTAATAGATATGGTATGTAGGTCAGCAATAAAAAGACAAAGACAATGAAAATAGGCAGAAACATTGAAAATATCAACTGCATTGTGAATGGAGAATCTATAGAACAAGTAAAACATTTCAGCTACTTAGGCACAATTTTTACTGAAGATGGTAAATTAAATATAGAAATAGACAACAGAATCAGCAAAGCTGGTATGGTGGGAAGTCAATTGAATAAATTCATATGGAATAAGAAAGAAATTAGTCGGAACACTAAATTAGCTGTATACAAGACAATGTTCAAACCAGTTTTAACTTTTGGATCTGAGAGCTGGGTCAGAAGTAAAACACTTGACCAAAGGCTAGAGACTGCTGATAAGAGAGTCCTGAGAAAGATTAGATGTTTGTACAGATGGCATCAGTGGCAGTATCATATTAAAAAATGAGCATATTATTAAAGAACTTAACGTTGTTAGCATCCAGGAATGTGTTAGCAGAGCTAACGTCAGGTGGTATGATCACTTAAACAGGATGGAAGAAGATAGAATAGCAAAAGAAGTGTTCTCTGTCAGGTTGGCAGGAAAAAGACCGAGAGGAAGACCAAGATATAGGTGGATTGATACACTAAAAAGTGCCTTAGAAGATAGAAATATAAGATCTGATAATGTTGGAGTCTTGACAGGTAACAGACTGATTTGGAGTTAGTAATGATCTAATTTTTCATGTAGTACTATCATATCCTGTGCACTCCTTGAGGGTATATATCAAGAATTTGATGATGATGATGAAATTGTATTCTTGGTTTAATTCTTTGTCCTTGTTTGATTACATTTGGATAAAGGATGAAATGACAATTTCTTGGAATCTTTAATTTACTGGAATACCCTCGTGATAAAACTTTCAACATCTCTCTGTAATCCAAATATTTTAATAATAGGGTGTGACATCTTTTGGCTACTTGTATATGGAAATATGACTTCTGCATCGTTTTTGAGTCTGGTTCCGACTGATGAGAGCTGAATTGGAGCCATATTTATACAGTGCCCACAACATAATAGCAGCTGGAGACTGGAATTGCATTGAAAACCCCTCATTAGACACAATAGAAGGACACCCCATGAGTGGAAAAATGGGATATGCACAGTTAAAAAACAGGACCTAACATGTAGAAGGGAGAGGAAGAAAAATCATTTCTCGACAATGCTCAACTAGACATGTGGAGGATTTGCAATCCTATTCTCCAGACTTACATGTACATGAATCAAAGTATTGGTACCTGTCTCAGTTGAATTTATATTTCTTCTTCCCTTATAAATAGGATATTCAGATAAAACATCTTGACAAAATTTCAAATCATAATCTAATTCCACTTAAGTTTCACTGCATGGAATGTAGAGATCAGTTCTGGACCGTACTGATGTCCACCAAATTTTCTGTTGATGTTTTCAACTAAATGCAGACCTTCTGTTCAACTTAGATTAATGTTACCTGGAATTAGGATATGTGGTTAAAATTCAAACAAATAGTAAAACAGAATATGATTAAATGGAACATTAGAAACATTAACATAGAGATAGAACTAGAAATACAGAAATAAGTAGAAGAAAGAAATTTTAAAATAGGAATACAGCAGCACTTGGCAGATAGCCCTTCATGACACTTCAAAACCTAATGGAGATCACAGCTTCAATAGACAATTCACTAAATTCTACAAAGAAAGAACTATCAATCAAATCTGTTGATGATGAAGATGTCCACTGAAGACATCCTTAACTCCTTTCAAAAACACTACAAAAATCTAATAGAAAGGAGGATGGTAAATCCCTTTATGTTTTTATAGCCGGGTGCGAAACTCGGATCGAAATCCATAGAGTTTCGATGGATTTCGATCTGAGTTTCGTACCCGGCTATAAAAACATAAAGGGATTTACCATCCCCCTTTCTATTAACATGTTCGCCGGTAAAATAGCCTTTAGGCTTATTAAACTACAAAAATCTGTTTAAAGACAATAGTACTGTTGAAAATTATAACTCTTGAAGCATTAATAGCTTTCCTGTTCATGTCCAAGATGGGTTTGACAGACCCATTACAGCATCTGAAGTTATCACGACCTATAAAGAATGCCAGACAAGAAAATCCCCAGGACCTAATGGTCTAGAAGTGAATTTGTAGCAAGCCATACTGTCCTCATTCCAAAACCTAATAGAGATAACACCTTGATGAGCAGCTGGAGACCTATTTCTCTATCTAATACTGACTACAAGATATTTTTCTGCATTATCAATAACAGGCTCAAAGTGAGAATCTTCTTTCTTTCACTATGCGTTATTCCTGCTTCCCATGCAGGGTCTGCATGTTACTTAGATGCGACTTCTTGTTAGTACCACTCCCAACCGACCTGTCACCTAGCCTGCCGTTGGGGGGGGGGGGGTATATATTTTTGACTGTAGTAGTGTATGTTCACGGGGCCGGTTTGCCTGCTTGCAGGATGAAAAAACGACATATAAACTGGCAGGAAAAAACCCTACTGCCTGTGCCCAAGACCAGCTAACTAGGCTATGGCTGAGGAAGATCCTCAAGTTCCTCACGTCTTCGATGGGAATCGAACCTGGGACACTACTTCCCCAGACATATGGTTGCGAAGCGCATAGCCACTAGGCTAACCGCACGGACCTCAAAGTGAGAATGAGATACATAATTAATAACACAGGTATATGGAGTTCCAGACCAAGCAGTAGAATTTAATGTTTCTGCTAGATGATCTAATCTGCTTAGTTAGTATGAAAAAGCAGTCGATGACAGTGCTATCAGTAGACTTTACTCAAGCATTTGATAATGTCTGGCATCCCTTTCTGTTCCACATCCTCCAGAAAATTGGTGTAGGTAAAAAGCTGCTATCTATTAACAAAGGAGCCTATGCCAATTCAACTACCTGCCTCCTAGTTAATGGGTTCCTGTCAGACCTGGTTAAAATTCCAAAAGGAGTCTGCCCTCTTAGTCCATTGCTCTTTGCACTAGTTCTTGAATCTTTCTTACAAGAAGTTGACAATTATTATTATTATTATTACGGGCAACTCCGAGCAGTCGACAGACTCATCGAGGGAGGCCCTAACATCATGTCAAGAACTATTCGTCTTTCACACAGTATCTATCATACTTCGCCTTAAACTCATTCACGGTCATAGCACCCACAACAGACTCTGGCAGCTTATTCCACTCATTTACCACTCCCCAAGTAAAGAACCTAGCTCTAACACCCCCTGTTAACCACATTTTTGCCCAGCTTCCATGTATGGCCCCTAGTCCTCCCACCACCAGCCCTATTCTCAAAAATATCTTCTGGATTAATCTTATAGAAACCCTTCAGTAGTTTGAATGTCTCAATCATATCACCCCTTTTCCGTCTATCAACCAATTTTTGCAACCCACAAATCTTCAATCTGTTTTCATAAGGTTCATTCCACAGACCTGCCACCATCTTGGTCACTTGTCACTGGATCCTCTCCACCTCCTCCCCATCAAGAAGAAACCCTAGCGCCCATATCTGGGCACAGTAGTGCAGATGGGGTCTTATCAGGGCTCGATATAGAGGAACAATAATTTGTTTGTCTCTGCTCGTTAAAGTATTTTTCAGTAACCAAGTGATTTGATGAGCTGTTTTAGCCACTTTTGCAATGTGCCCCCTAAACTTCAACTCCCTGTCCGCCAACACTCCCAAATCCCTGGCCTCATCAATCTTCTGGAGTACGGTTCCACCAATGTGATATACTGGCGCTAATCTTTTCACTCCAAAATGCATAACCTTACACTTTGCCACATTAAATTGACATCCATTTTCCCCAGTCCAGTCCTCCAAACTATCCAAATCATCCTGCAAAATTTTGACATACTGTGCACTCACAATTGCTCTACCCAACTTTGCATCATCAGCAAACAAGTGAACATTTCCTCTCTGATCCTTTCCTATATCATTAATGAACAAATTGAAAAGTAGTAGTCCAAGAACAGAACCCTGCAGTACACCACTAATCACAAGCCGTCTTTTGGACTCCACTCCTGAATAAACCACTCTCTGGTATCTCTCCATCAACCACCCTCCTATCCATCTTACCAACCCTATATCCATCCCCATCTGCTCCAGTTTACTGATTAGAGTTCCATGTGGTATCCTATCAAAGGCATTGCCAAGGTCCAGTAGAATCACTGAAAACCCATTACCCTTATCCAGTTCAGTCATTACTGTGTTATAAAACGTGAGCAAATTACTGAGGCATGATCTACCCTTCACAAAAACCATGTTGTCCTCCATACAATATCCCATTTTCATCTATCCAATCCTGTATTCTTCTCTTGACTAATTTCTCCAAGACCTTGACAATGATTCCTGATATGCTAATCGGTTGGTAATTTACAACAGCAGTCTTGGAACCTCCTTTATGCAGTGGAACTATTTTCCCCTCTTTCCACCCCATTGGGACTAACCCAGACCCGAGACTCAGATTAAACAGAATGGTCAAGGGTACTGACAATTCTTTAGCCGCTTCACGTGTGACACGAGCTGGTATACCATCCAATCCCACAGATGTATTGACATTGAGGTTTTGTAATAGACTACTCACCTCCACCTCATTCACCACAACTCCCGTATAAACTTTTGGTTCATTCATTTCTGCAATGTCACCACCTGGATGATATAATCTTGCAAAGTGCTCGCTCTCAGTAATTTAACTACATCAACTGATTCAGTTACCTCCCTACCATCGGCATTCTTTAAAATCATTCTGCCATATAATTTTTTCTTCTACTTGCAAAATATCAAAAAAACTGTTTAGGATTGTCTTTAGCCTGCATGGCCAATGTTCCTTCGTAATCCTTTTTTGCTTTTCTTACCACACTCGTTACCCTTCTGGCCTGGGCTTTATACTGTTCATGTGTCTGCCGGTCACCTTTCTCCTTAAATTCCCTCCATAGTTGTTTCTTTTTTTGCAGCTCAAGCTTATTAATGGTGTTATTCATCCATTTAACTCCTACTCGATTTCTTATTTGGAAATCCAATACACTTACTTTGCAAGGAATAATAGTTCCTTCAACTATGAAGGAAAATTAGGTATTAGCATATGCTGGTGATGTAGTGGGCACTTTGAAGGATAATGATTCCTTATATATCTTTTTTGTTATTTTGGAAAAATTTAGCAAGATCAGTAGATTTAACTACTAATGCAGACAAGACAAAATTAAAAGTTTTGGAAAGTGGGATCTTGGAGGCATTCCTTTTGGACTAACCCTCCCCTTAGAGAGAGAGAACCCCTCATTATACTTGGAATTCCCTTCTCCACTTACCCAATATTACCATTTCAAGAATTTATATACAAGAACTTTGAAACCTTAGAAGACTGGAAAATTTGGCCACTTTTCTTTTCTTCTAAAGCCATAATCTTTCCTGCTCAATCGTACATAATAAATATTATGGACATCACAGAAGCTGAAGAAAAGCAATTATGTAGTAATCCTGTGCAATTTTTTTGATCTAGCCGATACCAAGAAGTTAAAAAGGAATTACTTCAACTATCAAAGAAGCATGGAAGATTTGGACTTCTGGTCTTAAAATTGTGCTATTTAAGCAATACAGCTTCAAAAATCCATAAAATATTGCAGACAGTCACACATGTGCAGACCTTCTCCATTACTACTTGGGTTTTCATCTTCCTTTGTTTGGAGTAAATGATTATAAAGGTCTAAAAACTGAGATTTGTTCCTGAATATTACAACACTCTGTGTTTAACTCTAAAACTGCTACAACACTCTGGCACTGACATTCTTTCCATTAATAAAAGTAAAATTTGGTATAAAGAAATCTTTAATTTCTTTTGCCGCAAACTTCCACAATTGGGTACTGACAACAACACTTTCATTCATAACTTATTGAAGTTCCAAGGATACCCCAACAGAAGGGATCTTTTTTGGAGAATTGTATATGGCCACCTTCTAGTCAATACCATCAAATGGAGGTACTTTAACATTGGAGTTCCCATCTGTGACGCCTGTTACTGATTAGAAACAGTAGACCATGTATTCTACAGCTGCCCTCCTCCCCTGTGTATTTGGAACAGATTATGTAATGTGTTGGGCATTCCATTACTTACAACAGAACAGGTTATTATTATTATTTTTTTGCAGTACCCACCACCTGTCAACAATGGGAGGAGAAGTTTGATTTTTATAATTAATGAATTAATTATACAAGTTGCCCAGTTTGTGAAGTTACTTAACATGCAGACTTTGTTTGCTTACATTTAGATAAAGGATTAAACCAAGAATTTAATTTCTTGGCATCTTTAATTTATAGTATAACCAAGTGGAAAAATAATTCCATCATCTTAATTCAATGTGGTCTTATAGTCAGTTGCAGGGATAACTAGAGAGCAATCCCGGGCAAAGAAAGCCAACTCAAGGTGGTTAACTCAGATAAGGTTAATCACCTGGGTATCAGTCATCTTTGCGGTTTAGTTTCAATTGGTCTTTGGTTGTTCATTTTTGCGAGATTGGTGAAAAAGGAAAACTGATAGCCTTTGGCTATATGATGATATAAAAGAAGCTGAGGCCTTTTCTCTCTCTCTCAGATTATCTATCTGTCTGTCTTTTTTTTCTTTCTCCTCATACTATCAGGCTCTCTTGCACCCCCTATACTAACTACTCTAGGCCTGTGATGAGCATTCTTTTACTTTTTCACCTCAATAAAGGTCAAAACTGGTCTGGGTAATGACTCTTCCCAT
This sequence comes from Typopeltis vanoorti, assembly GCF_054136105.1. Lineage (NCBI taxonomy): Eukaryota > Metazoa > Arthropoda > Arachnida > Uropygi > Thelyphonidae > Typopeltis > Typopeltis vanoorti. The sequence continues at coordinate 7,748,935 of NC_143560.1, read as the reverse complement.
AATGCATAGCATTTGGGAAGGGTCATTACCCAGACCACTTTTTACACATATTTGTAAGGATATGTGCTTTGCATTGTGGAATACTAAGGCAAGAGGTGAAGTCAGTAGCCTCTATACACTAGTGGCCAAAATTGTGAAAACCTTTTGTCAAAAGTGTATTTTTGAGGTTTGATGGCTCATAACACCACTTTTTTTTGGTTTAATACCATAAAATTATATATATATATCAATGGAAAGATAATTTAATCAAAAATGTAATGCAAAAAAATTTGTTCAATTATCTGTATTCTATGAAAAGTTATAGCCAAATAACCAGAAAAAAAAAAAAGAAGCACAACTTGCTTAGTTTGATATGAAGTAGCTTTCCTTCATTTGAATGTAGCCAATGAACATTAGTGCTTTAGAAAGCCAATCAGGTGTCATCTTGTTTTGGCAATGAGCCAATAAGGTCACAGTAGGATTCAGCTATTGATGTCATGTATTGGAGCTGAGAGGAGGACATTTGTCAGTGTGTTATGTGATTGCTATCAAGTTGGTTGGTTTTTTTTGTGTTCCTTCATTTAGTGAGCTTGTAAAACGTGATAAAATTAAAGAAATGGTGCAGAATTGACTGGTCACCCAGAAAGTGACCTTAAAATAGCTATTAAGCAAACAAGGCTACAGTTATTTTTCTTCTAAGAAATTAGAAGAAAAATTGGTGGAAACCTAACTAAAGGTGGCATTTCTAAATTTTTGAAGAGGTATAAGGAGACTCAGTCACTACAAAACCAAACTGGTAAAGGCAGGTAAAGGTGCACAACAGCAAGTGATGATGATAGACGAATTGAGAGACTATACCTACCAAGAATTTAATTTCTTGGCATCTTTAATTTATAGTATAACCAAGTGGAAAAACTATTAAGGTATGCTATGTTTTTAATGTAAAATTATTGTTCAGGAATGAATATTTTAGTGTTTTTTCATTATGAAAGCACACGTCCAAAACCTAAGGATGAACATTATTTCTGAAGATTACAACTGCAAATTCAGACGAATCAGCTTATGGAAATTTCTATAATTCACGATTTCAAGTAAAAAGTGAGTACACATTCAAATTTTTGAATTGCGCACCAAGGGATCACATAGTAGCAATCAACTGGTTAAAAGGTTGCATTAAGTAAATTGTTTGAAGGAAGCTCTTTTCGTGAAAGAATAAATTTGCAAACTTGGATGTCTTGTAATGTCTCAGAGACATCATCTAGATGATTTCATGTGGCGAAGAATTATTGGAAAGCTTGAAGGAAGCTCTTTTCTTGAAGGAATAAATTTGCAAACTTTGATGTCTTGTAATGTTTCAGAGACATCATCTAGATGATTTCATGTGGGCAAGAATTATTGGAAAGCTTGAAGAAGGCATCAGAATTACTGATATTGAAAGAGAGAATTTGGAATCTCACACAGTGTTGTATCCAGACACTTTGGTAGCATTTTAAACAATGGAATGTGTTCCTGACATTTGCTAATAGGTTCCCCTCGCTCTATCAGGAAGCATGAAGACAGATTTTTGGTTATAACAGCATAATGTAATTGATGCACCACAGTAGGTCATCTTGCAAGTTACCTACATTCAAGTACAGGTATGTGGATATCTTGACAAACTGTGGCAAAACGTTTGTAACAAGTATGCCTGTACATCTGAATGCCTGTAGTCTGCATCCCTTTATCCACAGCTCGCCATAGAGCATATTTTCAATGTTCTCATACATTGTGAGAACTTGTTCTATTTCCATAAAAATTGAACAAGACACCAATGAGCTAATATCACTAAAACAACAAGCACCGATCTACATGTGCTGCAAAAAGGTACTGTGACTGGTGAATGATATTGGTACGAAGTTCTTCAACATCATGTTTGATTATCCTGTTCTGCTGTAGGCAAAGAATTCATTTTTTGGATGACAGTGCCACAGGACATTGTACAAAAGCATTGAAGATACTTCTGGTGACCGAGGATATTAATTGAATCAAGTGGCCAGCATGCTCCCCAGATCTCAATCCCATAGAACACGTTTAGGATGCATTGCTTCTCGAAATTCACCCCCAGAAAATAAACACGACTTTATCCTTTCTCTGAATGAGGAGTAGGGCCAGTTTGCCTCAAGAATTCCTGAATCACTTGTTAAGCATGGTATGACATTATGAGAACTGCATCACAGTTCGGGGTGGACATATTCCATACTGAAATGTCTCTCCACATAGCTTTTTGTATGTACTCTATATTAATTTCTTAACTATGTCCATTAGGAAATTTTTAACTTTTGCCAAAAAATGTATTGCAATTTAATTTCTATGAAATTTATAACACATTTTTATGTAATATAATGTATTACATAATACATTATATTACAAAATACTATGCTGGCAATAAATGTATGTCCATGTTTGGCTGTAGTCATGAAAATTTTTTTTATATATAGGTAAAAATGTAGTTCATCCTTAGCTTTTGGACATCACTGTAATTTTGGAGACTACAATAAACATTAGTTTATTGAAAAATAAAATTCATTATATGTTTGCTCTTAGTAACAATTAATTTCTTTATTTATTGAATATGCATTTAATTTATATTTTCAGAAACTTCAGAGAACATCTAATCAAAATATACATGATAAAAAAGAAAAGTATCTTGATTTGCTATTAGATTTAGATGACTGTAAGTATATATTTTTGTCCAAAATTGCTTTAAAGTGATCTTTTATATATATAATTTATTTTATATTACTAACCATATTCTTGAGTAAAAGTGTGGCCAGCAAAGATGTGAGCACCAAATTTTTTCTTGATGGTGCTGAATGAATGGAATGGTTTATAGAAATAGTTGAGTGTATAGTTAGTAAATGAATTTAAAAATGGCATATGGTATGGTTAGTTCAAGCCTCCTGTTATGAATCTTTGGATTCCATGGCGATTCCCAGATAATAATATGCATAAAGATGGATGAAAGAGTTTATATTTCATTAGATCCAAAAATAGAAATTTTAAAGTAAACTGGAGTTCACGTACTTTCTTCTACTTTTATATATATATAATATATATATACAGGCAGCCCTCAGTTTATGGCGGTTCAATTTATGCCGATTCACAATAACGCCGGTTGCCTGCGCGTGCTTTCTTACTATAGTGTGGTTGACTGAGAAACGACGCTAGTGGGTACTCTAGTGTTGGAGTGTTTACCGAGCTACTACGACGTATATGTATCAAACCTGGTTTTAATGTTGAATCTACCTAATTGTTCTATTTAATTTTTTTTATGTACATATGTATTTAAATTGATAAAGTACGTAATTGCATACCATGTCTGATAATAGAAGTGCAGAAAAATTAGCAGAACTTGGTGTTAAGAAGGCACAGAAATCAATCACACTTGGAAAGAAAATGGAGGTGATTCGAAGAATGGAAGATGGGCAGACACGTTCTAATGTCTGGAAAAGTGTGAACTTATTTCCATCGACTGTTACTACAATTTTGAAAAATGCAGATAGAATAAAACAGTCTGCGCAACAATCTACGGCAGCACTAAATGCAAAACATGTACGTTAAAGCAGGAGTAAACTTCATGAAAAAATGGGAAAATTATTATCATTATGGGTGGATGACTTGAATCAGAAAAACATTCCTCTGATGCAGGCTGTTGTAACCGATAAAGCAAAAACAATTTTTGAGGATCTTAAAAAAAAGACAGATGGAGGCAAAGAAACATTTTTAGGAAGCAAAGGTTGGTTCATTAGATTTAAGTCTCGAAGTAAGTGCCACAGTGTCAAATTATGTGGTGAGGCGGCAAGTGCAGATATTGCGGCAGCGGCTGCTTTTCCTAAAAAAATTTCAAGACTGTGTAGAACAAGGAAGTTATCCTCCTGATCTCATTTTTAATGTTGATGAGACTGGGCTCTACTGGAAAAAATTGCCATCATGCATCTTTATTTCCTGTGAAGAATGTTCCGCTCCAGGTTTTAAAGCTGCAAAAGATAGACTTACGCTTTTGTTGGGTGTAAATGTCTCTGGAACTTTGAAGCTTAAACCAATGTTGGTGTACCATTCACAGACACCATGTGCTTCAAGGGTCTAAAAGTCATGCTGCTAGCCTATTGGAAATGGAACAAGAAAGTTTGGGTTACACAAGACATTTTTATAGATTGGTACACAAATTATTTTTGTCCTACCGTGCTTCGCTTCTGTGAAGAAAATAATTTTCCTTCATGCCTGGTCGATTGGCCACAGATGCTATCTTTGAGATACAACAGATGATGGAAAAGTTTCGAGAGAAGCAACGGGAGCTACATCTGGTATTTATTGATCTGGAGAAAGCGTATGATAGAGTGCCAAGGCAAGAAGTCTGGAGGTGTCTGAGTGAGAAAAAGGTACCGAAGAAATTTGTCAGGTTGGTGCAGGAGATGTATAGAAATGTGAAGACAAGGGTTCGAACCTGCCTGGAGGTGACAGAAAGTTTTCCAGTGACAGTTGGCTTGCATCAAGGGTCTGCATTAAGTCCGTTCCTGTTTAATATTGTGATGGAGGTGGTGACGGAGGAAGTGAGAGAAGACGTGCCTTGGACTATGTTGTATGCAGATGACATCGTGCTGTGTACAGAATCAAGAGAAGAAGTGGCAGCCAAACTGGAAAGTTGGAAGAAAGTACTAGAAGAGAGATGTATGAGACTGAGCAGAAGTAAGACCGACTATATGTGTTGCAAAGTGGATGGCATCCAGGAGACATCTAGAGCTGGAAGGAAATGTCATCAGGAAGGTCAGTGACTTTAGATACTTAGGTTTAACAATGAAAGAGGATGGTGAGGCTGAGAAGTAAGTGGGATGCAGGATACAAGCAGGATGGAGGAACTGGAGAGAGATGGCCGGAGTGCTATGTGATAATAGGGTGCCGATCAATCTAAAAGGCAAAATTTATTGGACAGTAGTGAGACCAACTATGACGTATGCTTTGGAAACTGTGGCCCTGAGGAAAAATAACATCAGCAGGATGGAGGTAGCGGAGATGAGAATGCTTAAGTGGGTGTGCGGTGTGACCAGAAAGGATCATCTGAGAAATGACTATGTAAGGGGAACGGTGAAAGTTATGAACTTAGGAGCAAAGACACAGGAGACAAGGTTGAGATGGTTTGATCATGTGATGAGGAAGAGTATGTGGGAAGAAAGGTCATGCAGATGGATATACAGGGGAAGAGGAAGCACGGACGGCCAGAAAACAAATTATAACTGTAACAAGCACTAAACACTCAACTAGATCATTTTAGAAACAATTCAAATTGTAACTGATAAAAGCAAATGTCATAACATAGCACCCTTTACAGGGCCAGATAACCATAAAGTTTATTTGGAGCAGGGGCAGCTCGTGCATAGGCACTATGGAACTGCAGCACCCCAAATTTTTCTCGATATATAAATATATTTATTAATTTATTTATATTTGCTTGTAATATTTAATTTTATCATCAATAATCCTATACAATTCTCTTATTTTGTACAAAAAATAATAAAATTCCACTTAGGAGGGCGAAGGATGCTAGCAGCACTGTGTTTACCACAGTGTCATATTGCTATGTGCACAAGCATATGCACGTCATAGTGAGATGCGAGCTATTAGCCTAATGTGGCACTTTCTGTCGCGCAGTTCCACTGTTGTTTATATGCAGTTTGCACCAGTAGTAGAGTGCTCATAGTGCTTATCGTGTTTACTCTTGTCTCTTTAAATATTTGGACATTACAATTAAAGGGTTTAATTGTAATGTCCAAAAATTGTAAATCCATTTCTTTAATTACAATTAAAGAAATGGGTTTTATTTTTAAGTAATTTTAAATTATACTAAACTGTATAATTTTATCAATAATAAACAATATTTTTTCATGAAACAAAACAAGAAGGATATATTTTATTTTTAAGTAACCATAATTAAGTTTACCATAATTTTGATATTTTATCCAAACATGCATACACTGTACTTACAGTGTGTATGTATATTTTGAAAGTTGCAGAACTCCCACAATTTCAAGCCATGAGCCGCCACTGATTTGGAGAAGTGAGGTGTTTGAGGTGTCTCAGAATGCCATTCTCCCAGATCTTTGGCAAATTAATACAGCTGTACTTATTAAGGTTGTATTAGAGTGCTTCGTAGCCCATGCCACTCCAAAATAGTCTCTTGGACCTGTAGCAACTTCTATTTGACACCAATATCTTCTTCCATTTAATCCTGTGTTGAGGAGTATCCAGAGCATGATATCCAAGGCCTGTTATGCCATATGGATGATTGTGGAAGTAATTTCTATGTTTTCAAATATCTCTGCAAATATAATTTCCATGCTACTTTCAAGCCACTCATTTTCAGCTAGCTCATCTGTTCTCAAGGGATCAACTTCATCCTCTTGCACATCCTGGAGTGTATACATTCCTTGTGCCTGCAGTTTAGTCTACTTTTATTACTATTATTAACAGAACTTTACTGAATCAAATGATTCATTGTGAGAAGTCCTCTATCACACACACACACAGCTCATCATACAATGACTTGAATGCATTCACTGCCTCCACACCCATCATGCTTCCAGGAAATGCATTCCAACAAACCACAACTCTCCATGCAAAAAAAAAAAAAAAAGCCTGCTTCTCGCCCCTTTGCTCACACCCTCCTTATGCAGCTTTCAGGGATGGCCTTTTGCTCTTCCCTTGTCTCCATTCATTCTATGAAAAATGTGATCTACATTAATCCAGTAATAATCCAATCATCATCATCTGACTTCCTATCAACAATTTTTCTCCAAATCAATCTGTTATCTGTCAAAACTCAAACCTTATCAGATGTTACATTTCTGTCATCTAAGGCACTTTTTACTATATATCAATCCACCTATTTCTTGGTCTTTCTCTGGGTCTTTTTCCTGCCAACTTGGTAGAGAACACCTGTTTTGTTAATCTTTCCTCTTCTATTCTGTTTAAGTGACCATACCACCTGAGATTAGCTCTGCAAACACATTCCTGGATGCTAAAAATGTCAAGTTCTTTCCTAATATCCTCATTTTTATCATGATATTTCTGTTAATGCTATCTGTTCACACCCCTAATCTTTCTCAGCACTCTCATATCTGTGGTCTCTAGTCTTTGATCAAGTGTTTTTTTTTTAACTCATCTCTCAGATCCATAAGTTAAAATTGCTTTGAACACTGTCTGGTAAACAGCTAATTTAGTGTTATGACTAATTTCTTTCTTATTCCATATAAATTTATTTATGACTTCCTGCCATACCAGCTTTGCTGATTCTGTTGTCCATTTCCATATTTAATTTACCATCTTCACTAAAAATCATGCCTAAGTAGCTGAAATGTTTTACTTGTTCCACAGGTTCCCCGTTCACAACACAGTTGATATTTTCAACAATTCTACCTATTTTCATTGTTTTTGTCTTGTTATTGCTAATTTTCATACCACAGCTATTCAATTTAGTCAGGGAATCTTGCAAGCTTGTACTGGATTTCTTTAGAAGTATAACATCATCCACATAAAGTAAAGCTCTGAGATTAACATCTCCAATTTTGATATCAGGTTTAATGTCACTTTCCTTCATAATGTGATCCATATAGATATGCTTAAATGAATAACAGAGGGGATAATAACCATCCTTGTCTGACACCAGATTTAACATTAAACAATCTTCCTGTACTTCCTTCAATTCTAACTGCTGACTTACAACTCAAATAAAGACTAAGTAAAGACAGTCTTGATATGATGCCCCATTGACACCATATAACTGTAGCATATTGAACAGCTTCTCTCTTGGCACCTTGTCATATGCCTTTTCCAGATCTACAAGACTTAAATACAGGTCTTTGTTATATTCCCATAATTTCTCAACCATTTGTCGTAAAGTGAAAATCTGATCCTGACGGCCTCTATTTGGCCTGAATCCAGCTTGTTGTTGACCAAGCTTCCACAGTTTTTCTCAACCATTTCTTAAGTATACTTGCATAAATCTTACCACGAACACTCAGTAGGGAAATACTTCTGTAATTCTCACATTCAGTTTTATATTCCTTTTTATATATGGATACTGTGAGAACTCTACTCCAATCATCTGCAATTCATCCCACTGTAAGACTTCCCCCATACTTGAGCATTTCTGGTTGAATATCATCTATTCCAGCTGCCCTTCTACATTTTAGGCTTTTGATTGCTTTTTCTTGCTCCAAGTATGGTATGTATTCCTGATTGCATCCAGTTAAGTGTTCATTCAGTTGAGATTTCATTTAGAAATTTTTCAAAGTAATTGCTCCATACATCAAGGATATCTTTATCTCCAACTTTCATGCCAACTTTATCATCTCTAATTCCTTTTACAGCACTCTTTCCATAATCCCTTACCACCTTATGTCTTGATCATATCCCCCCCCCTCTTTCTTATGCCCACTAGACTGCATTTTGGATTCCCTTGATCTGTTCTGTTAAAATATTGTTCTAATTTATTACTTGATTAGTTTTTGTTTCTAATTTAAAAAAACCTTATTCAATTAATCCTACCGGCTACGCCATTGTTATAAGGTTGTTCTATATGATATATCGATGTTTCTATACTTAATTTATGCTTAATTTCCTTTGTTCCTAATACTTAATTGATTGCTTAAATCTATCCTTGATTACTTAAACCTTATACGATCAAAATCCTGTCATCTGCTCTTTTGTTATATATTTATCTTTTGTTATTTATTCTTTCTTCTCTTACTTTAATCTTATTTTTATATCTAGGATTGTTTCCTCTTCGAATACTGGCAAATTTATATTTTGCTGTGCCAGCCAGTATCCTATAGTAGAAAAGATCCTTACTCAGGGAGACAATACTAGATTCTTAGCTTTCTTACCCAATATCTTATTTTAACTGCCGTATGGATTCAGATTATTGCAGTCGTGACCTAAATCTATATTTTATATTTACTCTCTAAATCCTTCCCGCCAAAATAGGTTCTATTTTTATAAGTGGTAATTTGGAATCATAATCAGGCATGACTCAGGTTCAGGAAAAATGACATGTTTATTGGAATATCTAATACACATTACAAAATTCATACAATCATGGTTATGTTCAATACTAAATAAACTCAAACTAAGAGATTAACACATTGGAACTAATTAAAACTTATAAGGCATGCTAAACACAGTAATTACACATTGGGATATAAATCAAATGATAATAAGTTAAGCTAAATTCCTTCTAGCAGTATCAAGCATTCTATCAAGTAACACTATTAAGCATTCTAATGTTACTGAGACACTAAATTCTACCTTTCATATCGCATCAAGTTAATCCTATCACATACAAGTTACAAAAGATCTCTCCTAAACAATTCTTCTTACTCACAAACGAGGTTAACTTTCTAAATAGTGACTGTCACTTAAAGTTCGTAATTTCACAATCGTAAACAATCTTCTTTTTTCTAATGAACATTCAGACAAAATTAGAGCAATAGCACTTACCGACTTTTTTCCGCGTCGTTCTGCACCATGTGTTTTTTGAATATTTCTTATCTATTTTGGCTGTCTATATGCCAACGTAGGGGTTACGCTGTCTTCATTCTTTCTGCCAGAAATGGACTCAAAATCTTTGCGTTTCAGGAACAACTCTATGGGACTTTTCAGTGACGGCCTGATTCTGCTAGGACTGGAATTTTTACCTTCAGCTTTGCATAGAATCCAGCTTCATTTCTTTATGAACGCTCGCTGCCCGACATCACAGACTTCACTCCCCCCTTACGCGAAACTGCCCACCAACTTCCGAACCACCCAACAGGTAAACGATACGACAAGAGATCAAGAGAAAAGCCTGTGTTCCAGGCTCAACCCCCTGTTATACTCCTATAGAGCACCCTCTTTTTCAGTCCCTTTTTGCACACGATCCTTACTAATTTCACCCTTTGGCTTATCCTTCGTTTCTATGATGTTGATATACTCGGATTCATGGAATACATGGTTACATGATTTTCTGAATAAGCTGTACCCGCCAGCGTTATGCTGTACGCGTGTAGCTTTAGGCCTTCCAGGAATTAATGCTTAACAGCTTTATGATGACTCACAATAGATTTTACATAGCTTAAGCAAGGCTTAAATTTAATTCACATTATCCCTCTTTTTTAAGACATACAAAAATGAAATCTCAAATTAATCACAATAGCTTTAAATATAAGGTGCTTAAATAAAGAATACAAATTTTTACATAAAGTAAGGAAGTTTCACTTTTAATTACAACTGATGTGCAGGTATTTCTCTATGTTTGCAATTTTTATATGTTAGACCTTAAATGAATGATTTCTTTCCAAGATTCTTTCATTTAGGATCTAACAGTTCATACTTACCATTTCAAATACGGGAAACTCACCTTAGTCAATTGTCTCCGAACCCTTTCCAACATCCCTTCATGCTTTTGAAAACCCAGTGACCAAATCTGTGCTCAGTAATCCATATGTAGTCTTATACATTCAAACCCTTAGACAATGAAATCATAACACTCTTTCTACTACATGTCAACATTTTATGTGTAATTGCTATAATGTGCTATGCTTTCCTCACTATTTTAGCAAAATATCCCCAAAATTTGAGATCCCTATCCAGCAATACCCCTAGATCCTTCATCTCCTCCACTTCCTCTAAGATATCTCCACCGATCTTATGTTTTTCATCCCATCTTTGCTTTCTAAACTTTAAAACCTTCACTTTGTTATGTTGAACAATTAACCCTATTCATTTACCCATTAACAAAGTCTATTTAAGTCCACTTGCAAAGCTACAACATCCATTCTTTCTAACACCTTTGCTACTCTTGCCAAGCAAGTTGGCTCTCTTGTTTACTCTTTAAACTCCTCATGTAACTGACTGTTACTACCACTCATCATATGCTACCTCCATAATGCCTCCTTCCAAATTGCATTCTTCACCTCTTCATCCATTCGACACCCACTTTATTTGACCTCTTGACCTTCAGAATGCATTCAGACATTGCCTTTGCCAGACAGTTCCCAAATGGGTCTCAAGTAGCATTGATCTCCTTTCCATCCAGTTCTTCATTCCAAGTTATCTCCTGAGCTTGTCATAATCAGCAGCCTTATATTCTTACATATATTTCTTTTTCATATAAGTCCTCATATGGCTGGCCACCATTCAAGTAATCACTTCATGGCACTTTCACCAACTGAAGGGAGCATTAATGCCTCATTTACAATAATGTCTTCTGATGAGATAATCAAATCCAAGATCCTTGTTCCCTCTGTACCCTATGTTATGCCTAAGGTAGTTGTCCCTGAAAAGCTCAAGAAATTTATTCTCTTTGCTCCCTGTCTCTATATTACCATAATTAAAATCACCTTTTTCTTATTAGCTAGACCATTTTGCCTATACATATCCTTCTCACTGTCCTTCACATTATCAGGTCTATAGCAACTTCCAACTAGATATTTTATTCTGTTTACCTCCAACTCACACTATACTGCTCCAAAACCACTGTGACCATTTCCTCCTTTTATGTCCACCTTAGATGGGGATAACTCCTCCTCTTCTGTCCTCCTATCTATTCACACAAAAACATCATATCCATCTATCTCTATTTGTGTCAGAATGTCATCTCCCCATCTAACTGTGTCTCATTATTCCAACAATTTTTGTGAATATATTCTATTAAGGGATGGTGAAGCACAATACATAGCCTCTCCCACTCTAATATCAACCTCACCTTCTCATGGTTGCTGTTCTAAAAGTACAAACGAGGGACTGGTGACCGAGTATGAGCGGTATAACCCTAACACAGTAAATGCTGTTAGATCTGCCTGTCCAGAGGCGTTAGGTAGTAGCCCTACCACTGGACTTATCCAGCGACAGGTTAGTAACCTGCCCTGGAGAAATTCAAAATACTTTCAAGTCTCATCCAAAGGAAAGCTGGACAGAATATCAGGGAAAAGACCACAATTCAGGAAACGGTAAATGAAATTGGAAAAAGGAACACATAATGAAGATTGCAACATGGAATGTGAGAAGCATTGCACACAAAGGAGAACTTGATAAACAATTAAACCAAGATAACATAAAGATATGTATAGTAGCAGAAACAAAGAAAAACAAAAAGGTATAAAAGAAACAAACAACTATATACAAATCTACAGTGGGGTAAAAAAGAGAAGAAAGGGCAAAAGCAGGTATAATCATTATGGTACATAACTCCCTAAAGAACAATATTGTATACTACAACTATCTGAATGAAAAACTAATAGAAATTAGACTCAAGATATTAAGAGGCCACATAATAATTGGTGCATATGCACCAGAAGAGGGGGAAAAGAAGAAGACAGTAATATGTTTTATAAAGAATTACTGAATGCCATAGATAAAACAAACAAAACTGACTATTTACTACTAGCAGGGGATTTAAATGCCAGAATAGGAAACAAAAAATACAAAACAAACATAGGCAGTTTGGCGAGGATACATGTAATCAAAATGGTTGCAGATTGCTCGATTTTGTCATTTATAATAATATGAGAATAATGAATTCAGTGTTTAAACACAAGGAAATACATAAATATACTTGGTCAGCCAGAGGATACAAATCAGTAATTGACTACGTTATTGCAAATTTTAAATTAGTGGAGTTAATTTTAGATGTAAGAGCATATCGAGGCTTTGAATACTCTGATCATTATATGGTATCAACAAAAATTCGATTTAAACCAAAGTGGCTAAAAACACATAAAATTGAAAATTCCAACCAGCCAAGCTACAAAATTTCTTCATTACAGGATCCCCAAGTTAGACAACAATATCAAAAATGCACAAACTTAAAAACAGAAATCAAACGTGAATCAAGTGACATAGAAGATGAATGGGAAAATTTGGAAACAAATTCTTACAAAAGCAGCAACAGAAAGCTTAGGAATAAAGTGCAAATGGATTAGAAAAAGAGGACTATAAGACTGGAACAATGAAATAGAAAATATAATAAAAACAAAAAAAGGACAGTTACCAGAAATGGCTAAATTTTAAAACAGTAGAAGCAGAAATATAGTATAAAAGAAACAGTGCAATTGCAAAACAAGAAGTAAGGAAAAAACATAGAGAGAGAGAGAGATGAACAATTTTGTAACAGAAGTAGAAAAGGATTTATTTAAGCCACAACCCAAAACCTATGAAGTAATAAAATACACGAATAAAGAAATAAAAGAAAAGATAAAAATACAAACAATAGATTTAGAAAACTGGGTGACCTATTTCCAAAATCTCTGGACAGATGAGAATAAAGAAATAAAATTTTATAAAACAAAGAATGACCTAATAGAAAATATCACAATGTTAGAACTGAAAAATACAATAAAGAAGATGAAAAATAAGAAAACACCAGGAGAAGACAATATAAATATAGAACTATACAAAAATGCAGGTGAAAAATTTAATGAAAGACTGCAGAAAATTTTTAATATGGTTTGGATGTCTGGAATACTTCTAACTCTTGGAAATAGCACTGGTTTTCCCAATCTATAAAAAATTTAATAAAAGAAGATTGCAATAACTGTAGGGCAATTAGTCTGCTGAATACAGGATATAAAATATATGCAGGACACATATTAAAAGAGAAGCTAAGCATATTGTAGAGGACAAACTACTAGAAGAACAAAATGGTTTCCGAAAAGGCCGATCCTGCATAGATCCAATTTTTACTTTAAAATTATTAATAGAAAAGATAAGAGAATTTCAAAAAGAAACACATGTGGCCTTTATTGATTATGACAAAATTAGTAGACAAAAATTATTTAAAATATTAACCAATTTAAACATACCAAACCAACTTTTACAATTATATACAGGAAATAAAATAGCAGTTAAATTGGAATACATCTCAGAATGGAAAGATATATCAAGAGGAGTAAGACAAGGATGTACCCCTCTCACCTCTGCTTTTCAATATACCGGGTGATTATAAAATAACGTCAAGTGTTCACAACCCTCTAGCGAGTAATGATGTGTATTTGATGAAACACACCAATATTCGGTAGACGTACACAGTGGAACATGGGGATTCGATTTAATGAAAAAAAAATAGTACAAAAAGTCGCCAACACAAATGCTGCCAAATTAATTTTTGTAGGTGTGACTAATGAATGACTAAATGGCAAATGAGAGACAGCAACATCAATTTCATGACGTTTATTGTTAATTACAAATGAGGTTCAATATGACCATTCTGATGTTCCAGGAACTGCATACGGTGCACATCATTTTCCACAGTGGCTTGCAACATCGGAATTGATTTGTCTCACATGTAATGCTATTCGATCTTTCAAAGTTGGAATATCGGGTACATGTCCTCGATACACAATGATTTTAAGAAATCCCCACAGCCAAAAATCACAAGGATTGAGATCAGGCGATCTCGGTGGCCATGCCTTGGGAAATGCATGACTAATGATTCTTCTGTCAGAGAAATGTTCGCAAAACATGCTGTAACTGAAGTCTGATGTGGGGTGGTGCACCATCCCTGCATGAAGATGGTCGGATCGAGACATCCTCTTTGCTGCAGTTATGGAACCACAAAGTTCTGTAGCATATTGGCATACCTGTTAGCATTGCCGGAACAGGTCACTGGTCCATTTTGGCGATTTTCCTCGTAAAAGTATGGACCAATGATAAAAGATGCCGTAAATCCGCACCACACTGTGACTTTGGGCGAGTGGATAGGCATCTGCAGACACACGTGTGGATTAGTTGCGGCCCAAATGCTACAGTTGCATGTGTTAATATCGCTGTTCAAATAAAAGTGCGCTTCGTCACTCCATAAAATCTGCCACGGCCATGCATCATCCACTTCCATGCGTGCTAAGAATCTCAAAGATAAGTTGATTCGTGTGATCGCATCACCAGGGTGCAATTCTTGAACATGACTGATTTTATAGGGGTAAAACTTCAACATCTGATGTAGGATTTTCCACACTGTTGTGTGTGCAATATCCGTTTGCCAGGATATTGCTCGTGCACTGCTGGTACCCTGCACATTCGTCATCTCCTGTTCCACAATAGCAGTTGCAACTTGTTCAACTTGTTGGTGATTGATTGGTTTGCGTCCCCTGCACTGCTAGAGTTCCAGTTGTTTCAAATCTCCGAATCAGTTTTCGTAAGTTTGTTATGCTAATCGGTCCTTTTCATAAATTTTTCATACGCTGAAAATCACGAAGACAGGCACTGGCATTATTGTTCTGCTGATAATAGAGTTTGACTAACAAAGCACGCTCATGTAAGGTAAGAGGCATCGAAAAGCAGTTCATCTACAAATGATAAGAAATCTCACAGGCTTTCTTTTTATTGCATGATCGCTCACAAGAAATGCGATAATGCAAATTAATGCATTTTACTCTGTAAACAGCGCCAAAATTTCCCCTGTTGGCGATTTTTGGTACTATTTTTTTCCATTAAATCGAATCCCCATGTTCCACTGTGTACGTCTAACAAATATTGGTGTGTTTCATCCAATACATTACTTGCTAGAGGGCTCTGAACACTTGACGTTATTTTATAATCAGCCAGCATGTATAAATAAAATTATAACAATCTGGAAACAGTATAACCCATTTGGTATACAAATAACCCCACAAATGAATATAGATACACTACTATTTGCAGATGATCAAATAGTATTAGCTACATCAGAAGATGATTTACAAAGATCATTTCTTCTTATTGTGCTATCTTCTATCGAAGGTCAGCGACCATCTTGGCGAACAAACTGCGGTCTTGTGCTAATCTGAGCAGTTGTGCACTGCTTTTTCTTGTCCACGTCTTGATGTTGTCAAACCATGATATTCTTTTTCTTCCTCTAGTTCCTTTGCCATCAATTCTTCCTACCAAAATAGTTTGTAGAAGTTGGTATTTGCTGTTTCTCATGATGTGGCCAAGATATGATGTTTTTCGTTTCTTGATTATTTGTACAAGATGTTTAGCTTTGCCAATGGATTTTAAGACCTCTTCATTGGTAATTTTTTCTGTCCATGATATCTTTAGCATTCTTCTGTATAGCCACATCTCAAAGGCTTCGATTTTCTTGATGGTTGTCACCTTCAATGTCCATGTTTCAACTCCATAGAGCAGAATGGACCACACGTAACATTTCAGCATTCGGCATCTGACTTCCATGTTTAGGTCTTTATTGCAGAATAGTGTTCTCATTTTCATGAAGGACTGCCGTGCAACTTCAATCCTTGTCTTTATATCTATTTCTGGATCCCACCGTTCATTAAGCCAACAACCAAGATATTTATATCTTGACACTTGATCAATATTTTTCCCATTGAGTGTCAGTTTCATTGATGAGGCTGGATGTTTGCTGATGATCATGTATTTTGTCTTGTTGATGTTTATATTTATTCCCATTCTTTGGCTTTCTATGTATACTCTGTCAATGAGTTTTTGGAGATCCATAATGTTATCTGCAATTAGCACGGTGTCATCTGCATATCGTAGGTTGTTAACAATCTTTCCATTTATTGTGATTCCCTCTGGACATTCTTCCAATGCTTTTTTAAAGATTACCTCTGCGTATATGTTGAACAGGAGTGGTGAGAGTACACATCCTTGTCTCACTCCTCTTTTGATATTAATATCACTGGTGGTAATATTGTCTAATTGAACAAAGATCATTAAAATCATTAAATGATATCTCAAAACAATATAATATGACAATAACTAAAGAAAAAACAAAAGTGTGTTTTTGTATCCCTAATACAAAAACACACTAGAATCAGACTATATAATGTCTTGTCAAAACCAACTCTACTATATGGAAGCGAAACATGGATCATAAAAAGGAAAGATGAAAAACTAATTCAAACAGCAGAAATGAAGTTTCTCAGAAAAACTGCTGGATATACCAAGTGGGACCATAAAACAAATGAAGAAATCTTACAATCCCTGAAAATAAAACCAATTAATTACTACATAAGACAGTATAAACAAAAATGGCTAGAACATTTAAATCTAATGGACAACAAAAATGTTATACAGTTACAAAATAATTGTAAAAAGAAGAATCGGAAGACCAAGAAAGAGATGACATGAGACCGGAACAGGCCACTTGGTTTAAAATCCATGTTAGGAAGAAGAAGAAGAAGATATTCTATTAATGCTACAATTTCATTTACTATTTTGAATACTTCTGGAATTTGTAAACATACATACTAGCTTATTTCTGGTTCTGTAACAAATCTCACCAACCCCCATTCTTTAAATATGACTCCTCCATACCTGCCCCTCCCCCTTCCTTTGACCACTTCTCTGTCATCACTGATCTTATTCCTCCCCTCAGACCTGTTTATTTCCCCTACATCCCTGTTCATCCCACTCCTTTCTCTCATGCATGCACACACACACACACACACACATACACACATCTGCTCCCATATCCATCATGCAGTCTTCTCATTTAGTGTCTTCTTGTCCACTCATTTCCCTGTTTGTCTTGCATTCCTTCTCTCTCATTCTCTTCACTCATGCCACTCACCTCTTCATTCACAACTCTCTTACCTTACTTTTTGGTTCTCCCATGTCACCCCTAACTTCCTCAGGTTTTTGATTCATTACTCTCTCTTTCTTGCAGCAATAGTTTCTTCAGTTGACTTGCACCAAATTCATTTAAATGTTGCCCATCTCTTTTATACAGCTCTATCCATCCCTGAAACTCATCCAACACATTCACAAAATGAATTCCTTTCTCTTCACACAGCTCTCCTACCATCCCATTCATAATCTCACTTGTCATCTCAACTCATTACTCTCATAACCAGGTGACATGCTGACTACCTTTCCAACCACATTATCTTTTACTCTCCTTACAACCTCCTGATACCCATCCTTATTTTCTCCTTGTTGTCATCCAGATCATTTGTGCCGACTACTACTTTGAACTCTTGCTCACTTCCTCTTTGTATCTAGTGCTTCAGTTAATCTGCTATCCCTTTCCCCATGGAAAGCAAACCTTATACACCTTCTCATTAACCACATCTCTAATAATTGAGGCCCCATACATGGCTACTTTCACATTGCCATCTTTTATTAACCTTCTCTTTCTCTCATCTCTGCCAACTTGCTTTCCTATTCTGAATTACTTTTTCGCTGCTCTTTGCTATTTCTGCTACATCAGTTGCATCATCTTTGCTACCCGTCATCATGCTTGCTATCTTACAGTCCATTAGCCTAACTTTTGCACTACCTTACTGTTACTTTTAACCAGCCCATTTGTACTCTCTTTCACTATCATTCAATCCATTTTCAGTTTCATAGCTTTCAGCATTAACTTTCATTACTTCATTTTTCTCTCTTCTGACAAGGCTTGTATTTTTGGCTGATAAAACACTTATGATACATCCTCTCTCTCTCTCTCTCTCTCTCTACCCCCCCCCCCCCATGCTATAATCCATTTTCTCTCAGCAACAAATGCAGAGCACACACACAGACATTTTACAAAATTCCACCTGTCAAATCCCCTGAACAATGATGTCTTGGCCACCATTGTTTTCGTTCTTATCGGTGGCATGAAGTTTATGCATCATATGTGGTATAAGTATATAAAAATATAAAATAGACTCTGACAAATCATTAGTAATTATCTGAAATATTGGGAGTTATATATCAAAACAATGACTTATTTGTGAGCTCATCTTCATTCTGCCACTTGATGTTTCTGTGAGCAGCCTGGCTAGAATGACTTTGGAGAGACTAATGGAATACGATACATCCTCTCTCTCTCTCTCCCCCCCAATGCTATAATCCATTTTCTCTCAGCAACAAATGCAGAGCACACACACAGACATTTTACAAAATTCCACCTGTCAAATCCCCTGAACAATGATGTCTTGGCCACCATTGTTTTCGTTCTTATCGGTGGCATGAAGTTTATGCATCATATGTGGTATAAGTATATAAAAATATAAAATAGACTCTGACAAATCATTAGTAATTATCTGAAATATTGGGAGTTATATATCAAAACAATGACTTATTTGTGAGCTCATCTTCATTCTGCCACTTGATGTTTCTGTGAGCAGCCTAGCTAGAATGACTTTGGAGAGACTGATGGAATAGTTAATTTCAATCATATGTAGCAAACAGGATGGTGATCTCACAATACATAGTAAAAGTGTCTTCTACCTAAAGACATACAAATACCCATGCCATAGTAGAATTCAAACCTGCAACTGTGGTTGGAGAGCAGTAATGCTATTGCTAAGCACCATCTGTCTCTTCTCTCCCCCCCCCCCCCCCCCCCACACAAACGCTCATGTGTGTGTGTGTGTATAAATGGACATTCTGTAAGTAATGTCTCTGTTGTGATTGCTCCTCACCCAAAAATGAATGTCAGTGAAATAACAAATATAGTTTGGTCCTTGCTGTATTTTCATACACAATTTCTGAACATAATCTCTCACATTTTCAACACATTTTCTCCACTGTGTGACAAATTTATCAAAAGTAGTCACAGCAAAACCTTTTTACTGTGACTGCTTGGAGTCATTTTCTAATCTCTTCTTTAACTAATAATTAAGGGGATACAAATTCCTTGTTGTTCAACTGCCAGTAAGCAAAACTCTAAGATTAAGGGATTTGTATCCCCTTAATTATTATTAAGGATGCCAGAAAAATAGCCGTTTGGCTTTCAATTTATCTCTTCTTTAACTGTTAGTTATTTTTCAAATGCCTGCTCTTGACATATTTTCAGTTTAGGAAAAACCTGAAAAATCTGAGGGAGGATGTTCCACTACATAATTGTATTTGGCTTAATGTTGTCATGTCACAAAAGCAGTAGCTGTTCCTTGTAAGGAATATGTTAATTCATTATTTCAACTTTCTCAGTGTCCTTATAGCTTTGTGACTGTATTGTCATCCTCTTTACCATAGTGAATGACACCTTTGCTGTCCTAAAAGACAGTCAGCATGCACATGCTGGTACAGCATGTGCATGCTGTACAGCACAGATCTTATATTTCTATCTTCTAAGGTACTTTTTACTGTATCAATCCACCTATATCATGGTCTTCCTCTGGATTTTTTTCCTGCCAGTCTGGTGGAGAACACTTGTTTTGCTAATCTTTCCTCTCCCATTCTATTTAAGTGACCATACCACCTGAGATTAGCTCTGTTAACGCATTCATGGATGCTGACAATGTCAAGTTCTTTCTTAATACCCTCATTTTTAATATGATATTGATCCAGTGTTAGTGACAATGCTAGCATTTCATGACTTAATCACTGATTTTTCCTGATGAATTGCTCAGCTTTCTGCTGAGCAGTTAATTGCTAATATGAAAAGTTTACATTATTACTAACTTCCTGTTGACACTTTACCTCCAAATTAGGCTTATCTGTCAGACTTTATATTTCATTCTTCTAGAATACTTCTAACTGCTTCAAATCCACCTATATCTCAGTCTCTTTCTTGCCATCCTGACATTAAACACCTGTTTTACTAACTTTTTCTCTCCAAAATTATTTTGAACGCTGTTTATTTTTTATCAGCTGGTTTAGGCTAATTTTCTCGCATCCTATATAAATTTATTCGGTTGACCCCTTCCACCTACACACACACACACACACACACACACACACACACACACACATACAAAATAACAGCTTTCCATATTTAATTTACCATCTTCACTAAAAATTGTGCCTAAATAGCTGAATTGTTTTATTTGTTCTGTAGGTCCCATTCAGGATGCATTTGATGTTTTCAGTGTTCCTGTCTATTTTCATAGTCTTTCTTTTCACTGCCAATTTTCATATCAAATTTAAGAAATCCTGAAGACTTGTGCTGGATTTATTTTGGAGTATAACATCATCTGCATATGTGTTAAGCAAATAACATTTCTCTCACCATTTAATAAACAGTAGAAATTTTGTACATTTGGACAGAAGTAATATTCATTCCTATCACAACAAAAAAATGCACTATGACACTTCCTACTGTACACAGCAATTTTTGTTATATTTTGGCTTGATTTATTTCATCTATGATTGTAAACTTGGTAGCAAGAATACTATTCCTATTTGCTTATTTATGGGGGGGGGGAATGACTGGTTCATCATCATCATCAAATTTCTGATATATACTCTTAAGGGGTGTACAAGGTATGATAGTACTACATGAGCAATTACATCATTACTAACTTCCTATCTACAATTTTCCTCCAAATCAGTCTGTTACCTGTCAAGACTCCAACATTATCAGATCTTATATTTCTATCTTTGAAGGCACTTTTTACTATATCAATCCACCTGTATCATGGTCTTCCTCTGGATTTTTTCCCTGCCAATCTGGTGGAGAACACTTATTTTGCTAATCTTTCCTCACCCATTCTGTTTATGTGACCATACCACCTGAGATTAGCTCCTCTAATACATTCCTGGATGCTGATAATATCAAGTTCTTTCGTAATACCCTCGTTTTTAATATGATATTGCCATTGATGCCATCTGTTCATGCCCTTAATCTTTCTTAGGACTCTCATATCTGCAGTCTGTAGTCTTTGGTCAAATGTTTTACTTCTGACTCAGCTCCCAGATCCATGAGTAAAAATTAGCTTGAATACTGTCTTGTATACAGCTAATTTAGTGTTCCGACTAATTTCTCTCTTATTCCATATAAATTTATTCAGTTGACTTCCTACCATACGGGATTTTTTGATTCTGTTATCTATTTCCATATTTAATATACCATCTTCACTAAAAATCGTGCCTAAGTAGCTGAAATGTTTTACTTGTTCTATAGGTTCTCCATTCACAAAGCAGTTGATATTTCCAAGGTTTCTGCCTATTTTCATTGTCTTTGTCTTTTTATTGCTGACCTACATACCATATCTATTACAACAGTTATTCAATTTAGTCAGGGAATCTTGCAGACTTGTAGCAGATTTATTTAGAAGTATAACATCATCCGCATAAAGCTGAGAAACATCTCCAATTTTGATATCAGGTTTAATTCCACTTTCCTTCATAATGTGATCCATATAGACATGCTTAAATGAATAACAGAGAGGATAATAAACATCCTTGTCCCACACCAGATTTAACATTAAACCACCTCCGTGTACTTCCTTCAATTCTAACTGCTGACTTACAACTCAAATAAATACTAAGTATTGGTTGATATAATGCTCCATTGACACCATATAACTGTAGAGTTTCAAATAGCTTCTCTCTTGGCACCTTGTCATATGCCTTTTCCAGATCTACAAAACTTAAATACAGATCTTTGTTATATTCCCATGATTTCTCAACTATCTGTCAGGATCGCATTTTCACTTTATGACAGATTGTTGAGAAATCATTGGAATATAACAAAGATCTGTATTTAAGTTTTGTAACAACCTTACTCCAGCTTGTTCTTCACTAAGCTTCTCTTCCACAATCCTTCTCAAATGTTTCTCAAGATGGTCGATTGGTAGAGCCTCTGCTACTAATGGCTCGCAAAAAAGTTAAGCAAGTTTGAGCGCTGTTAGTAATTGGAAGAGATTCAATTCTTCGATGGTGTTGGCGCACACTCCGTTGATGAGTCTTTGGACTCCCTGGAGGTGTCACATAATAATAATAATAATACTTGCATATATCTTACCCAGAACACTCAGTAGAGAAATACCTCTGTAATTCTCACAATCAGTTTTATTTCCCTTTTTATATATGGGTACTATGAGAGCTCTACTCCGATAATCTGGAATTCGTCCCTCTGTCTTGGCCTTCTGAACTATACAGTGCAGCCACTGTAAGACGTTTATACCTCCATACTTCAGCATTTCTGGCCGAATATCATCTACTCCTGCTGTTCCACATTTCAGGCTTTTGATGGCTTTTTCTACTTCAAGTATGGATATATATTCCTCACTGTATGCCTGGTCAGTGTTTTTTACCACTGTGCTGTCATCACTGCTTGTTTCATTTAACAATTTTTCAAAGTAATTACTCCATACTTCAAGAATATCTTTTTCTACTGTTTTTTGTCACCTTTATCATCTCTAATTCCTTTTACAGCATCTTTCCTCCATTTCTGAGCTTCTTCAACCTCAAAAATATCTTTCCAACTTCTTAATATTTATTTTCTATGTTCTTACCAAAGTCCTCCCATTACTTTTGCTTAGCTAGTTTTACACAGTGTTTAGCTTTCTTACATTTGTCTCTGCATTCTCTAGGAGCACAAGCTGTCTTATTTGCCAGGAACTTATGATATGCTTTCTTCTTTTCTTTCACTGGCACTTTAACTTCCTGTGTCCACTATGGAGTTCTGAATTTTCTATCCTTGCAGACAACCTCACCATATGCCTCTCTGGCTGAATCAATCAGTTTTCTTCAAGGCTTGCCACTGAATCTCCAAGGTTTGGTTCCTGTTCTCAAACTCTTTCATTTTGTCTTCAATAATCTTTGTGTATTTTAGTCTACAGGTCACATCTGAGAGCTGCTCAACTTTTATTCGCTTTAAAACTTTCTTACATGTTCTTCTTTTTAATATGAAATTCAATTTTATCCTGTTCAAGACTAAATGGTGATCACTTCCAATTTCAAATTCTTTGTACACTCTGGTGACCAGCACCAGGGAGAAAACATCACTATCAACAATAACATAGTCAATGAGACTTTTCTTATTCCTTGCCTCTTCTCTCCATGTGAATTTGTGCACATTTTTATGTTGGAACATTGTGTTAGTAATAACCAATCCGCGTCTTGAGCAGAAATCCAACAGGTATTTGCCATTATTATTAGCTTTTTTCTTTTCTCCAAATTTTCCCAACATATTTTTGTATGTCTGACAATCATTTCCTGCTCTGCTGTTTAGATCTCCAACAAGGACCAACTTTTCGTTTTTCATTGTGTCAGTTGCTTTCTCTAAAGCATCAAAAAATTCCTCCACTTCTACCTTCTGTGGGACCATTGGCACAAATAAGTCTCATTGTCCAGTTCCCCATTCTCATGTTTGCCCACATCACTCTACTTCAGACTGCCTGCCATTCAAGAAGATTAGCCTCATATTTAGTGTTGAATACTATGGCTACTCCTTCTTTTCCTTGATTGTCATCGCCTGAATATAACATTTTGCATTTATTGCTCAGAAAGATCTCACCGGTTTTTGCCCTTTTTTTTTTTTTGTTTTTCAGTCACCCCTATTATGTTGATCTGGTACTTATCTAATTCCTCAGCTAGCTCGATTTCTTTGCCATTCAGGCTTCTTATGTTGATAGTACCAATCTTGAACTCTGGTGATGTTGAGTTGGGGTGAGTTTTAGGATTTGTTCCAGTCACTGACTTTTCGCTGTTTGCCCTTGTTCTCTGACAAAATCAATGGTGGCCTTCTTTAACTGGGCAACACCCTAGCCGGCATGAAATTTTTTATGTTGTACCATCATTCTATATTTTGGTTTGAGCCAATAAGAGTACAATTTGGTCGGCTAAATCCCAAATTGCCAGCCCATCCTCGTTTGTTCAGTATCCAGGTAGATACCTAAGAGGGCGCACTACAAGAAGGTGAGGATCCTGATGAGTGGTTTGATGTCATAAATACGGTTGTGCTTAGTTGTAAATGTGGTTTGTATTCAGTTTTTTTTTTCTATTTTCCTTTTCCTGTCATGTAACTTGGTTTGTTGGTAACCTAATTATTGCTCCAGTAGGGCAATTATTCCAATCTGTATAGTGTACGTTGGCTGTGCATTGCATTGTTCTTACGCCAATTTGAGTATTTTTCATTAGGGAAAACTCTGCCACCTCCATTTGAGACTGACTAGCTTATCTACAGTTGAAAAGTCTCAATAAAGGTTCTTTGTGTCCTAGATGGGATTCGATCCCAGGTCTTTGCAACCAGAAGGCATTGTTGAAACTGACTGAGCTATGGAGGCTCTGTTTCAATTTAAAAAAAAAAAATTCCTTAAACAACACTATGCTGGAGTAATCACTGCTGGCAGATAAAGGTAATACTGACACAGAAGAGTATGACAACAAAATCAGACAAATCCTTAACATGGAAACATACCCTAGAGCAGTGGTTCTTAACCTTTTCGAAGTCACTGTGGGACACACCAAAAGCAGTAGGGTCAAAAACTAACAATAAAAATATGCATGAATTTGCCATTTATAAAAATGGAACTTATTTTAATACTTGAGCTTGTTGGCATTTGCTGATTTCAGCAATATCAGGTTTAATATGTGACATAACTACCCTTATCTCTTTATTTATATTAGTAAGTCTTTCACGCATTTTAGTTTTTATATGGGCTCAATTAATTAAATATTATGTTGAGAACTGTAACAAAATTTTCAGTGCCTTGTGGAAAGAGCTGGGTATTCGACTTGGACAAAATTCCAAAATTCCTCAAGAGTTATTTGAGAGAATTTCATTTTTACAGTACGATCCGTTGATAAGGTAACTAATTGTCCTTGTAATGAAAATTCACAACCCTCCAGTTGGAGAGAGTGACCATATGGTTTTGACTTGGAAAATGAATAGACATGCAGGAGTATCAAAGAGATGGGAACATATGTGGAATTATAAAGCAGGTGATTGTAATAGTCTTAGACTTCAACTTGGTGAAGTTTCGTGGAGGGAGGAGTTGGAAGGCCAGGATATCATTAGTGCTTGGGAAATTGTGAAGGATTATTTGTTAGCAGCAATAGTAAGCTGTATTCCACGAGTGAAGAAGAGGACACAATTTGGTGTAAAGTGGATGACAAACAATATTAAACAGGGACTGCATACGAAAAAGAGGCTATGGAAGAGATATAAGGAGACAGGTGAAGAGAAGATGCATGAAGAGACAGGCCAGGAGAGTGACTAGTATGGTAAGGAAGGCAAAACTGGAATATGAGAAAAGATTGGCCCTTAGATCCAAGGAAAATCCTAGGGAATTTTTTAGCTATGTAGCCAGTAGGAGGAGAAATGACTGTGGAAGAATGACACTGTGGGATAAAAATGGTAATAGAGTGACTGATGCAGAGGACATAGTGGAATTGTTCAATGAACACTTTATTGGAGTATTTCATCCTCCAATTCAATTTTAATACTAGAGGGATAGGGCAGGTTCGAGGTTTAGAGGTGCAGAAGTAGAGTGTGTTCCACATACTGAGTACTCTGGATGTTAGTAAAGCTGTGGGACTGAATGGTATTTCACCATGAGTTTTGAGAGAATGTGCTAAGGAACTGACAGTGCCTTTGACCTGTCTTTTCAATGAAAGTCTGGCTGCGGGAAAGGTGCCCATGGAATGGAAGGAAGGTAAGATAATGCCATTGCATAAGGGCGGTAGCAGACTAGAAGTGTCTAATTATAGTCCAGTTTGTGTGTCATCAGTAGTTAGTAAGATCTTGGAGAAAGTAATGAGGGACCTTATACAGCATTGGACAGATGAGGGTAATGTTATCTGTGAGAGTCAACATGGATTTGTGAAGGGGCACTCTTGTTTTAGCAATATGCTAGCCTTTTATGATAAAGTTACAAGAGCATTAGATGAGGGAAGGGCATATACTGCCATTTTCCTAGACTTAGCAAAGGCATTTGACAGAGTGCCACATGATAAGCTGATATTCAAGTTGCAGCACATGGGTCTGGATGTCAGATTGCTTAACTGGATTCAGGATTGGCTGTCTGAGAGGTATCAGAGAGTTGTGTATGGTGGAGCAGTATCAAAGAGGCAGAAGGTTTCAATGGTGTTCCGCAGGGCTCAGTGCTGGGACCTATATTGTTTAACCTTTATATCAATGACATTGTCCATGGATTGCAAGGGGATATTCAGTTGTTTGCGGATGATGCGAAGCTGGGAAGGGTTGTTAGTAATAGTGCAGATGTGATAGCCCTGCTAGAGGATTTGAATAAGCTATACAGATGGGCAAATGAATGGGGGATGTCAGTTTAATGCAGCAAAATGTAAGGTCTTGAGGTTTGGAACACATTGACGGGATGCTGCATACTCTGTGGGAGGAGTTAAACTGGAGGAAGTAGGGGAGACAAGAGATCTGGGGTTGATGATTGATAGAAAACTGAAATTTAGGGGACATATTGCAAAGGTAGTGAAGGTAACATAGTGGATTGCTGCAATAATGAGAATGACATTGACCTTCAGAAATAAAATGGTTATCATTCCGTTGTATAAGATTCTATTCAGACCACACTTAGACTATTGTTCTCAGATCTGGTCCCCAGGATTTGAAGGGAATAAATTAACTGTGGAAAGGGTAAAAAGGCAGATAACAAAGATGGTGTCAGGACTATACAATGTTAGTTATGAGGATCGGCTAAGAGAGTGTGGACTGCAGAGCTTGGTGGATAGAAGAAGGAGAGGCGATATGATAGAGACTTTTAAACTGTTGAGAGGTGGTTACAGGGTTGACACTGGGGAGTTCCTTTGCTTGGTTGAACAGCAGGAAGGAGTGATGACAAGAGGCCATCCCTGGAAGTTACGAAAGGAAACTGAGAAAGAGGGTAAGGAGTGGTTTCTTTGCATGGAGGGTGGTTGAACCATGGAATGCATTGCTTGATGGAGTGGTGAGTTCGAGAATGGTCAATGCGTTTAAGGAGTGGTATGATAGACTTTGTGTTTCCTAGGAGGGACCTCCCTCGATGAGTCTTGATAGACTTGTGTTTCTTAGAAAGGACCTCCCACGATGAGTCTTTTGACTCCATGGAGGCCTGAATAATAATAATAATAATGTGCCTAACACTGAAAATATTAGCAGGCTTCACAACTCCATTACCTTGTTGTTTCATGACATGATTAAGGCAGAAAACAAAAAATAAAATGCCATCATCCTGAACTTATATCCAGAAACAAATGAGACACTAAATAATGAGATATGCATATTTGCCATAGAGTGTAACTTTGACCCCAGGGTCAAATTATTCAACCAAGATTTCACCGATAGTTGTGGATGTACATATCGTCGTGCATAAACATATTTTTTTGTTAATAAACCCATTTACTCCATAATATACATCACTGTATTTTTTTTTTTTTTTTTGCACTATACTGTAATAATAATAATAAGGAGAAGAATAAAAGCAAGCCATCAAACTATTGTGCTTTTTTTGAAATCAGAAACATCTTCACCTGAGAACTCAACAGCTAATTAGTGATCAACAATATGGATTTGCCACTCTCAGTGCACACTTGATCTGCTAGCCATCATCACCCACAATTTCACATGGTTACTGTTGACATTTCTAGTTGACACTTTTATTGTGATTTGTTTCTGGTGTGGAGACCTGATGACAGTGCACTTTGTTACTCTTCTTCATTTGATACACCTTATAGTGCACACTCATTCAAAGTTCAAGATGCTTTAACCAATACCTTAAATTGCTGTTCTTCGGTGCAGGAAGGATAACACTGTGAACTTCATTGCTATCAAAATGCAGTCCCCTCTGATTTTTCACAAGAAAATTCTAACTTCACTTCTCCTTACTTTTGATAATACTCAAATCTCCAAAAAGGATCAGATATCTCTTCTTTCATGCTGGGTCGCACTTCCATCCTTTTACACAAACACATCTAGTCATTGCTTCTTCAGTTTCAAAAAGAAAAAAGGTAGGTCTGCTTTTCCACTTTAGATATGACTTGTACAACTTATGTACACTTGCAGATATGTAAATTCCAAGTCTCCTAAATTTGGAATACTTTTCAGACATTTGAGATAATGCACCTAAAACCTCTCTAAAATGTTGTTTAATATTGACGGTATATATCAGAACACAGAATTATAAGTAAATAATTATTTATTGACTTATTTCTGATGTTATAACCAGCATCTTCAGAGCAAAAACAGTTCAGTTTGTCACAGTACGCGAGACTACAACAACATGGTGTAATAAAGAGACTAGTTAGAAATATATACACGTTTACACAAGAATAATATTTAATTTGCCAAATATTTCGGTCTGAATATTACAGACCATCTTCAGTGGCTACATAGTAATAATTTTAAAAAACAAGGTGGAATACGAACAATTGATCATTATGATTCAAGTTAGGACGTTGAAGTAAGGCCTCCACACTTTCTTTAAATAAACGTTAAAATTTGTAGCGACATCTGTGTAGGAGGAGAGTCTTGGACCAAAGGATGTTGTGGCTTGTTTCTAATCCATGCTGAGCTAATCCAGATTTCTCGGGTTTGTTGTGTTGATGATTGATGCTCTTGAATTCTTTTTTCTATAGCATGTCCAGTTGGTCCAAAGTAGGAAAGATTACAGCTACAAGGAACTTGATACACACCAGGTAGAAACAAGGTTGAGCGTTTATCTTTAGATGAAGGAAAATGGGTGGATAATTTGTTAATAGGTGTATAAGTGGCTGTTAAATCATATTTCTTCAGAATTCTTGAAATTGGTTCTAAAATCCCGGAAATGTAAGGAATTGGAACTCGACGTATTGAATCTTTGCTGTTCTGTGTTGGATTGCAAGAATTGAAAATATGTTGTGTATTCTTTTCGGAGAAGCCATTTAGTTTCATGTGATGTTTGATAGTCGAAAGTTCTTTCTGTAGTAAATGAGAAGTTGAACAATTAGTTTTGGCTCATTGGATTAAACATTTTAATTCCTGTTTTTTGACAAGGATGATGAGCAGATCCCTTGATATCTTTAATTATGACTTTAAAAATGTTTACTCTTCTAATACTTAGCGATATGACATCATGTGGCTCGTTCTATGTGTGAATGATCAATTGTTCGTATTCCACTTGTTTTTTAAACTATTCCTATGTAGCCACTGAAGATGGTCTGTAATATTCAGACCGAAATATTTGGCAAATTAAATATTATTCTTGTGTAAACGTGTACATATTTCTAATCATTATGTCACAAGTATTGTTAAAGAATCAAGGGACTAGTTTAACAAAATTGTAGCAACACAAAGACACAAAGCGAAATATCAGCAATAAGTCGATGAATAATTATTTACTTATAATTCTGTGTTCTGATATATACCGTCAAAATTAAACGACATGTACGACGAACTCATAAGCCTTTCTGCACCTCTCTAAAATGCTTGATACTATCTAGAAGAAAGTATTCCAGTTACTTTTCTTTTACATATTTCATTTTAGTCACACTCTCTTAGACATACTGCTTCTGCCTTTTGTCTCCTCTGCAGTTATTGTCATGGATCGTGTTCAGTTGGATTGGCCACCATCATTCCTCCAAGACTTACTTTGAAACTATTCAGAACATAAGCAGCTGCTGGTCAGCATCCATTTACAGTCTAAAATCTACTGATAGTGAACTATGTTCACTTTATCTTCTTTCATTCCATTTACCTCCTTTGGAATACCCTTTCTTACTCACTTTTTCTCAATGACTGCAACCTTTATCTGTTCAAGAAACACACCAACTTTTTTCTTCTTAACCTTACTTGTAGTGCTGATGTGCTATAGGCTTTGCAGTATTTGTGTGTGTGTGTGTGTGTGTGTGTGTGTGATTAAAAAGAGAGAGGGAATAATTTCTCTTACTGCAATAATCCCAATCAGTGGTGTGATTCAGTATGACAGATGTGCATATAGAGAATATAAAAATAGCATGCACTAGTATGTTTTTGTGTATATTATTATATCTTCAAAAGAAATTTGCAATATTTTAGATATGCTTTCTATGTTTAGGAAATATATCTTTGATTCATGAAAGCATTTATTACTACTCATAGAAAAGTCTATGAACTGTATTTTAGTTTTAAAATAGGGAATCAGTATAAATGTTGAGCTTCTTAACCTGTGTTGTGAATTTTGAAGTTGCAAATCTTAAATGGGAACCTTTGGTATTGTCGTGTGGCAATCTCATCTTAAGTTTTGCTTAGCTGTAGAAAAATATCAAGTAATTCTTTCAGGTAGCATTTATAGCTAACACTATCAATTCTAAATATCAAAAAATAAAAATAAAAAGCATGAATTTTGTTAGTGCTTTGCTTACAGCTAAAATCATGAGTCTATCTCTCTTCGTATGTTTTGGTTCTGCTCTAATCCTTTTTGTGGTTGTGCGTATTAGCTTTTATAAATTTATAGGTGAATGATTTTTTTTAATATATCAAAAAATTTATTATTATTATTAACATCTGACCTCCATGGAATCAGAGACTCATCACTGGAAAGTTTTTTTTTTTTTTTTTAAATAATCTGTGAATGCTAGGTGCATTTCTAAGTTGAATTCTCTTCTTTTTCTTTACTTGTCTTTTGAGAATGAATATAGACAAATCATGATAAATTTGTATATGTTATAAAATGCTATTACTGTATTTAGATGGGAATTTCATTTGAAACTGTAAACATAATATAATTGAATTTAGTTCATTTTGCACTCAGTAATTGTTTTCTTTCGTTTGTTACAATGCTCTTTCGTTATCCTTCCAGTTAACATGGCACCTGTAATTCAGCCACCCACTGGCTCTGTTACTCTTACTCCGACTTCAACTCTAATTGAGAAGACAGTAACATCTTCAGTTTTATCTGTAAGTACCCTGTTATTAGTAGAACATGCTACTGTTTCATAGTTTTTTTGTTATTTTCTAGATGAAAATAACAAAATTAAGGATTTAACACTAATAGTTAGACATTTCCTTGGAAGATGTGTCTTCACGTTATTCTAACAATGCATACTTAATTTTATCATTAAAAACTTTTATCATCAAAAATTTCCTGAAGTAAAAAGGTAGCCAGAATTTGTGTCTGCTTTCATTTTGATTGAAATATTTTACTCAAATAAATAAAAAATATCAATTCTTTTCCCTGAGATTAAATAGCAGAAAAGCTACTAGCCATCATCATATTCTGGAAAAGATTTTAAGGACAATGAAATATTGTGAGCTTATTCAAATGCACAGTATTCTCTTTTGCTTTTTCAGAAATGAAAAAGCAAAAGTTAAATTAAAAAGTTAAATTAAATTAAATTAAAAAGTTCAGTTAAAATTCAAAACCATACAAGTACTTTTACTTTTATGGTTTTGAAGTTTAACCACCAGTGTTTTTATTACTTCCAAACATCTTGAACATGTGATGTAGGTTCACTGTAGCATCTCATATATTTCTATCATAAGCTTTGTTTTCTGCATATCAGCCATTTCGATGTCCAGCAAACTACTACGTCACAGTGTCCATTGTCTCCGCCGCTAATCACACGTACGCTGACGTCACGTTGTTTACTTGGGTGATCCGCTTCCTCGCGTAACCTTTGGACTTGACTCCCCCACCAACTGTTGAATATGTGCTTACATTCATAATTCTTTTACACAGGTTAATTTCTAAAGCTCTGGTAATGTTTTACATTTTCAATACTAAATTAACCACGTTCGCGAATGGCACACAATACATACTTATTTAACCTTTTCATAACAGAACACACTTGACACATATATACACATTACTTATTTTACACTTAGAGGCAATTTACTGTATTTATCTCATTCTTTTGTTTGGAAAAGCATGTTAGACTGTGATAAGATAGGAATTCATAAATTTCCACTCTATCTCACAATCTAACATAGGCCTCCCCTTCCAATAAAATTTTTTCCAAAAATTTTCTTCCTCTCAAGTGTTCCACCATACTGTTCAAAAAAAAAAAGGGGGGGGGGGTCTCTCTTTTAATGGCATCTCATACTTTCATGATGTGGGTTTCGTCTACTCCTGAAATATCGTG
This sequence comes from Typopeltis vanoorti, assembly GCF_054136105.1. Classification (NCBI taxonomy): domain Eukaryota; kingdom Metazoa; phylum Arthropoda; class Arachnida; order Uropygi; family Thelyphonidae; genus Typopeltis; species Typopeltis vanoorti. The sequence goes on along the minus strand of NC_143560.1, from coordinate 7,716,238 downwards.
TGCCCCTGTGATAGTTTGCATCTCACTTATTGTCTTAATTTTCTCAGTTTCCTCTTTCTCACTCACTACTATCTGCGTTCCATCTTCTTTCAACCCTTTGGAGGTGTTCTGTTTGTCAAAATATTGCCTTGTAAATTGGAGGCAACTAGTCCTGCTAAGTTCTTTATCATGATTGGGACTAGGCTTTCTTAGTTTCCTCCGTTTCTTCTTCCTAGCTCCACCGTGACTTACTCTTGGGACATTAGGCTTAACTGTGTCTACTTCTAGGCTCCCAGTGCCATTTGAACTTCCTTGTGAAGTTTGTGCTACCAAGGATACCTGATTTACATGAGGGCTTGTCTCTGCTGACAAAGCATGCTCCTTCATGCTTGAGTAGTCACCTGCTGGCTCACCTTTAGATTTATTCACCTGGGTTTTAAGGCTCCCCTTGAAAGCTCGGATTCTTGATGAGTTCCATCTGTTATTTTGCAATTCTGACTGAATTCCTCTGCTTATGTTTTGCCTTCTTCCAAGGAGATATACTTCTTTCCTCGCATAATCACACTTAAAGTTGTATCTCATTAAGAAATCATTGCCCAGAATCAGCTTTATGTGTGGGAGAGAAGATCCTGACAAGACCAGAAACTCTTGCCAGACACACATTCTGAACTCTGGCAGATACACTTTAAGGTTTACTGATTTGGAAGCATGAGATGCTGAAGCTGTACACCCAAATATTCTCATGGATCTTTTGAGGTAAGTGATTTTGTCCTTAATATAGGGTTCTAACCTTTTAAAATAGTCTCCAGAAATGATGGAGGTTTGTGCTCCAGTGTCAAGTAGGGCATTGCAATGCTCTCCAAATACACTGGTCTTCACTATCATTTCATATGACTGCCCTTTTATTCCTTGTCCCTTCTTCCAAGTTCTATTAGCATAGGTATGCAATCCAGGTCCGTCATCATGACCTCTATTAAAATGTCCCCTGCCCTTAAAACAATTGCGAGCCATGTGCCCAATTTTATCGCACCTATAACATCTGGGAGGCTCTCTTCCATTTCCTTGCTCATTGACCCTGTGCTCTGATGGTAGTACCAACTTTTCTTGGGAGGTAATAGCTGAAAATTTTTCCATTACCTCATCCATTCAGTGAAGAAGGGGCCTTTGTAGTCTCTCGACCTCTTCTCTAATTAGACATTTAGTTTCGACCGCCTCACAGATATTTGGTTCTGGGGCCTTCACTGATAATGATTCTAATCTTTTCATTATGTCGTTGAATCGCTCCATGACAGGTTTTTGGAGCAGTTCTACTTCCTGTTTTATTATAGCCCTAATCTTACAAGTCTCAGGCAGAATTTCAGTTAACTTATTTACTGTCTCACTATTATTGCCCTCGTTTCCTTTTCTTGTCTTGGTTCATTATTGGGCAGCATTCTTGCTCAACCAAGTTTACCAGACCGGCAGTAGACGTGGGATGTATGTCTCCAAGTATCTGCTCCCCTTCTCTGACTGCATTGTAGCATTCATCCAAGTTAGTCACTTTTTTATCGAAGGCCGTTTCCTTAAATTCCTTTCTTACTCCTTGTCTGAATTGCTGGAAAATGGCCCAGTCCAAATGAGGTTTCTCTTCATTCGGAGTTACGGAGGTTACAGAGTTGTAACATGAGAAAGCTGCTTGCCCAAGTAAACAACGTGACGTCAGCGTACGTGTGATTAGCGGCGGAGACAATGGACGCTGTGACGTAGTAGTTTGCTGGACATCGAAAGGGGCGAGAAATGCCGAGAAAAAGGAGGGTAATATAAGGGTCATGCGACCCCGTAGCAAGGCTTTTTTCTCCTGGATCTCTGGTGTGGTTCTCCCCTCGTGGCGAGGAAGGGTGCCAGTGCCCGGTACCAGCAGTCGCGGGTTTCGGCGACAGTATCTCCGCGGAAAAGTCCGGCTGTCCACAGAAGGCCAGTTTCCTGTGAACTTATGATGCCATAAAGAGCCATAAAAGAAGATAAGTAGATTTTGTTTGTGTTTCACTGAATATGAATGAAAGATTTGTGCCATGTTAATGTGTTATAAAGGGGAACAATAATGATATAAGATAAGGTTGTATTGCTAGGACTTTAGAAGGATATTGAATTTATGTTTATTATCTGTCGTTGTGTTGAAGTTCGTCATTATATATTTTTTTGAACAGTATGGTGGAACACTTGAGAGGAATAAAATTTTTGGAAAAAATTTTATTGGAAGGGGAGGCCTATGTTAGATTGTGATAGAGTGTAAGTATAGGAGATGAGAAAAAATATGTTTCAGCTTACCAATTAGCTTGTTTCTAAGTAATACCAACAACTGAAAGTCCGTCCAACCTGCTGTTTCTCTGAGTTTCTCAATAAAAGTAAAAAATGATAACACATCATCAGAGTCTTCTCCTGAAAACTGGGGAACTACCTGTTGGGGATTCACACTTCTGAAAAATTCACTGTCTTCCATCTCTGAACTAGATGAAACTGCCATTTTAATTTTTATCAGCTTACAAAAAAAAAAGAAATTCAGAATCCTAAAACAATTTCTTTCTTTGCCTGATTCTAGTTTACAACCAATTCACTTGATTCACTTAATTTATCTTTAAATTCCCCTTACTATTACAAAATTTAATACTTAATATTACAATCTTTTTTTTTTGTGAATTCAAATCCTGCCGACTCCTGCTCCATAATCAGAATTCAACAATCTCCATACTACTTTCCAACCTTTCATTCAGATAACTACCTTCATATGTTCTACTAATGATTGACCACATCCTCTTGTATATACTGGAGTGTATAAAGTTCCTTTTGCCTGCAGCTTAGCCTAATTCAGACAGACTGGTAGATCAGTTAACATCTGTATGGCAAGTTGGGATTGGTAGACCTGGATACTCCTTCATAATGGATCAGATAGAAAAAAACATCTCTGTTACATAGAGGTCATTACAGGTCTTAGAGGCTATTCTTAGAATCAGCATCAGCTATGAAGCACTCTCCCAACCTCAACAAGTCTGGTTGCATTAATTTACCACAAATCTGGGGGATTATCATTTTAAAACCGAATAGTTGGACTTCTCTAAATTAACTTTATAGGTATCAGACTCATAGAGGATACCTTGGGTTCAGTTACAATTGAAATTGTTTCTACAATTACTTATTTTAGTGCTGTGTGCCTGTCACAGTTATCATTTTGCTCTGATGATACAGGTAGAAAAACAGTGAAACATTAGTGAGTTAATAAATGTAGTTTTTTTTACCTTTGTTGGTATTATTTAACATTCTTATGAACTACATGATTAAGTTTACATTATTATGAATCTCCTATCGACAATTTTCCTCCATATTAATCTGTTACTTATCACAGTGGTGCACCCAGGGAGGGGACCAGGGGGCCCTGGCCCCCCAAAAGAAAAAGGAAATAAACACTAGAAAATTTTACCAAAAATCTTTTCCTAATTAAAATTATTTTTTTTTATTTATGTTATTGCTTCTATTTCTATACTACTTGTCACGTATTGGCGATCACTGTATCACTGTAGATGCTCAGTCATAGGTCGTATGTAATGCGTAGTGTGTATCCGTAAATCGTCTACTCAACTTGCCCCCCCCCCACAGATTAAATCTTGAGTGCTCGGGCCCCCTCCAAGATTAAATTCTGAGTGCACCACTGACTTATCAGCACTCCAACATTGTTGTAGCTTACATTTACATTTCTTACTTTTAATGCACTTCTGACTGAATCAGTACCTGGACCTTGGTCTTCTTCTCAGTCTCTTTTCTGCCATCTTAGCATCAAAAACTTACTTTACTAACCTTTCCTCATTCTTTGTCCATTCTATTTAAGTGACTATACCCCTTAGATTAGCTATGCTCACATATTCTTGAATGCTAACAATGTCATGTTCCTACTTAATATCTTCATGTTTAATATGATTCTGCCACTGATGCCATCTGTTCACTCCTCTAATTTTTCTGAGGACTCTCATGTCTGTGGTCTCTAATCTTTAATCAGGTGCTTTATTTTCTAATTCATCTGTCAGATTCATAACTGATGGATTAGAAATAAAGTGAATTTCTCTCTTATTCCATATAAATTTATTCAACTGCTCTCAACCAATACCAGCTTTGCTTATTCTGCTCTCTATTTCTAAATTTAATTTGCCATCTTCACTGAAAACTGTGCTTAAATAGCTAAAATATTTTACTTGTTCTATAGGTCTTCTGTTGAAAATTTCTATGTTCCTACCTATTTTCATAGTTTTGGTCTTTTTTATTGCTGATTTTCATGCCAAATTTGTTACAGCTGATACTCAATTTAGTTAACACGTTCGCTGCCAACTACGAGTATACTCATAGTTGGTATATGAGCCTCACAAGCTAACTATGAATATACTCGTATGTCAATTACCCATCTCCTACCAAGCACGAATTAACCCTTAGTATAAGTACCTTAATTGGGACCCTTCACTTGTGAATAAAGCAGAGAGCACGTCTGGGGGCTTGGTAGAAGGGAAATAATTTCAGCTAAAATATAGTATATTATATATGTGCCTCAGAAGCCAATTACGAACATACTCATATGTCGATTACCGACCTCCTATGCCAAGCACAAGTTAACCTGTAATTTGTAAATCAAATTAAAACTAATAAAATCAATAAAAATAATAAAATGAAATCAAGAAAATAAAAAACAATTTATTTAAATTACGAATGATACACTTTAAAACAATTTTCCACGCACAATGGTAGTTTTCCCTGGCAAACAGGACAATAATAATAACGTGTTTTGTGTCGTCATTGTTTGTTTCTCGGCATGGCTTTGTCGGGCGATTATTTTTTTCTGTAGGTGGTAAAATTTCCAAATAATGAAGATCCTGAATCCTGTTGATATTCTGTGATGCTGTAAGCTCATCCATTCCAACAAAAACTGAGATAAATTGATCTCTAAATTTTAACGCAGTCATTGCATTTCCAGTAATTATATTATAAAATTTATGTGCATTTTGAATGTATATATCAAAAATGCGTATTGCCAATTTCTTGGGCCATCTAATTGTCTTTCGTAAGGCGAAATAGTAAGAAAGCATTTGATCAGAAAGATCAATGCCTGACATACCCAAATTATAGTCCCTAACGATATTTGGTTTTAATTGAATTTTACCATTCTGATTTTTTGCTTCAACCATTTTAAATTTGTGCATATTTGAAATGGAAAGAACTTCCCTCTTATCCTTCCATTTGCGATGATGAATTCAAATTCATCATCGCTCATATTAGCGTAAGCTTCTAATTCTTTATCAGTAAGTTTTCTTTTACTGGTCATGGCGAAACTCAAGATTTTTAGAGGCTAGACACAATAAACACATTCATCAGCGCATGTAATATATAGGTGGAGGTGATACAAGATTACTCATAGCGACCATGAAGATGCGAGTGATACAAGATTACTTGTAGTTGGCGTATGAAACAAAATTCTGATAAGCCAGCTACAAGATTACTCATAGTGACCTTGAAGACGTGAAACCACTTGGTGTGCAGGTACAAACTATGCCCGAGGAGCGTGGCAGTGAACGTGTTAAAGAACTCCCTTGAGACTTTTGCTGGATTTATTTAAGAGTAAAAAATCATCTGCATATAGCCAAGAGCTAAGTTTGATATCTCAGATTGTAATATCAATTTTAATGCCACTTTTTTTCATATATGTGATGAATAAAGAGTGGAGATAATGTGCATTGTGGTCTCCTGATTTTACATGAAACCATCTTCCTGTGTTTACCTCAATTCTAACTGCTGACTTACAACTTAAATATAGACTATATATTGCTCTCTATAATGTTCCATTTATCCTATATCATTGTAGTGTTTTGAAAAGCTTTTCTCTGGGCACCTTTTCATATGTCTCTTCTAGATCTACAAAACTTATGTACATATCATTGTCATATTCCCAGGATTTTTCAACTATTTGTCATAAGGCGAAAACCTGATCCTGACATCCCCAATTTGGCCTGAATCCTGCTTGTTCTTCACTAAATTTCTCTTCCACAATCTTTCTCATTCCCTTTTCAAGTATGCTTGCATAAATATTACCTGGAACACTTAATAGAGAAATTGCTCTGAATTCTTGCATTCAGCTTTTTAGATTGTGACTGTGACAACTCTACTCTAATCATCTGGAATTTAACCTTCTGATTGGGCCTTCTGAATTATGCAGTGTAGCCCCTGCAAAACTTTTAAACCTCCATATTTAAGCATTTCTGGTTGGACATCGTCTACTGTAGTTGCCTCTCCACACATTTCAAGTTTTTGATTACTCTTTCTAACTCAAGTATTGATATGTACTCCTGTTTGCATTTGTCTTGAAAATTTTCTACTACTGTCCTGTTGTTTCATTTAACAGTCTTTCAAAGTGATTACTCCAGACATTCAGGAGATCCTTATTTTTGGTTTTGATGTCACCTTTATCATCTTTATTCCTTTAAGAGTACTCTTTCTTCCATTTCTATTTTTTTCAATAGTCTCCAAAACATTTTGCCACCTTCCTGATATTTATTTTCTATATTCTTACCAAAGTCTTCCCATGACTTTTATGTACCTACTTTTACACATTAGTTAGCTCTCTTACATTTTTCTCTGTATTCTTTTAAGGTATCTGCTGACTTATTTAGTAGGAACTTTTGGTATTCTTTCTTCTTTTCCAGAACTGCTTCTTTAACTTCTTGTGCCACAAATACATATGATAGTACAACATAATGGGATTTTAGAAGATTAAGAATTAAAATTATGAAAACTAAACATTTTGAAAATTAATAATAAAATAAAATATATTATTTATATAAAATATAAAATAATATAATATAATAATATAAAATAAAATAATAAGAACAAATAAAGGAACAAGAACTAGTAAAATAAGTAAAAGACCAGAAATATGACAGTGTTCTGGCTGTTTCGTGAGAATAGTGAGAGATGTTAAATACCACAATACTGAGTTTATAATCATATGATAATTCCCATGAAACAGCCAGCACACTGTTATATTGCTGTTATATATATTTTTTCTTCTTTAATTGTTAATTTTCAAGCTTTTTAAGTTTTCATAATTTTAATTCATCATCTTCCACAATCTGTAGTTCGTTTCATTTATCGTCCTTTTGTTTACCGGTTTTGTTCATGTTTCATTTCTGGCTGTCTAATATGCATATTAAAGTTCACATGATTAAGCTTCATTCTTAACACCTTTTCTTATTGTAAGTTCAGTTCATAAAGTTTGGCTGTGAATGAATACCTTGTCATCCCCACCAGTTTTCTAAAAATAAACAATGAGGTATGTCTTTTAATTACTTCTTTAATATAAATAAATTTTTTAAAAATTATATTAGATCTTAATGTAGGCCTTTGGTTGAAGAGTAGGATAAGTACTATCACCAAATAAACCTTGCTATATTTTAATATTCCACTAAATGATTTTATCTTTCTTACAGTATCAAATTCATGTTCCTTAAATCTTAGTTATAAATAAAAATTAATTTTTTTAATTTTTTATTGACTATCCTAATTTTTTGTTATATAGATTTCCACTCCAATGTATATCCCAACCCAGCAGCATGAATTATTGAATCGCTACAGTGGTAGTGGACTTGTTGTGACATATCGCTTTACTCGTAGTCCAAATATTTACTCTCCTAAAATGATTACTGTAGAACTATGTCTTACAAATATGACTAAAGAAGAAATTAAAAATATTAATGTTGCTGACAAGGTATGTGCTGACATTCATCATATTTTCACTTTTACTGTTTATTAATATCATTATTATTTACTCAATATAATATATAGTTCTCTCTCTCTCTAATGGTTATTCTGAACACTAGGGGTTGTTCAGTTCTCTGCATGGGTAAAGGGTTAACAGAGAAAGATACCTTTTAATTTAAAAAAAGAGGTTCCAGCAAACTGCAAGAGGATCAACAAAGAGAAATATCTGTTGTCTGAGTGTGGAATTAAAATTTAAATGGATGGGATTACTTAAGGATCAAAGCTTAAAGCTACACAGCTAGGAAGAGACCTCTATATAGCCAGTAAGGAACTTGGTGAACTGACAGGGTTCCTCACCTAGAATCCGGTCTTTACCTTCCTACTACATCATGTTGGTGCCCTAGATTTGAATACTGAAAAAAGGAGATATGCTACACATTTGGAACTTAGCCAGCCATATTATATTTTGTATTGGCTTAAACTATACATACAATATAATGATACAGCATAATTGAATGTCTTGGTATTAGGACATCACCTATATAAACAGGTTCTTCATTGTTTTTGTCCAGAGAATAGGTGCAAACAGTGAAAAATCAGATATCAGAACAACTGGAACTAAATTGAAGATAGGTACCAGCAAAAGAAGTATCAATGGAAAAGAGGTGCCAATAACCGTAGACTTTCAGTTTCAAAAAAATGTGTTGTAAACAGCAGAGGAGGAAAATAAAATTTCAAATATACATCCTAGAAATGTTCTGGGAAAATTTGGAGAAAAAGGCAAAGCAAAAATTGCTAAAATTTTGCCAACCTAGCTGTCCGAGTGATTAGCATATCTGCTCTCCAGCCAAAAGGCTGCGGGTTTGAATCCTACCGTGGACATGAATGTTTGTGATTGTCTGTGGAAATACTAGTGGTGGTAGTGGTCGGCAGTAGATGCCTTTGGTGTAGTTGCGGTCAGTTGGTGGAGACAGAGTTGTAAAGCAGGTGCCATCCCTCAATGAGTCTTTGGACTCCCTGGAGGTGTCAAATAATAATACAAATAAAATAATGGTTATGTGCCTATTGGATTTCCCTTCAGGACATGGACAGTTTACTGCTAACATTGTGGTCCAGCATAAAGATGGCATGAATTTCCATGGACGGCAAACACATACAAAATATAAAAGTTGTTGATTATGTTATTCTTCACAGTAATAATCTTCAGACAAGTCAGGATGTATGAACAGACAGTGATCATCATCAAATTCCTGCCATGTACCCTCAAGGGGTGTACAGGATATGATAGTACTACATGAAAAATTTACATCATTACTAACTTCCTATCTACAATTTTCCTCCAAATCAGTCTGTTACTTGTCAAGACTCCAACATTATCAGATCTTATATTTCTATCGTCTAAGGCACTTTGTACCGCATCAATCCACCTATATCTTAGTCTTCCTCTGGGTCGTTTTCCTGCCTACCTGGCAGAGAACACTTGTTTTGCTAATCTTTCCTCTCACATTCTGTTTAAGTGACCATACCACCTGAGATTAGCTCTGCTAACGCATTCTTGGATGCTGACAATGTCAAGTTCTTTCCTAATATCCTCGTTTTTAATATGGTATTGCCTTTGATGCCATTTCTTCACACCCCTAATCTTTCTCAGGACTCTCATATCTGTGGTGTCTAGTCTTTGGTCAAGTGTTTTACTTCTGACCCAGCTCTCAGATCCATAAGTTAAAACTGGTTTGAACACTGTCTTGTATACAGCTAATTTAGTGTTCCGACTAATTTCTCTCTTATTCCATATGAATTTATTCAATTGACTTCCCACCATACCAGCTTTGCTGATTCTGTTGTCTATTTCTATATTTAATTTACCATCTTCAGTAAAAATTGTGCCTAAGTAGATGAAATGTTTTACTTGTTCCACAGGTTCTTCATTCACAACACAGTTGACATTTTCAATGATTCTGCATATTTTCATTGTCTTTGTCTTTTTATTGCTGACCTTCATACCATATCTATTACAACAGCTATTCAATTTAGTCAGAGAATCTTGCAGACTTGTAGCGGATTTATTTAGAAGTATAACATAATCCACATAAAGCTGACATTAACATCTCCAATTTTGATATCATGTTTAATATCACTTTCCTTCATAATGTGATCCATATAGATAACGAATAACAGAGTGGATAATGTACATCCTTGTCTCACACCAGATTTAACATTAAACCATCTTCCTGTACTTCCATCAATTTTAACTGCTGACTTACAACTCAAATAAAGACTAAGCATTGCATGATATAATGCCCCATTGACACCATATAACTGCAGCGTATTGAATAGCTTCTCTCTTGGCACCTTGTCATATGCCTTTTCCAAATCGACAAAACTTGAATACAAATCTTTGTTATATTCCCATGCTTTCTCGACTATTTGTCACAAAGTGAAGATCTGATCCTGACAGCCTCTATTTGGCCTGAATCCAGCTTGTTCTTCACCAAGCTTTTCTTCCACAATTCTTCTCAACCGTTTCTCAAGTATACTTGCATAGATCTTGCCAGGAACACTCAGTAGGGAAATACCTCTGTAATTCTCACATTCAGTTTTATTTCCCTTTTTATATATGGGTACTATGAGAGCTCTACTCCAATCATCAGGAATTTGTCCCTCTGTCCAGGCTTTCTGAACTATGCAGTGCAGCCACTGTAAGACTCTTATACCACCATACTTCAACATTTCTGGCCGAATATCATCTACTCCTGCTGCCTTTCCACATTTCAAGGCTTTGATGGCTTTTTCTACTTCAAGTATGGATATGTATTCCTGACTGCATGCCTTGTCAGTTTTTTTTTTTTTTACCACTGTGCTGTCATCACTGCTTGTTTCATTTAGCAGTTTTTCAAAGTAATTACTCCACCTTCAATGATATCTTTTTCTCCTGTTTTCATGTCACCTTTATCATCTCTTACTCCTTTTACAGCACTCTTTCCTCCATTCCTAAGCTTCTTCAACAACCTGAAGAATATTTTGCCACTTTCTTGATATTTATTTTCTATAGTCTTGCCAAAGTTCTCCCATGACTTTTGTTTAGCTAGTTTTACACAGTGTTTAGCATTCTTGCATTTGTCTCTATATTCTCTAAGTGCACAAGCTGACTTATTTGACAGGAACTTTTGATATGCTTCCTTCTTTTCCTTCACTGCCTCTTGAACTTCCTGTGTCCACCAGGGAGTTTTGATTTTTTTATCCTTGCAGACAACCTCACCACATGCCTCTCTGGCAGAATCAATCAATGTTTTCTTCAGAGTTTGCCACTGAATCTCCAGGGTTTAATTCCTGTTCTCAAACTCTTTCATTTTTTCTTCAATAATCTTTGTGTGAACTGGACAATGAGACTTATTTGTGCCTATGGTCCCATAGAAGGTTCTACTAAGGTAGAAGTGGAGGAATTTTTTGAGGCTTTGGAAAAAGCAACTGACACAATGAAAAATGAAAAGTTGGTCCTTGTTGGGGATCTAAATAGCAGAGTAGGAAATGATTGTGAGACATACAAAAATATTTTGGTAAAAATTGGAGAAAAGAGCAAAGCTAATAATAATGGCAAATATCTGTTGGATTTTTGCTCAGGACATGGACTTGTTATTACTAACACCATGTTCCAACATAAAAATGTGCACAAATTCACATGGAGAGAAGAGGCAAGGAATAAGAAAAGTCTCATTGACTATGTTATTGTTGATAGTGATGTTTTCTCCCTGGTGCAGGACACCAGAGTGTACAGAGGATTTGAAATTGGAAGTGATCGCTATTTAGTCTTGAGCAGGATAAAATTGAATTTCATATTGAAAAGAATAACATGTAAGAAAGTTTTAAAGCGAATAAAAGTTGAGCAGCTCTCAGATGTGAACTGTAGACTAAAATACACAAAGATTATTGAAGAAAAAATGAAAGAGTTTGAGAACAGGTATCAAACCTTGGAGATTCAGTGGCAAACTCTGAAGAAAACGTTGATTGATTCTGCCAAGAGAGGCATGTGGTGAGGTTGTCTGTAAGGATAAAAAAATCAGAACTCTCTGGTGGACACAGGAAATTAAAGAGGCAGTGAAGGAAAAGAAGAAAGCATACCAAAAGTTCCTGTCAAATAAGTCAGCTTGTGCTCTTAGAGAATATAGAGACAAATGCAAGAATGCTAAACACTGTGTAAAACTAGCTAAACAAAAGTCATGGGAGGACTTTGGCAAGAATATAGAAAATAAATATCAAGAAGGTGGCAAAATATTCTGGAGGTTGTTGAAGAAGCTTAAGAATGGAGGAAAGAGTGCTGTAAAAGGAATTAGAGATGATAAAGGTGACATGAAAACGGGAGAAAAAGATATCCTTGAAGTATGGAGTAATTACTTTGAAAAACTGCTAAATGAAACAAGCAGTGATGACAGCACAGTGGTAAAAAAAAAAGACACTGACAAGGCATGCAGTCAGGAATACATATCCATACTTGAAGTAGAAAAAGCCATCAAAGGCTTGAAATGTGGAAAGGCAGCAGAAGTAGATGATATTCGACCAGAAATGCTGAAGTATGGTGGTATAAAAGTCTTACAGTGGCTGCACTGCATAGTTCAGAAAGCCTGGACAGAGGGACAAATTCCTGATGATTGGAGTAGAGCTCTCATAGTACCCATATATAAAAAGGGAAATAAAACTGCATGTGAGAATTACAGAGGTATTTCCCTACTGAGTGTTCCTGGCAAGATCTATGCAAGTATACTTGAGAAACGGTTGAGAAGAATTGTGGAAGAAAAGCTTGGTGAAGAACAAGCTGGATTCAGGCCAAATAGAGGCTGTCAGGATCAGATCTTCACTTTACGACAAATAGTCGAGAAAGCATGGGAATATAATAAAGATCTGTATTTAAGTTTTGTCGATCTGGAAAAGGCATATGACAAGGTGCGAAGAGAGAAGCTTATCAATACGCTGCAGTTATATTGTGTCAATGGGGCATTATATCAAGCAATAATTAGTCTTTATTTGAGTTGTAAGTCAGCAGTTAGAATTGAAGGAAGTACAGGAAGATGGTTTAATGTTAAATCTGGTGTGAGACAAGGATGTACATTATCCCCTGTGTTATTCATTATTTATATGGATCACATTATGAAGGAAAGTGGTATTAAACATGATATCAAAATTGTAGATGCTAATGTCAGCTCTTTGCTTTATGCGGATGATGTTGATGTTATACTTCTAAATAAATCTGCTACAAGTCTGCAAGATTCTCTGACTAAATTGAATAGCTGTTGTAATAGATATGTTATGAAGGTCAGCAATAAAAAGACAAAGACAATGAAAATAGGCAGAATCATTGAAAATGTCAACTGTGTTGTGAATGGAGAACCTGTGGAACAAGTAAAACATTTCAGCTATTTAGGCACGATTTTTACTGAAGATGGTAAATTAAATATAGAAATAGACAACAGAATCAGCAAAGCTGGTATGGTGGGAAGTCAATTGAATAAATTCATATGGAATAAGAGCGAAATTAGTCGGAACACTAAATTAGCTGTATACAAGACAGTGTTCAAACCAGTTTTAACTTATGGATCTGAGAGCTGGGTCAGAAGTAAAACACTTGACCAAAGACTAGAGACCACAGATATGAGAGTCCTGAGAAAGATTATAGGTGTGAACAGATAGCATCAATGGCAATATCATATTAAAAACGCGGATGTTAGGAAAATACTTAACATTGTCAGCATCAAGGAATGCGTTAGCAGAGCTAATCTCAGATGGTATGGTCACTTAAACAGAATGAGCGAATAAAGATTAGCAAAACAAGTGTTCTCTGCCAGGTTGGCATCAAAACGACCCAGAGGAAGACCAAGATATAGGTGGATTGGTACGCTACAAAGTGGTTTAGATGATAGAAATATAAGATCTGATAATGTTGGAGTCTTGACAAGTAACAGACTGATTTGGAAGAAAATTGTCGATAGGAAATTAATAATAATGTAATTTTTTCATGTAGTACTATCATATCCTGTACACCCCTTGAGGGTACATGGCAGGAATTTGATGATGATGATAATCTTTGTGTATTTTAGTCTTCAGTTCACATCTGATAGCTGCTCAACTTTTATTTGCTTTAAAACTTTCTTACATGTTATTCTTTTCAATATGAAATTCAATTTTATCTTGCTCAAGACTAAATAGTGATCACTTCCAATTTCAAATCCTCTGTACACTCTGGTGTCCTGCACCAGGGAGAAAACATCACTATCAACAATAACATAGTCAATGAGACTTTTCTTATTCCTTGCCTCTTCTCTCCATGTGAATTTGTGCATATTTTTTATGTTGGAACATGGTGTTAGTAATAACTAGTCCATCTCCTGAGCAGAAATCCAACAGATATTTGCCATTATTATTAGCTTTGCTCTTTTCTCCAAATTTTCCCAAAATATTTTTGTATGTCTCACAATCATTTCCTACTCTGTTATTTAGATCCCCAACAAGGACCAACTTTTCCTTTTTCATTGTGTCAGTTGCTTTTTCTACAGCCTCAAAAAATTCCTCCACTTCTATCTTAGTAGAACCTTCTGTGGGACCATAGGCACAAATAAGTCTCATTGTCCAGTTCCCCATTCTCATATTTGCCCACATTACTCTACTTGATACTGACTGCCATTCAAGAAGATTAGCCTCGTATTTTGTGTTGAATACTATGGCTACTCCTTCTTTTCCTTGATTGTCATTGCCTGAATATAACATTTTGTATTTATTGCTCAGAAAGATCTCACCAGTTTTGTGTTTTTTGTTTCAGTCACCCCTCTTATGTCGATCTGGTACTTATCTAATTTCTCAGCTAGCTCCATTTCTTTGCCATTCAGGCTTCTTACGTTGATAGTACCGATCTTTAACTCTGGTGATGTTGGGGTTTGTTTTTAGATTTGTTCCAGTAACTGACTTTTCGCTGTTTGTCCTGGTTCCCTGGCGAAAACAACGGGGCCTTGTTTAACCTGGCGACGCCCCAGACAGCATGAAATTTTGTCATGTTGTACCATCATTTTTTATTTTGGTTTAACCAATAAGAATACAATTTGGTCGGCTAAATCCCAAATTGCTATCCCATCCTCATTCGTTCAGTATCCAAGTAGATACCCAACAGGTGCACCACGAGAAGGTTAGGATTGGACATTAGGCCAGAAGCCCTGGTCAATCCTCCGCATTACTTTAAAGGCTATGCCGAGGTCTCCTCTCGGTTATACAGCTTTGACCCTTAAGCACCCACAGTGATTTGAAAGAGAGATACATTTAGTTTTGGTTTTGAAAATGTACATAGAAATTTAAAAAGAGACTCAAAACTGAATAGCTTTCAGATATGAACTGCAGGCTGATATATACAAATATATTTGACAAAAAAATTGAAAAAACGTTTGAAAATAAGAATTCAACCGTAGAGATCCACGAGCATAATCTGACGAAAGTACTATTGATTAATTCAGTCTGGGAGGCATATTGGCTACAGAAAAATCGTACACACATGCACGTACAGGTAAATACATCTATCAAGTCACATCAACTCCCTCCCCTTCCCAACAATTTGAAACTATAAAAACCTTAGTCCACTGGGTAAAATTAATTTGCTCAAATAACATTGCACTCAACACAGAACTCATCCACATAAAAAATGTTTTAACAGCATTGCTAGGTAATAGATGTTCTTCATCATCCCGGTGAAATATTGGAGCTGGGCCACTGCCCAGCTTATTGGAGCTGAAGTGCCAAATTCCATGTTTGGTCTCCAGAGCAGAGATTCTGGCTTCTGTTACCTCTCCCCCCCTTTCTCTTCGCTTCTCTGTGCATTGTTTTATATATATTTCCTTCGTGTGCGCCATTTTTATGTTGTTGCTCTTCCTAAAATTAATTTACTTCCTTTATGAATTTTCCTCTTTACAATATCTACAAGACTTAAAATTTCCCTGACTCCAATATCTGTATCACTTCTTACGTGTTCATTCTATACGGAAAGCAAATTCTTTATCTCTAGTTGATTCCTAATTTTACTCACATGCTTACCCTGACTGTTAAAGGTCATTCCTTGCTAAAAAAAATGAATCCTCTAATTTCTTTCTGGTGCCGTCTCCTCTTCAGATATTGACAAATTTATTTTTTAAAGCTGCGCCAACCAATATCTTAGAATAGAGGAGACTCTTATTCAGGGAGACTTTTTCCAGACCTTTGGTGCACATAGGTGAATAAATGTAGTGCTTAACTCATAAATTAAATGCTCTACTGTGGCTATGTATATTCTGGTTTGCAGTCATAACCTATAACAACATGATATACCTTTCTTTCAATCTCCCCCCACTATGGTTCAGATTAATGAGTGGTAGTTTTGGTTCACATCACAGGCAAAACTCAGGTATAGAAGAAAGAACATATTTATTGGAATCTAAAGACATAATATACACTTAGACCAATCTCACTTTCAATTATTTCAATGACATGCTAAATCAAACTGATTAATACTATAATGCATGAACAATAACTCCTTCTTTTAAGTTAGAGACTGAACACACATAATATGCACATTATACACTTCTAATCAATATTCTACCTACTATTTTTGTCTTGCATATTAAACTAGTCACAATCATCTATAATCATTCCAAACAATTTGCCTTATGGACATTAGCCACTGCTAAATAATCACTTAAAGTTCTTAAATACTGTCCATACTCGATTATTACACTACAATGATCTTTCCCTTTTACCGACTGGGTAATTATAGAACAAAATCTGTACTTTACCATTTCTTGGGGCAGGATCTCCACATCCGTCTGAACTGTCCCTCTTTGTTTGAATTACCTTTCGATGCTTCCATAAACCTGCGTCCATGTGGTGGGTCACTATGGTCATCAGATTAAACTATGCTCTACACCTGGCGTTTTTCCCTCATCTATTCTCGATTTGTTTCGGGCCATCCTCGTTTCTAGCTGCCAGTTCATAATATACGTCCGCGATAGTATTCCATAGGAACTTTCAGCGAAGGCAGCATGTGCCGACATCTCACGCTTTAGTACCGGCAGAAATTCAGACATCGAAGGGAAAGGCACACCCTCCAATATCGAACTATCGCCAAGAAACACCATCAGGAACCACCAGTCCACGAGAGAAGTCAAATCATCATCCAGCAAAACAGGTGAAAAATGCCCTGAGAAAGGGGTGCAAACCCTTTTTATTCTCCCTTCCTTCCCCCTCTTTTTTTTTTTTTTTTTTAGCACCCTGTTACTAGCCGCGATAGTGCCCTCTTACTTTCCTTTCTGCGATCTTTGCCCGTCAACTTCGGCACATTGTGAGATCATAGCAGCGTCCTCCGGGAAACAAATGTGCATCGCTTTCCGAGATTGCCAATGCCTCAGGCCTGTCTGTGACTTTTGGATTATTGTTTACATCTAATTTACCCATTCATTGTATACATGATGCATTTCATATAATACTAATTTATACACGAAATTCTTTACATGGTATTAAAAGGAGGTAATTCTATTTCTATTTACAGTTAGTACTTTATTTCTTCTGCTCGAGTACAAGTTTTTTCTCTCAGCTGATTTTTATGACTTGTTAAATCCTGAATGAATCATTTCTTTAATAAAGTGCTTCATTCAGGATGTAACAATTGTGAGCAATACTCTTCAAGACAAACATACTTAGAGACTCATAACCTCCATTTTGGTGCAGCCCACCATTTTAACTGATGTACCCTCTCAGTCAAAATGGTGGGCTGCATGCCACCAGTTAGTGCACAGGCCTGAACCTGTCAGTAAGAAGTCAGGAGGCTACATGGTTGCATAATCCAAGTCCGAGTAATGGTACATGGGTGGGGGGGGCACTGTCAAAGCCACGTCATGGTACGGAGACTGATTTCTCTCTGTATGGAGTTATGTCTGAGAGTCTGTCTCTCTCATTGCACATTCCACTATATTTTCAGCTAATCATGATTAAACTTATGAGGGCTCCTATGAACAATGACAGCAACACTGCAACAAAAATGAATCTCCCTAATAAACCAATCCCATCAAAAAAGTCACGTCACAAACAGAAACACACAAACTAAGCCATAAATCAAAAACTTTTTTTTTTTATCAAAAACTCATTTTCACTTCCACTTTATTAGCATCCATGGCATTAACTCAAACATAAATGTCATTCACCACCACTTGCAGTCTAATAGAAGGACCATCAATAAGCCTAAATGCTCACCTTTGAACAGCATCAAGGATTTTAAGGGAAGTTTTAGGTCCACCATCTCAAACATGTGAGCAGTAATTCTAGGCACAGACAGATAGTCTATTCTTGACAGAAACCCAGATTGCATGTATAGTTGTAGATGTTTCACAAGGGTGGCACCTGTGCTTTGGTGAAATCTAACATAGTCTGTCTGAGAATGACTAATTTCGAACCCCCCCCCCCACCCTGCTTTTGACATTCTCTCAAAGTTTCCTTGTCCCATTTAGTAACATTCATTTGTTGCATTTACCAGTCTCCAAACTCTGATAACCATTCTGACTTCTTCACCTTCCTTTCCATGAAACTTGACTGTCTACAATCCAGCTATCCAAATAGCGAGGTCATCTTTCTGGGTGATCTCAACTTCCACAATTGCATCTGGCTCCCCTATTCCAAAACCACTGACCAAGCTGGATGAGAAGCAGACATCTTGCCATAAGTAATAGCCCAGCACAAATTGCACATCTACCTACTCAAATTCTCAATAACCCACTTCACTCTCCAAATATTCTGAATCTCTTTTTTACCAGTTCTCTTTCCAATATGGATCACCTCTCTTTTCAACAACTCTGATCACAATTTTGTACAAGTGTCCTCTCTCATAGAATGCTCTATCCCCACCCACTTCCAACCTCACATTTCCTGGCACTATAAAGGAGCCAACTGGGATGACTTCTGGAATTCCTACTCCTCCTTTCCTCGGTCTGACTATTGTTTCTACTCATCTGACCCTAACACCTGCTGAGAATGAGTTACAGAAATTATTGTCTGGCATGAAGACCTTCATCCCCAATTTAAGGCATAATCCTCATCCACTTTCCAAGCCCAACTGAAAAAAAAAAAAAAATAGCTTACCACAAGTGGCTCACTTCAAGAACTCCAGCTTCATACTCTGTCTACACTGTAGCACAACATATGCAAATCAGTTGTTAGCAGATCCAAATTTCATTTCATAAAGGCCATCAGCAAAAAAACTTGCTTCCTGTCCAAATGGAAGCCATGCTTTCTGATCCTTTGCTAAGGTCATTGGACACAACTTATGCTGTGCTGTATTTCCATCTCTCTCTCTCATCCTGATGGCACCACTGTTACTTCACCAAAAGATAAAGCTGACCTGGAATTGCTCTTTTCCTCAGACCCTTGCACTGATGACCAAGGAAAATCACCTCTGACCATACTGGAATCCAAGCACTGTATGCCACCTTTAGTTTTTCAGGAAACTACTAAAAAGCTTGGATACTAAAAAGTCTTCATGGCCTGATAGAATCTCTCCTATTGTTTTTGAACATTGTGCTCCAGAATTAACACCTATTCTGCATCATCTCTACGATACATATCTGGTACTTATTCTAACACATGATAACGAATTACAGAAATTAGTCTCACTGGCATGAAGCCCTCCATCCCCCATTCAAGGCATAACCTCATCTGCTTTCCAAATCCTGGTTCAACGGAAAATGTACCAAAGCAGTCAAAGAAAAAAAAATTAACAAGCTCATATCCATCCTATACCAAAAAATGGTGATAGAAGTCGATCTTCAAACTACCAACCAATTTCAATCATCCTAGTACTCTCCAAAATAATGGAAAAAGTCATTGGAGAATATCATCAATAGCCAACTCCTCCACTACTTAGAGGTCCACGAATTAATTGGCAACCACCAGTACAGATTCTGCCATTCAAGATCCACAACTGACCTTGTAGCTTACATCACCCACATGGACGTGTCATGGAAAGGTTCGGAGAAACTTGTGCTGTTGCTCTTGACATTTCTAAAGCCTTTGATCTCATGGCATCATGGCCTGCTCAGCAAATTGCCACCCTCTGTAATTGGGTAGCCAACTTTCTCTCTGGTCATTCTCTGCAAGTCACAGTAGGTGGCTCCCTCTCTTTGAGCTTCACCATCAATTCCAGAGCACCTAAGACTCTGTCCTATCATCTATTCTCTTTTTCTTGTTCATAAATGACTTACTCATTATTACCATTATTACCAGTAATCCTATCCTTAGCTTTACTGACAATAGTACTCTCTGCTCACCCTACTCATTTGAGAAACCATGCATTACTCTGACATCCCAGGCTATAAGATCATCTACAACCAGTGGTTTAACCACTGATTTTCATTCGATCTTTTAAAGGGGTGAAGACAACCTTGTCATGTTTAATGCTACAAAAACACAGTCTTGTCTTTTCTCTCACAAAAGAGATCTCAGTTCAACTACCCTTATCCTCAGTGACACACAAATCACCAGAGAAGATCACATCTCTCTCTCTCTCTCTCTGCTTGGACTAACATTTACCTCCGGTCTTTCCTAGCATAAACACATCATATTAATAGCCTCCTCCTCATCATCCAAGAAATTAGGCATTCTCTTTCATTCAAAAGGCTATTTTACACCCAATCAACTCCTAACTATATACAAATCTCAAATCTGCCTATGCCTAGAATTACTGCTCACATGTTTGGGATGGTGGAGCTAAAACTTCCCTTAAAATCTTGATGCTGTTCAAAGGTGAGCATTTAGGCTCATTGATGGTCCCTCTCTTAGAGACTCTTTAACCTCTATCTTCCATTGTCATTGCTCCAGTGAATTGGCAGCTATCATTCCTTCACTTTCAGTTGCACCTGTTAATACGAGAGCAGCAGCTGCCCAGCATCCCTTTACTGTGCAGCTGCAAATGCACCAAACCTGCTTCTCCTTTTTCTCTTTTATTTCGTCCACCTCTGTTCTCTGGAATGTCTTCATCATTGAGTATTCCCAAACAATTACAACTTGCAGCTCTTCAAAAAAAAAAAACATCAATTAACTTCTATCTCAGTCTTCATCTGCACCCCACCCATGTCACGGATGTGCTTGTCTCCCTTGTGTATGGGATCAATATAAAAAAAGAAAGAAAAGAAAGAAAGAAAAAGCGCACTCTCACACCCCTCCCTCCCTCCCTTCCAAACATAGATTACAGGAAATCCATCACCATACCTTATGTTCACTGCATATCAAAAAAGATGTTCAAGATCTTAAAAATGCACAGTGTTGTGACCACTTATAAACTGCACAGAAAGCTAAACCCTTATCTGCTTCCCCAAAGACCATCTACCACCTCTGGATATACCTGGAGTGTACTGGGCACCCTGCAACTGCAACCATTCATACTATGGCCAAACAAGTAGGACAGCTAACAGCCATATATGAGAGCACCAGGATTACATCTGTTTCCAACACTATGTCTCTCTCTGGATTAGCAGACCATGCCCTGGATACCTCGCACAGGAGCCATTGGAAAAAAAGCCACCTTACCTTATTTCACCAAAGCAAATTTAAATTGGAGAAGCTTTTCCTCATATCTGCTTCAGCTCTTACCAACTATCCCAATTATAAACAAATATGGTTGTTAGGTTACTAAGTAATTTTATAAACTTAGTTATTTTACTCCTAATCCCAAGTAAGCTTTTCCCACCTTTACTATGAGTTGCACCACCTTTAGACTTGAACTTGAACTACGTTCAGGTTCAAGTAAGCAAACTTAACTGTTTGCTTACTTGGGATTAGGAGTAAAATAACTAAGTTTATAAAATTACTTAGTAACCCTAATATACATTACCCAAGGTAAAAAAAAAACTAAATATGGTTGTGTTAAATTGCCTCCAATATAGGAAACCCTCATCATCAGACAGTCAACCTGACAGCTAAGAACACACAGCCAAAGCCAATAAGTGGCATAATTATAGGGCTTTAAATCATCCTGTATCTCTCCAGTTCCATCTTTGTTACTGAAGTGTGCCTGCATGCACATGTTTAATACCAATGTATTAATCCCTGAAGATGCTGATTTAACTTTGGCAAAATATAGTAAATAATAATTAAATATTATATGTATAAGCCTAAACACTAAGATAGGTTGACTTATTTATTTTACACTGGTTTCCAGGAGCAAAGAGAAAAATCACAATGCAATATCTGTATGATGAATTTTTATGCATTTCATTGAAAAGCAGTATGATATGAGATGTGAAAGAAACACCTACAAAAACTGTAAATAAAAAATTTATTTGTGGTGTCCTGAAACTCAGATGGTAATTTGCTCTTGCAAAGCTATCCTAAGTCCCTCAAGGAGACCAGGCTGGCCAGTACATATGCACAATAGTCTCTTCTTGAAGATATTGGTCCACAGGTTTTACTCATTGAGGACAAGCATTATCATGTTGTGGAATAAATACCCCTTCCCCCTATTATACCTGCATACAGATGATAGGGGGTGTAGGACTGGATCTTGTCTCTGTAAGTGGCAACATTCATGGTTCTGCTGGAAGCACACGCAGGTCAGTACACTCAACTGTGATGCCTCCCAAACTATCACACTACTTCCACCATAAGGGCTCTTTTCACAGATGTTAGAAGGATGATAATGTCCCTGGTTCTCTCCAGATCATAACACATCTAGTATCACTTTCTAGAGCAAATCGGGACTTGTCTGTAAACAGTACTGACCCCCCCCCCCATTGGTCTTGGATCCAGTTGACATGTAGCCTGGCCCATTTCAAACATTCTCTCCTTTAACTTGGGGACAGGTACAGGTGAACATGGAGACCACCTTTGTGAAGTTTTCTGCATACAGAGGAAGCAGATACCAATGTTCCTGTAGCTAGTGTAACATCAGATCATAGCTGATTCGGGATAGCACTCCTGTTTCAGCAAACAGATAATCAGAGATATTGGTCACTCACTGTAGTTGTAGCCCATGACCTTTCTTGAGGTTTATGACTGTTGGAAATAGTTCCACAGTCTGTGAACCATGGAATGACTCACATGCAACCATCTGGTCACCTCCACCTGACTTTAACCAGCCTCTAGTCTTATGATGGCTTGCCACTTGAATTCATCAGTTAAATGATGTCTTGCATCCTCTTATCCTTACTCTGAAGGAGGAGTGGGCCAGTTTGCCTCAAGAACTCCCGAAATATCATGAAAATTATGGAAACAACTATCGTGTTAGAGTAAAACTTTAGTTTAATATAAACCAAAATAAACACTCGATGTTTCGACCTTCACATTAAGGTCATCATCTGGAATATACACATATATATACAAAGAAATGAGCTGTACTGCAATCTACATGGCCAAAGTTACTGATCAAACATTAAAACTATTGACCTCACCTCTGGTGAAAAAAAAAAACCATTTCTACATCAAAGCTAGAGTCCTGTTACTATTAGGTTACAAAATTAAATTAAGCTGGAGAGTAACACAGAAAAATAATAAATAAATAAAAAACAAAAAAAATTACTTATATAAGTATGTGTATAAATTGCAACAAACTGGTATGGGTAGCCAATAAAAGCTGAAAAATTGCTTAGAGTCCTCACGTTAGGGTTTGCTGGAAAACTAAATGGGCCATCCAAATTCTTGGGATTTTTATGCCACCATTATTGTTAAGATTAGGGTGGTTAATCAACATCTCACAGGCTTCTTTAAATTTCCATTCATAGTGTTTATTTTGGTTTATATTAAACCAAAATTAGAGTTTATATTAGAGTAAAAGTTTTACTCTAACACAGTAGTTGTTTCCATAATTTTCATGATGTATTCTGGTCACCGTGTAAGCATGAAAGAAAAGAACTCCTGAATCACTTTGTTCTAAGCATGGTACGACATTGTGAGAGTTACATTGCAGTTCAAGGTGGACATATTCCTTACTAAAATGTCTCTCCACATAGTTTTCTGTAAGCACTGTACATTAATTTCTTAACTACACCCTTAGGAAGTTTTAACTTTTGCCAAAAATGCATTGCAATTTGTATGAAATTTGCAGTGTATTTTTATAACCCATTTTTTGTGTAATATAATTTATTAGTATCTGGCAATAGATTTATGTCCACATTTGGCTATAGTCATGAAAATTTTTCATATACAGGTAAAAATGTAGTTTGTGCTTAGCTTTAGGACACCAGTGTATATATCTATTCAGACTTAAAAATTCATATTATACATACTGGAATCTTAAACCACATGTACAAATATACATGCATAGTGAAACACCACGTGACTTAGAAATTCATTATGCGATATATTTGATTTTTGTATTGATTAAATGGTATGTAATGTAAGTATCCATTGAAAATGAAATAACATTTGGGTACTATTTAATTAACACGGAAATCAAGCATAAATTATTTATATTTCATCCATATGGCCAGTTGATAAAAGCATTATTTTGGTATTGATCCTCAATTTTAGTTCTGGTTCATTCATTTTGTTTCTGAATACTGGATGCAAATCTTTTGATTTATTGGAACAAGCCTTATTAAATAACTATATGGTAATTAAGCTTATGATTTAGATAACATGTTATAAAAATCAACTTATATAATATGTACAATATCTGAACATGTTACATAGATTAAATATGACATTCTATATTGCACTGATATTTTGATCTTTGTTTTACAACTTGTAAACTAATGTCGTGGTTCTTCAGATCTGTTTTTTTCATCTACTGTTTTCCTTTGTTATGTCGCAACTTTCATTTTGCTACATGTTCAGTCTGTTAAAGAATACACCATGCTCCTCTTTTTAATTTGAAAAACCTATTGCATAAACCAGTAGAATAATATCTAGGTTATCTACCTTTACCTATTTACATACTCCTCTCTCTCTCTCTCTCTCTCTCTCTCTCTCTCACACACACACACAAAACGTTTCCTCTCAATATTCAAGAACTCATAATAACAAGATTTCATTTTTTTGGAATAGTGGAAAACTTTTAACCTCATCTCTTCTTCAGTTGGAAAAGACCTAGGTTTGAATCCCATCAGTGACTTGAGTGATCTCTATCATAGTGCAGGGACAACTCAGGTTTTTCTAGCCAGAGGTACACACACACAGACAACTAATAAACAAAAATACAGTTGGTAGGTGGAGTATGGTTTGGCCTTTCACAGTGAGTGGGACTCCATGTAGGTACCACTTTATGAGAGTGAAACTCTCTCCCTCCCTCCCTCCCTCTCTCTCTCTCTCTCTCTCTAGCCTTCCTCACAGTGGAAGGGAACCATGGCCATGTGCTTATTAGCTGTCTAGTTGTAAATTGTAACTCTAATTTTGACTTATTTTTTCTTTTCTTTCATTTTCTTCTTCTATCCCTTTCACCTTATGGTATAAAGAATGGATATGTGTGCAGATCTAAGCTTCCCATAATGCATTAAATGTAACTTGAATAATGTATTCAACTGTTGACCAATTAGTATCTCAAGAGTGATGGTGAATATTTTGGAAAAATTGGTTATTTATTTAGCGTTTGGCTAAGAAGAATATATGCATATGCTACCACACACAAAAAAACCACATACAAGATAACAAAATGCATAAAAGAATGCAATAGTGTGAAGTGACACTGTAGTTATATATATAAAAATCTACAAATAAGCAGAAAATTAAAATTGAATGCCTAAGTTTGACAATCAGTCAACAGCATCAGTAGAAACTGTTATAAAGTCAGTTACTGGTCCCATGAAAGCTCTGTGAGGACAGTCAAATGTGATATGTTGTATAGTTTGGTTATCCTCAGTTAACCACAGTCACAAGATGAGTTTGGTCTTATTCCCCAAGTAAATAAGGAAGCTCCGCACCTACCATGGTTGGTGCGAACCCTATTTAGGGAGGTCCATATTTTTCGAGGTAGGTCTAACCCTGATGGAGGGCTGTTTGGGTTAAAGACAATCTGCCAGATTACCTGGGCTTTGGCAGTCCATTCTGTCTGCCATGCTATTGTTGCATCATAGCCCTCAGTGACAAGTTGTTGTGCCATTATAATAGGCGCATGTCTTGACTTAAGCCTCTGTGATGTAAAGCTGTCAATATCAGAGTGTATGGGAAGTAGTGGGCTCCGGCAAATTTTGTTATATTCGCGAATGAGGTTGTCTTGGTATCGTAGTTGTGGCAGTTGTATGTGACTCAGAACTGGTAGCCAATATGATTGAATAGTCTTTATTGTTCCAGAAATGATATGCATTGTCTGATTTAACACAGTATCAATTAATTTAATGTGTGCACTGTTCAGCCAGACAGCTGAGCAGTATTCAGCAGTTGAGTAGACGAGGCCCAGAGCAGATGTCCTTAATGTGAGCACAAGTCCTCCAGGTTGTTCCGGCAACTTTATGCAGTATGTTATTTCTAGTTCTGAGTTTGGCAGCAATATTGGAGAGATGTCTATTATATGGTTATGCCCAGATACTTTAGATTAATATTGTGGAGGTACTCTTAAGATGTCTCGTGCCATGCTATTGTTCAAATGGAAATAGCATGTTTCAGTCTTGGCAGTGCTTGGAATAAGACGCACTTCTCAAATAAGTGGTTTAGCTTCTCTAGGTCACTAGTTAGTACGTGCTCTGTAGTACAGAAGTTCTGGTGTTGGAATGTGATGCATAAATCATCAGCATATGCAAATTTTCTAGACGTTGTCCTTGGAAGGTCAAAAATATACAAATTGAAAAGAAGAGGGGATCAGAACTGACTCTTGTGGGATTCCATTATTAAGTGTTCTTGGCTTGCTCATATCATCAGCATTTAGAACTACCTGTATGGTTCTATTAGATAGAATAGTGTCAGTTAGATGGGTCATTTTTTTACATTTTCAGTATTTTAAGGAGCTGGTAGATCATGCCGTTTCTCCATACGGTGTCATATGCAGCTATCAAGTCTATAAAGACTTGCACCAGTTTGAAGGCATTTTTCGAAACCAGATTCTATATGAGTCATCAGGGCCAAAACTTGATCTTCACAGTTGCGCCAGGACCTGAAACCGGCCTGTTCCTGACTCCCTGTAGGTCTCTTAATAATAATAATGATTTTTTATCTTAAATTATCTAGAAAAAATTATGTACATGCAAATATATAATAAATTAATTTAATAGCAAAGGTTATAACACCCTTCCTAACACTTTGCCAGCCTAGTTGTTCAAGTGGTTAATGTATCTACTTTTCAATAAAGAAACTGCAGATTTGAATCTTGCCATGTTTATTGGGTCTTTGTGAAGTCTTCAGGTAGAATATAAATTTCATGGTACAGTGCAAGTGCTTGAAAAAAAGTTCTGTTTTTGGTCTCTAGAGCACAATTTCTAGATTATATAAAAAAATATTTGAAATTATATACAAGTTTAAACAATAAATTTTATAAAATCTTTAGCCAACCCATGGTACTAATGCACTATAAGTTCTTAATCTTTTGTCGGGGTGGAAATCATAAAAAAAAAATAAATAAAACCTCTGCACCATTAGTGAATTTCTTTTATGTCACTGCATCAAGGAAGTTGTTACCAGTGCAGCTATATTGCACATTAGCCATAGGTCATAATGGCATGTAACCTCCCCTATTGCTTTTGCTATGGCTTCCAAATATTATATATATATATATATATATTTTTTTTTTATAAAGAATTGAATGACTAGAACTGAGATTTAAGTCAAAAGGTTTTAATATAAAAACATGACTAGTTTCGGCTTGTAACTGCCTTCATCAGGTGACATTATAAAAGAAAGGAAAAAGAAAAAAAAACACTAAAACACTGAAGCTTAAATAAACTATGAACATCATAGAGAGTCTCTATACATAATTGACATTAAATCGTGGTTGTATTTAAAGCTGTTCTTTCGTTAGTTGTATTGTTGGGAAAGTGCGTGCTAGTAGCATCTCGTGAACGCCAGTACATGATTACAGCTGAATGACAATCTGGGAGGTTGTAGCTCAAATTATTATTTAGATGAACAGGATTGAAGATGATTTCTCTAGATTCCACGATTTTTCTCTCTAGTTCATCATTGCAAATGAAGATGTTAGTAGATTTTTCCCAGCAGACTTTGTGATAAGTTTAGTTTAATCCTTTATCCAAGTGTGAGCAAACAAAGTTTGCACCTGAAAGTATATTATGAAAGAAGCTAAGGTGTTGTACCACCTTACCCCCGTCCTGAAGATACTTTCAGGTGCAAACTTTGTTTGCTCACACTTGGATAAAGGATTAAACTAAACTTATTATAGTCTAACCAAGACTATAATAAGTTATAGTCTTGGTTAGTCTAGTCAAGACTTTGTGATACTTTGGTTTTCATCATTAGGATTAGCCAAGAAAAGGATATGACTTGATGGATACCACTTCCCTCCTCATAAGCTTGGAATAATTTCCACCTTGGGTCACTTCCCTCCTCATAAGCTTGGAATAATTTCCACCTTGGGACATAGAGCCCATTCTCTTCTGGATGACCCAAATGAACTTCTTACAGAAATAAACCATCTCAAAACTTCTTTCAAAGTTAATGGATATTCCAAGAGAATCGTTGAAAGATTCCTTCTTAATCCTCCTAGACATCACTCAGAAGAAACAAATAGATTCAAAGGCAATATATCTATTCCTTACATAAGTACAGTTTCACATAAATTAGCAAAAGTTCTAAGAAAATATAATATCAGAACCTTGTTCACTCCACTTCCAAAGATCTGTTTCTTAATAAGCCACCCAAAACCTTGTCATCATCAACTCAAATACCCTGGTGTATATAAAATATTGCGTGATTGTGATATTCCTTATTTTGGGCAGACAGACAAATCTGTCGAATTGCGTATGGAAGAACACATGAGGGACATTATTTACAAGAGACAGCGAGCCAGTGCATTATCAAGTCATATCCTTTTCTCGGCTAATCCTAATGATGAAAACCAAAGTCACAAAGTCTGCTGGGGAAAATCTACTAACATCTTCCGTTGCAATGATGAACTAGAGAGAAAAATCGTGGAATCTAGAGAAATCATCTTCAATCCTGTTCATCTAAATAATAACTTGAGCTACAACCTCCCAGATTGTCATTCAACTGTAATCATGTACTACCGTTCACGAGATGCTACTAGCACGCACTTTCCCAACAATACAACTAACGAAAAGAACAGCTTTAAATACAACCACAACGATTTAATGTCAATTATGTATAGAAACTTTCTATGATGTTCATAGTTTATTTAAGCTAAAGTGTTTTAGTGTTTTTCTTTTTTCTTTCTTTTAAAATGTCACCAATGAAGGCTGTTACAAGCCGAAACTAGTCGTCTTTTTATATTAAAACCTTTTTACTTAAATCTCGGTTCTAGTCATTCAATTCTTTATTAAAATATGTATCTTAACCGAGTTAATGATCATTCTTTCATATATATATATATATATATATATATATATATATATATATTCAAGATACCAAGTAATTTTATATAAAACTTGGTTTTAATCCTATTTCCCAAAAAATATAAAATTATATGTATGTAGAAAGTTTTTTAACCCAAGTTAAAAAAACTTTCTACATACATATATATATATATATACACACACATATGCGTTCAGGAACATTGACCCGGTTGTTTTGATACATTTTAATAAAGAGATTTAATGACTAAAACTGAGAATAATTGTAAGGCTTTAATGAAATAAAATACTACTAGTTTTGGCTTTTGACAGCCTTCTTCAGGTGTCTTCTGAAAATAGGAAACAGCAATAAAAACACTGAAGTTTAAAACTGAGAAGCACAGGAAAAATGCAGTACATAATTGACATGAAAGAACGTTGCATTTACATTTAAGTTGTTCTTTCAAACGTGGAATTGTTTGTTGAGTGTGTGCTTGCTTGCAGACTCGTGAACGACAGTACTAAACAACAGCAGAGTGGCTATCAGGGATGTTGTAGCTCAAATTGTTATTTAAATGTTCATGATTAAGGCTGATTTTTCTGGACTCCACAATTTTTCTTTCAAACTCATCATGGCAACGAAAGATGTTTCGTTGCCATAATGACCCTGGTGTTCATCATCGGGATTGTTCAAGAAAAGAACATGACTTGACAAGGCACTGGCATGTGTTCTTTTGTAAGAGATGTTTCTCTTGTGGTTCCTCCATACGTAATTCAATAGATTTATTTGTTTGACCAAAATAAGGGATATTACAATCACACCATATAATATATACGCCAGGATATTTCAGATTATGATGATGATGAGGCTTTGGATGGCTTACTAGCGAGCGGATTTTTGGAAGTATAGTGAATAAGGTCCTGATATTGTACTTCTTAAGAACTTTAGCTAATTTTTTGGAAACTGAACTGATGTATGGGATGGAGATGTTACCCTTAAAGTTGGTTATTTTTTCAGTGCGGTGGCTATGAGGATTTAGAAGAAATTTTTTAATGGTTTTATCAGAATATCCATTTTGTCTAAAGACATATGAGAGGTAATTATTTTCTTTTTGAAGTTCATCTGGGTCATTCAGAAGAGAGCGTGCTCTATGTCCCAAGGTAGAAATAGTTCCAAGTTTTTGTGGAGGAAAATGATGAATCTCAATATAGAAAACTTACGCAAACTAATATCTTCATAGTCAGTCGTCCCATCATTTTGGATATTGGTATTGGCATCAATGGCAATATCATATTAAAAACGAGGATATTAGGAAAGAACTTGACATTGTCAGTATCCAGGAATGTGTTACCAGAGCTAATCTCAGGTGGTATGGTCACTTTAATAGAATGGGCGAGGAAAGATTAGCAAAACAAGTGTTCTCTGCCAGGTTGGCAGGAAAATGACCCAGAGGAAGACCAAGATATAGGTGGATTGATACTGTACAAATTGCCTTAGACGATCTGATAAAGTTGGAGTCTTGACAAGTAACAGACTATTACGCTTTTTTATAAAATCTTTATCAAGTAGCTTTATTTTTATCCTCCTACGTGTTTCGCCAATCTGTTTCTATTTGCATCCTCAGGGAATACAAATCAGTAAGCACAAAATGAAGGTTACAGACTAGGTTATGACCGATGGTTCTAAATCATACAAAAAATTGGTATTGTGCGTGACAATGTGCGTGTCTCGTTAACGTGATTTATTCGTGATGACTCATGACGTAATTGTTATGAAAGTTCATTTCTTTGATATTTAATGATCTGATAAAAGTTTTCCAAATTTCTGGTAAAATTAGACCTTGATTCTTGTTTAGGTTTTCAGTTTTACGGACGACTGTAGCTGCTTCTTTAAAGGTTCTTGAATGGTAGTTATCTTCTATGTATGGCATAAGGCTCTTATCCCACTCAATGTGATGGTTAGTAGAGGCAAAGTGGCAAGAAAGGCCTGAAATGTCTTGTCTGTTATTTCTTTCTCGTTTCGAAGCTTCTAGATGTCTGACCTACGTAACTAATACCATATGAGCAAGGAATATTATATACTCTAGAGTATTTGTAGAATGGGTGAGGATCTTTCGGTGATCTTAAAAATTTCCGAATAGTATTGATTGGTTTGAATGCCACTCTGATCTTGTATGGTTTTAAAAGGTTAGCTAATTTTTTGGAAAGGTTGTTGACAAAAGGAATTGTAATTGTACTGATGTATTGGACGTCATCATGTTGTCGATGTGGTATATCAGTAAATAGAATCTTGTTATAGAGTCTTTTAGGGTAACCATTTAAAGAAAGTTCTCTGGATATTGTGGTTAATTCCGTTAGTAGGTCATCCCTGTCTGTCGTATACTATATAGCTCTTTTCTTGAGACTATGGATAATGCTAAGTTTCTGAGCTATGTGATGAGCTGAGTTGAAATGGAGGTAACGTCCAGTATTTGTAGGTTTTCTGTATACAGATAGGTTGATACTATTATTGGATTGTTTCTTTATTTTTAAGATCACTGAAAGATCCTCACCCATTCTACAAATACTCTGGAGTATATAATATTCCTTGCTCATGTGGTATTAGTTACGTAGGTCAGACATCTAGAAGCTTCGAAACGAGAAAGAAAGAACACATAGGATATGTCAGAAATAACAGACAAGACATTTCAGGCCTTTCATGTCACTTTGCCTCTACTAACCATCACATTGAATGGGATAAGAGCCTTATGCCATACATAGAAGATAACTACCATTCAAGAACCTTTAAAGAAGCAGCTACAGTCGTCCGTAAAACTGAAAACCTAAACAAGAATCAAGGTCTAATTTTACCAGAAATTTGGAAAACTTTTATCAGATCATTAAATATCAAAGAAATGAACTTTCATAACAATTACGTCATGAGTCATCACGAATAAATCACGTTAACAAGACACACATTGTCACGCACAATACAATTTTTTGTATGATTTAGAACCATCAGTCATAACCTAGTCTGTAACCTTCATTTTGTGCTTACTGATTTGTATTCCCTGAGGATGCCAATAGAAACAGATTGGCGAAACATGTAGGAGGATAAAAATAAAGCTACTTGATAAAGATTTTATAAAAAAAGTGTAATAGTCTTATGAATAATTGTCAAGAAAAAATTCAACATAATGAACAAGTAACAGACTGTTTTAGAGGAAAATTGTAGATAGGAAGTTAGTAATTATGTAAATTTTTCATGTAGTACTATCATATCCTGTACACCCCTTGAGGGTACATGGCAGGAATTTGATGATGGTGATATATAAAGAGAAAGAAAAAAATTCTGAAAATATATAAAGCCTGGCTGGCCGAGTGGTTAGCTGCGGGTTCAAATCCCGCTGTGGGCATGGATGTTTGTGTTTGTCTGTGGAAATACTAGTGGTGGTGGTTGTGGTTGGTTGGTGTAGTTGCGGTCAGTTGGTAGATTGAGTGGTTGAGACAGAGTTGTAGAGTAGGTGCCCTCCCTGAATGAGTCTTTGGACTGACTCCCTGGAGGCGTCAAATAATAATAATAATATATCACAGTTGGCATTGGTAATTCTAATCTATAAATCTGTTAAAATATTTGTAGCAACTATTCTACTTCAAACTCATAGAACGCATTTTCATTTGATGGAGCAGTATTTTGTCTTATGTGTTTCTTAAAGAAGTATGTTTGATCTACAGGTCTTAAGAAATGTTAGTAGTTTCATTTTTCTCTTCACCTTTCTTCCCATCTTTGAAATTGATTTACTGTTACCCCTCTAATAACTTATGAGTTACTAGAGGGGTTCTATAACTTATGAGTTACTAGGTTGTGAACAACCCTGTTTTGGATGAAATTAACATAAACTTTAAAAATCGTCATCAAGAATTTAACAATGAAAATGTAGGACAAATATATATATATATATATATATATATGAGTAAATGCTATTTTACTGAAAATTCAAAAGCAGCAACTTTTATTGTTGTGCAGGTTATTCAACTTGTTATCACAGTGGCCTACATATTTAAACGCACCATTTAAATTTCATTCCATATACAGTTAAAATTTGGTTATCAAAAGTCCATAATCGTCAATTATCAGAGATAAAATTGAAACAAGGACATACTATTAGCCTATTATTAGCATTGCCTTTGATTAAAATGAGGTTATGCATTTAATTGATAGTTAAATGCAGTGCTCTCTTTTGCATTACTTTGGTGAGTTCTGAGAATCACGAGATCTGTTCAGAAATCTACGTTAACTATTATTCACACAATACCTCTGCTTAGGACACTCATAGCTACCTTTGTCAATCCATTTCACTCATTCACCACTCTCCGAGCAAAATATCTAGTATTCACGCCCCTTGCTAACTACATTCTTACACAACTTCTGGTCATGTCTTGAAAAATTTCTTTGGTGTGAATATTATAGAACCCCTCTAGTAACTTATGAGTGTCTATCATGTCCTCTCTCTTTCACCTGTTAACTAAACTCTGCAACCTGTAAACATTCAATGTGTTCTCATAGGGAGCATTCCACACACACACGTCAGATGGGTCACTCATATTTGGATCCTCACCACTATCTCCTGTTCCCAAAAAAATCCAAGTGAACTATATGATCTCCCATGTGGGCTTAATATATATATATATATATATATATATATATATATATATATATATATATATATCTGCATATATATATATTATATATATATATCTGCATATATATATATATATATATATATATATTCATATGCAGATTTATTCGGTTTAATAACATGTTTATTAATTTAATTAAAATGACTTAACACCAAGATAATAAATAATAAGGTTTACTGAGGACACTACTAGTTTTGTTGGTAATCCAACTTCTTCAGGTGTCAGATACAGAGAAAAATACAAATTAATCTGACAGAAACATTACATAATATCAACAACAGCTCTACTAAACTCTGTAGTACAGTTTAAATTGGAGTCCTCACTACAGTTCCAGCTGTATGCTTACGGATGCGTGTGAAATCGCGAGAACACTGGACAGCAGAGCTATGCGAATCTGGCAAGCTGTAGCTAAGGCTTCTATTCATGTGGGTTGAATCAAGGGTAATTTCTTTTGACTCAAGAATATGTCGTTCAAGTTCATCATAGCATTTGTGAATATTAGAAGTTTGAGACCAGTCTATTTGATGTTGGCGACCTTCATCAGAGTTCATAGAGAGCAAGATGGCTGGCGAGAGCACTGGGTCGGATTCTGTTATAGGAAATATCTCTTTTGTGCTCTTCAACCCGGAGAAGGATAGATTTATCAGACTGTTCATAGTGAGGTTTTTCCACAATTACAAAAAACCTTGTATACTCCTGGGAAGGAACTGAAGTTGGTGATGTTTTTCTTTAGGTTGACTAAGGATAGAACAGAGTTTAGGTAACATAGAGAAACATGTTTTAATGTTGAACTTTTTTTAAATTTTAGCCAGTTTGGAGAAGAGAGAACTAATGAAAGGCAAGGAGATGTAAGCTCTGGGGCTAGTAGAATCTTCATTAGTTTGTTAACGACGGCGAAAAAGAAGTTTCTCAATACTTTTTGAAGTAAAACCATTATTAAGAAAGGTCCTTTTGAGGAAATTAAGTTCATGTTGAAGTTCTACGGTCTGATAATAAGGATCTGGCCCGATGTGCAAGGGTGGAAATAATGCCAAATTTCTGTGGAGGGTAGTGTTGAGAGGATGCATGAAGGTCTGTATGTGTTGGCTTCTTAAAGATTGAAATTTTAATGTTATCAGAGCACCTGGATAGTTTTATCTCTAAAAAAGGAAGACAATTATTAACTTCTAGCTCATAGGTGAATTTGATCTTGTGATGAAAGTTATTTAGATGATCCAAAAAAACTTTGAGGTTATCTAGGCCGTGTTCCCATATAAGAAAAACATCATCGATATAATGGAGCCAGATTTTAGGTTTTAGTGTGGCCGAACAAATCTCTTTTTCTTCTAAGTCTTCGAGAAATATATTAGCTAGCACCGGGGAAAGCAGACTACCCATAGCTAGTCCGGAGTTTTGTTTAAAGTAGCCTGAGTTGACACAGTGGGTAAGTAAGGGCGAAGATTATCAGGCGAAGAACTTCTTTGATAATTTGCTCTTGAGAAGAGAGAGAGAATTTCCTGGGTTGGAACATTTGTGGAAAGCGACACTATGTCGAAGCTTGCCGTCAAATCTGATTTGTTCAGTTTTAGGTCTTTGATCTTAGAAATAAAGTCAGCTGAATTCTTTATGTAAGAAGAGGATTTGCCTGTGAGGTGTTTTAAGGAAGAGGTGAGATATTTAGATAAGTTGTAAGTCGGTGAGTCGATGCCTTCAACTATTGGTCCCAAGGGAGTAATGGATTTTGTGAATCTTAGGAAGGCTGTATAACCCTGGGATTAAAGGATGAACAGATCTGAGCAAAAGGCGGATGTTCCTAGGTAATTCCGAAGTTGATTTTAGAAGATTGTTGGTCCTGTTATGAAACTCTCTTGTGGGGTCACTATTAAGCTCAGAGTAAGTATCTGTCTCTAGTAATTCAAGAATTTTATTGCGGTAGTCCGTTTTATTCAAGATGACAGTGACATTTCTTTTGTCAGCTGGAAGGATGATAATATCTTTATTTTTTCTTAGTTTTTTAATGGCTAGTCTTTCACTATGCGAAATGTTGTCAGAAGGTGGTTTTACATTATTATGTTACCTAAACTCCATTCTATCCTTAGTTAACCTAAAGAAAAACATCACCATCTTCAGTTCCCAGGAGTATACAAGATTTTTTGTAATTGTGGAAAGTCTTACTACGGACAGACTGATAAATCTATCCTTCTCCGGGTTGAAGAGCACAAAAGAGACATTTCCTATAACAGAATCTGAGCCAGCGCTCTCACCAGCCACGTCGTGTTCTCTGTAAACTCTGATGAAGGCTACCAACATCAAATAGACTGGTCTCAAACTTCTAATATTCACAAATGTTATGATGAACTTGAAAGACATATTCTTGAGTCAAAAGAAATTACCCTTGATTCAACCCACATAAATAGCAGCCTTTAGCTACAGCTTGCCAGATTCGCATAGCTCTGCTGTCCAGTGCTGGCGTTCTCGTGATTTCACAAGCACGTGTAAACATACAGCTGGAACTGTAGCATGGACTCCAATTTAAACTGTACTACAGTTTTTAGTAGATCTGTTGTTGTTATTATGTAATGTTTCTGTTGGATTAATTTGTATTTTTCTTTGTACTTTGACACCTGAAGAATTTGGATTCCCAACGAAACTAGTAGTGTCCTCAGTAAACCTTATTATCTCAGTGTTAAGTCATCTAAATTAGATTAATAAACACACACACACACACAAATTCTCCATTTGCACGGTAGATTAGTTCCAGAAAAAACAAACAAAAAATAATACAGTGCATATGAAAAAATAGAAGAATGGTTCCAGATGTGAAAATCATTGAATAGAACTCTATTTAATTTTAATGGAATATTTTTTATTTTAAATACTTATTTAAAGTATATACATATGTATCTTTGTTAAAGAAAATAGTGTGTCACTAATAAAACAGAAATTCAAAAAGGCAAATACACCTATGCATATCGTTATTAGTTAATTTTTATTCGCTGTCACTTTCTGACAGTAGCCGCATTCTTTTGTGTGCCTTAAAAACTTTAGCTTTTACTGCAATGGCGAAACGCTTTCTTCAGTAAAAGGAACTAAATTAGCATGAATTTCCAATAATTCTGAAGATTGATTTTTTTTTTTTTTTTTACCACGAACTCTGTAATTAATCGATGAGATCCTGTTTTGACTAGATCTTTGTATTATTCTTCATATCACACCATCATGAATTCAGTTCATGTTTAAACTATTCAGCTCATTCAGTATTTGGATGTGTAAGAAAATGACCGCAATTTATTAGCCATTTGAAGCCCTTCTTTATGTAATACTGCAGTGAGTGGAATCTTCTTCATCATCGACACATCATCCCTTTTTTTCTTTTTTATCGAAATTCTCAAGGATAGCTTCTATTATTTTGTCATCACTAACAGCCTTGTCAGCCATCAATTCTTCAATATCTACAGACGAAAAATCATCAAATCCTTCTCCACCTAATCTGATGATATTAAGATAATCAGTTGTATGCAAATGTATAGGGTTTATCTTTTTCACACATTCTAGCAGTAGCTTTCCAGCATGCATTTAAAGTTGATGGTTTCAATTCTGATAATTCCAACTTAGCAAGTTTGATGCAATCCAAAATAGACGATTTCTTCCGCACATCAATAACTGTCAGTAAATTATCCTTATCTAATTTATCCAAAATGTATTGGAATGTTCTTCTTATATAGTAACTTCTGGAACAAAACATTGATGGAACCATTCATTAAAAATTTCTTTTGTAACCCAAACCTTTTTTGTTTGCCTTCCACTGAACTGGTAATTTGTCAAAAATCCACACCTTTCATTGCCTGCAGTCTTAGGATCGATTAATGAGTAATGGTTTTAATATATGATCATAACTGCTAGAGGGACTTCTGGTGTGTTGTGTTTGTTGAGAGTTCCAGATATGATGTGTTATTTTAAGTTATCATTGATAATTTTGCTTGAATATTACGTAGTTTTGTTTGCTTTTTGTATCTTAGTGCGTCTCTTTGTGTGTTTTTGGTGTTATTTCAATTATTAATTTGATAAAATACGATAGAAGCGTGCACGTGGCTCCAGTAAGAAGGAAAATAATGGCGGCCAGTAATAATCGTTCGCCATCTTTGTTCAAAAATTGTAACATAAAGGAATTATTCAATGTACTATCTACCAGATGTATGCTTTGCATAGAGGGGTTGGAGTCTGGTTAGATGATGATAGTGGAGTGAATGTGTGCAGAAAATGTAAGGAAAATGAGGAATTAAAGTGTGTTTCAGGTCATGCATGTGATATTTTTGTTGAATGTCAGAATGTAGAAAATAGCGATATGATAAGAAATTGCAAGGTTGTACCAGAGAGCTGTGAGAGCGGCATTGAAAGTGAGAATGAAGGCAATAATACGGAGCAAATGAATGGTTTAACAGATAATAAAAAAGATGAGACAGATGCAATGAGTGAGATCGCATGGTGAGCAGAGCGATAATACATAGGTCAAAGCGGCAACTGGAGCATATGCACAAATGTCTACCGAGTGTACCAGCCAATTAAAAAAAGTATGATAGGAAAAATAAGAGTATGATTGTGAATGTAAACAAAATGAAGGAGCGAGTGCTGTATGGAGATTCGTTAGTACGAGGTGTGATAGTTGAGAGTTTGACGAAATCATACCAACCTGGTGCGACCATTAAGGACATAAGTGAGTCTATTAGGGAGCAAAAGCAAAGGGTGAAAGAAATGATAGTGGTGGCAGGTATGAATAATTTGAAAGGAGATAAAATGGATATGATAGATGACCTGAAGGAATTGTTTGAGGTAGCAAAAGAGAAGCGTGAGAGAGTTAGGATGGTTAGTCTATTGCAGCATGGCGGTGAAGAGTTTAGGAGGAGGGCCATAATTGCTAATGAATTTATGCATGGGTTATGCAGGATGAGTGGTGTGGAATTTGTGGATGTGTGGAGCGAGTTCGATGGGCGAAAGGATCTATATAAGATGGATGGTTTGCATTTGAATGGATTTGGTGTAAGGAGACTTGAAAAAGTGTTGTTGAACGAAGTGGATGTGCAGAATCAGGGAAACTAGATTTATTAAGGGGGAGGGGAAGTAGATATGCAGACCTTGGGGAGGCAGTTGAGTGTATGAATGAGTATAATATGCCCGAGCGAATAAGAACAACAACAAATCAGAATGGGGTAGTTAGTATAAGGCATCAAGGTAGGGATGGGACTAACGGGCTTCTGCAATTCATGTACACTAATGCTAGGAGTATTAGGAACAAGAAGGAAGAATTTTTGGCCTTGGTTGGCACTTCCAGACCACAGGTTATTGGCATTAGTGAAACATGGCTGACTAAAGTTGATATAGCTAGTGGAATTAAATGTGAGGGGTATAGTGTGTTCAGGAGTGACAGGGAGAATAAAATGGGAGGAGGAGTATTATTGAGGATAGCTGATGAGCTGCAGCCGAAGAGAATAGAAGTTGAATTGCAGGATAGAGAAAAGAGCACATTTAGGGCCATTTGGTGTGAGATTGAGGCTAGCAGAACAAAATATACAATTGGGTGCTGCTATAGACCAGGTGATGGAATAGATGGTGGAGATAGTATGCATAAGCAAATAGAAGAAATGAGTGGAAGGAGGGTAATTATTATGGGAGATTTCAACTATAGTAACATTGATTGGAAGGAGGAGAGGACACATGGGAGGAAAGAGTTGGATTTTATGCGGTTATTAAGGGATAACCATCTGCGACAGCATGTAATGGAAAATACTAGGGGTCAGAGAGTGCTTGACATAGTAATTGCATCTGAGGATTTGACTGTAATGAATATGACCACATTGCCACCAATTGGTGAGAGTGATCATAGAGTCTTGACTTGGGAGGTGGCTGAAGGTGTGGAATTTACAATTAAGACAGGGTACACGTGGAATGATCGGGCTGGTAAGTATGACAAGCTTGGGAGTTTGATTGGTTCAGTGCCATGGCATGTAAAACTGCAAGGGCTGGATGTTGATAGTGCATGGGAGGAGGTTAAGAAGTGTTTGCAGGAGGCAATGGCTGACTGTATACCTAAGAGTCTGAATAATAAATCAAGTAGGGATTAAATGGATGAATAACACCAGTGAGCTTGAGCTGCAAAAAAATAAACAACTGTGGAGGGAATTTAAGGAGAAAGGTGACCTGTAGGCACATGAATGGTATAAAGCCCAGGCCAGAAGAGTAACAAGTGTGGTAAGAAAAGCAAAAGCGGATTATGAAAGAACATTAGCCATGCAGGCTAAAGAGAATCCCAAACAGTTTTTTCGATATGTTGCAAGTGAAAGAAAAAAATGTATACGGCAGATTGATTTTAAAGAATGCCGATGGTAGGGAGATAACAGAAGATATCAGTTGATATAGTAGAATTACTGAGCGAGCATTTTTTTTATTATTATTATTACGGGTGATACCAGGGAGTCCTTAGACTCATCGAAGGAGGCCTCAATGAGTCTAAGGACCTGCATAAGTTAGTATAAGGCAACATACCCAGCTGTAACACCCTTGCTAACCACACTCTTGCCCAGCTTCCATAGGTGTCCCCTAGTTCTCCCACCACCAGTCCTGATCTCAAAAATATCCTCTGAATTAATTCTATAGAAACCCTTTAGCAATTTGAATGTCTCAATCATATCTCCCCTTTTCTGCCTATCAACTAATTTCTGCAACCCACAAATCTTCACCCTGTTCTCATAAAGTACATTCTATAGACCTGCTATCATCTTGGTCACTCGCCTCTGGATCCTCTCGACCTAGGTGACCAAATCTGGGCACAGTAGTAGAGATGAGGTCTCATCAAGGCTCAGTACAGAGGTACAATAACTTGCTTGTCTCTGCTAGTCAAAGTATTTTTCAACGACAGAGTGAGTTGATGAGCTGATTTAGCCATTTTTGCAATGTGCCCCCTAAATTTCATCTCCCTATCCACCAACACTCCCAAGTCCCTGGCCTCATCAATCTCCTGGAGTACAGTTCCACAAATGTGGTATACTTCTGCTAATCTTTTCACGCCAAAATGCATAGCCTTACATTTTGTCACATTAAATTGACATCCATTCTCCTTAGCCCAAAACTCCAATCTATCCAAGTTGTCCTGCAAGATTTTGACATCTTCTGCAGGAGATGCAAGAATATATTGCAATACAGACTTTGCAAGCGTATATCATCCAGGTGGTGACATTGCAGAAATGGAAGAACCAACAGCTTATACGGGAATTGTGGTGAATGAAGTGCAGGTGAATAGTCTATTCCAAAACCTCAATGTCAATTCATCTGCAGGATTGGATGGTATACCAGCTCGTGTCGTACGAGAAGTGGCTAAAGAATTGTCAGTGCCTTTGACCATTTTGTTTAATTTGAGTCTCAGGTCTGAGTTAGTCCCAAAGGGGGTGGAAAGAGGGGAAAATAATTCCACTGCATAAAGGAGGTTCCAAGACTGCTATCGAAAATTACCGGCCGATCAGCATATCAGGAATTGTTGTCAAGGTCTTGGAGAAAATAGTCAAGAGGAAAATACAAGACTGGATAGATGAAAATGGGATATTGTATGGGGGACAGCATGGTTTTGTGAAGGGTAGATCATGCCTCAGTAACTTGCTCACATTCTATAACACAGTGACGGCTGAACTGGATAAGGATACCGGGTTTACAGTGATTCTACTAAAGCCTTTGATAGGATACCACATGGAATTCTGATCAGTAAACTGCAGCATATGAGAATGGATATAGGGTTGGTGAGATGGATAGTAGGGTGGTTGATGGAGAGATATCAGAGAGTGGTTTATTCAGGAGTAGAGTCCAAAAGACGGCCTGTGACTAGTGGTGTGCTGCAGGGTTCTGTTCTTGGACCACTACTGTTTAATTTGTTCATTAACGATATAGGAAAGGATCTGAGAGGAACTGTGCATCTGTTTGTAGATCATGCAAAGTTGGGTAGAGCAATAGTGAATGCTCAGGATGTCAAAATTTTGCAGGATGATTTGGATAGTTTGGAGAGGGCTAAGGAGAATGGATGTCAATTTAATGTGAAAAAATGTACAGTTTTGCATTTTGGGGTGAAAAGATTAGCAGCAATATATCACATTGGTGGAACTGTACTCCAGGAGATTGACGAGGCCAGGGATTTAGGAGTGTTGGTGGATAGGGAGTTGAAGTTTAGGGGACACATCGCAAAAGTGGCAAAATCAGCTCATCAAATTACTTGGTTGCTGAAAAACACTTTAACGAGCAGAGACAAACAGGTTATTGTTCCTCTGTATCGAGCCTTGATAAGACCCCATCTAGACTATTGTGCCCAGATATCGACACAAGGGTTTCTTCTTGATGAGGGGGAGGTGGAGAGGATCCAGAGATGAGTGACCAAGATAATAGCAAGACTATGGAATGAACCTTATGAGAACAGGTTGAAGATTCGTGGGCTGCAGAAATTAGTTAATAGGCGGAAAAGGTGATATGATTGAGACATTCAAATTACTGAAGGGTTTCTATAAGATTAATTCAGAAGATATTTTTGAGAATAGGACTGGTAG
This sequence comes from Typopeltis vanoorti, assembly GCF_054136105.1. Taxonomy (NCBI): domain Eukaryota; kingdom Metazoa; phylum Arthropoda; class Arachnida; order Uropygi; family Thelyphonidae; genus Typopeltis; species Typopeltis vanoorti. The sequence goes on along the minus strand of NC_143560.1, from coordinate 7,673,823 downwards.
TGGGAGGACTAGGGGCCATCCGTGGAAGCTTGGTAAAAGTGTGGTTAGCAAGGGTGTTAGAGCTAGGTTTTTTTACTTGGAGAGTGGTAAATGAGTGGAATAAGCTGCCGGAGTCTGTTGTGGGTGCCATGACTGTAAAAAAGGACCTTTTCCATCTTTACTTATATAATGTTTCTCATATATGATATGAGTTCAAGGTGAAGTATGATAGATACTGTGTGAATATTGAATAGTTGTTCTTGACATGATGTTGGGCCTCCCTCGATGAGTCTAAGGATTCCTTGGAGTTGCCCATAATAATAATAATATATGATCTCCTGAAGCATTGCTGCAAAATAATAGAGTCAGACAATCCTTAGCTACTTTAAATCCACAAACTATTTTTTGTAATTTCGCTATATAAGTTCCACTTAGCATTTTTTTCTGATCTGTGTTCCAAACTTGATCAGGAGTATAGCCACGATCTTTTAGAACAGTTTTGAAAGAAATTCCCTAGCTGCTGGAGGGTGTAGATACAGCTTCTCCTTTTATTTTTACATTATGAAGCATGTATCTTTTGAAAACATTTGTAAGCCAACTTCTGCTTGCAGAAAAGTCACAATTGTTGTTCAATGTTGTTGGCTGCTTTTCTTTCCTGAATTTGTTTGTACAACCATAATGCTTTCTGTTCGATGACATTTCCATCTAAAGGTATTCCTTTTTGTGAGCATTCTTCTATCCACATCACTAGGACCTTTTCCATCTTTACTTTTATAATGTTTCTCATATATGATGACGACTTTGCACCTAATTTTGTTCCATAAAGAACAGATTTTCTAATGTCCCCTTCATTTTTCTTAATCATTCTCAAGGTAGCTTTGTTCAATCAAAAATATTTCTCTAAGAATGTTGAACCTTCTCCAGCTGGTAAACGGTGTAAAATTTGGATCTCAGTTGTTTCTAAAGAAATAGCATTTCTTCTTCTGTCTAACTGAATTACCTGACCTAGTGATTAATGGGGTAATGTTACGGAAATATCTGAAAATAATCAATAATTAATTTTACTAATTTGATATTACACGTACAAAACTTCAAAATTTAATACATAGCTGTATAACTCTATTGCATAAACAAAACACAAGTTTTGTTTATGCAATAGATAGATAAATGTTTCGAATTGTAAACAAGAAATGATTGTTCAGCAAACAACTTTACTCATTCCGAGCAGCTTTATATTGGCAGGCCTCCCGTAACAGACCAGCATAACTTCGAGGAATCAGCATAGCAGCCTTCTGCTTCCAGCAACCAATGGCAAGTGAATATAACGGATCATCTGTCAGCTTAACTTCAGGGAATCGTTTTGATTTTTTTTTTTTTGTTGTTGTTGTTGTTGTTGTTACCGTAATTGTCTACATTCTGTAGCTTAGAGTAATCCCTGATATTTAAAACATCGAAGGGTGGGTCCCCAAAATTCAAGTTTAAATACATATGTACCATTCTACGAAATGATAATATTATAATGGAAATACCTTTTTTTAACAGAACTGAATTCAAACAAATTTTAAAAATAAGTGCCAGTTGAATCATGTTAAATCAAAATATACTGTGTAAAAATAGAATTGCTTTTGTTTTCTAAACCGTTTTATTTCGAAATCGTGTAAAAAAAAAAAAAAAAAAAAAAAAAAAAAAAAAAAAAGTTGCATAAAAAGAGAATTAGCTGTGTGGGTGTGGGTGGGTGGGTGTCTAACCCCACAGAGGAGAGGTAATAAAACCTATAACACAACTTTCTACTTAACCACATGTGCCTTGTGTGCACATGTGATTAAGTAGAAAGTAGGAATCCAGTAACAACTTTCTTGAAAAGATGGGGGTTGTATTAATTAGGAAATACAGTTTGGGGAAGGCTGTTTCAGAGAGCAGAGGTAGATGAAATGAAGAGAGAAGATGAGAGGTTGGTTTGGTTTTGATATGTTTGAACCGTATATGAATGTTGAATCAGCGGTTGCTCATATTCTTTTATGATTAAAGAGGAAGCAAAGGAATGATAGTGATGAGTCTGGTGGATCAGTGCCCATGAAAGTGTCTCAAGGATTCTTAAGGAGGTTTTGGAAAAAAATAACTACCACAAATTCAACCATCCTTAGAACAATATTTTGAAGTTGGTTGGAATTGGGGTTTATAAAATATTAGGAGTTGAGCCGGAGAGAAGTATTTTGAATGAAAAAGAATACCAAGTTTTTTTTGGAGGCTGAGAAGTCTGTGGATGTGATATGTTTATGTCAATAGTTATTCATTTCTCTTAATTTTGAATATAGTTAAAGAATACTTATTTCTACATTGGCTCAGTATCCTGTTGGCTAATTCCATTTAACTTGTGATCAGACATTCAACCAAAAAGTTTGTCTGCTAATTTCCATATTTCATTTTGTCATTTTGTATTTCTGTATAACCTTGGAGAATTGTTAGCAGTGTTATTAGTGAAATATTATAAATTATTATAATTAATTATTATTCTTCCTGCACAGTTTCCAAGTCATATAATGTTTTATGATTGCTAGAGCCAAAGAAACTAGAAAACTTTTTACATTTAATTATTTAATAAATGATACATGCAAAATGTTTGCAGACAGTTATTGATACAGAAGTATAATTAGTATATAATTGTTTTTCTTTATATCATTATATATATATCTTGCATTTTCTGAGTGATATTGCTAATCCTATAATTTTATAAATTCCTGTCAGACATCTGCAAATATTGAGATTAAAGGCTTTCCTGAAGTGGGTATGTAGTTTCTTATTTGTTTTATTTTATTATTATTAATTTTAAACAGGGTTATTGTTATAATATATCTTGTTGCAAATGCAGCTAATACGTTTTAGCTGCATTTCCTTTTTCATCAAAATCTTATCATGCAAAATAAAAATGCAGCTTATAAATTAAATTTCATAAATCATATCAATATATGGGCTCCTATCAATACATATACCTCATCAGTAATTAACACCAAAATCATTGAGGACTATCTTATTGCCACTATGCTTCTTCTCCCCTACTGCAGAACTCGACAAATTACCAACTCCACTATCCTAGTAAAGAGCATTGCTAACAAATTATTAAAAAAAAAAAAGAAGCACAAACTGGAACAGCTGACTTCAATAAATGTTCCAGTAACTTTAATCGAGAATCTCTTATATCTCTTTGCAGAAATATATTAAAAAAACAACAACAAAATATTCACAAAAAAAGAGACAACAAACAAATAAATAACCCATGGATAAATGAAGACATTCTTAACAATATTGGTAAAAGGCAATTCTATGAAAGACTAAAAACTTAATGCAACATCACTCATCTACAAACATTATGCAAAAACACAAGAAACCAACTAACAACAAAAATTCATGTGGGAAAATGACACTACTACTTATTTTAGAATTTCATGGAATACAGTGACAGTGGGAAGCAAACCTCAGCCATGTTTAATGAATTACTAACTCAAAGAAAGAAAACTTTACCATAAGATTTTATTGCAAAAAGTTTCAGTCAGGAGATGAACCAAGAAGAAGTAGAGGATTCATTTAAATATTAATTTTTGTGGCTATTTTGCCTATTTTTCTTTAGGAGTACCCCTTTTATGATGTCATTGGTTTTTTACTCAATTTTTAGGACATTACTGATGTTTTAAAGACATAAATACATGAAGAATATAAGAAAGAAATAATTTTGGACATACCTTTGCAGGATGTTCCTGGTTGTCTTCTTTTGGAACCTTATAGGGCTCTGAGAGCTGGAAGTTCAACAACATAAAAATTAGGTCACGACTCTGACTAATAAAAAATAACAGAGATACACCTAAGACAAAAACACTAAGCCGACACATAGCCTCTACTTTTCCCACAAGCTCCAAAGACAACACTCAGTCAAAACAGCTAATATCCTGTCACTCCCACACCTAATCTTGTTTCATCATATTCTATCCTTCTCCTTCCTCCAAAAAAATTTCTATCTTTCACCTTCTTCCCAAAGAATTCACAACCCATCTTTGAAACCTGGGGTTTTAAATTCATATACCTTTCTGCAATTCTCCCACATCTTTCTATCTCCACATTTCCACTCCTTCCTTTCAGTCATACTTCAGCAGTAGTATATAAATGTTTATCGCTGTAAGCTTGATGCTGTTCCAAAAGAAGACAACCAGGAACATCCTGCAAAGGTATGTCCAAAATTATTCCTTCTTTATATTTTTCGTGTATCTATGTCTTTAAAACAGCAGTAATGTCCTAAAAATTGAGTAAAAAGCCAATGACATCGTGAAAGGGGTACTCCTAAAAAAAGGCATGAAGTTGAAAGAGCAGTTGTGCAGATGGAATTCCAGCAGAGTTAATTAAGGTCACAGGGGATGGAAGGATAAGAGTGTTTCATAGATTGATTACATGGATATGGGAGGCAGGATCATGGCCTAGAGACTGGAAGAAGTCAGTTTTCATACCACTATATAAGAAGGGAGATATGAAGGCTTGCAAGAACTATAGAACTATTAGTTTAATATCTCATGCAAGCAAAATTTTTTTTGAAGATCTTGCTAAATAGGAGTGAGGCTAAAGTTGAGGTAGAGATGCCTGAGGAACAAGAGGTTTTAGGAAAGGTAAGGGCACCAGAGATCAGATCTTTTGCTTTAGACAGATCATAGAAAAATATAAATAATTTAGACTCTCTCTCTGGTAATGTGTTTCTTAAACTACTCTAAAGCTTTTGACTGTGTTCAGCATGTGAAACTGTGGGAAATAATGAAAAGGATGGCTTTTTCTCACCACACTATCAGGTTAATAGCCAACTTGTACAGGGAGCAAGAAGCCACAGTAAGAACAGGTGTTGGATTAACTGATTGGCTTCAGGTTGGAAAAGGAGTTAGGCAAGGATGTTTACTTTCTCCTCACTTGTTTCATATATATGTGGAGGACATCCTGTAAAGCATTGAATAAGCTCCAGACAGGAATTAGGATAGGTGGCAGATTGATCTGTAATCTGAGGTATGCTGATGATACCGTACTCCTCTGTAATGACAAGGAAGAACTAGGACAAATTTTTGATAAAGTTAACAAGATCAGTAATAACAAAGGACTTCAACTCAATCCTAGCAAGACAAAGATTATGGTTCTCTAAGGAAATACAAATAGGGAAGCTCTTGAGAAACAAGTGTACCTTAATGGAGAAAGAATTGAGGAAGTCAGCAAGTTGGAGTACCTGGGATCTATTATTAATTGCTGTTCAGAAGACATCAGAAAAAGATTAGGAATGGCTAAAACAACAATCAGAGACTCTGGAAGGATGGATCTATCTCCATGGGAACAGACTTGAGGATTTTGGATGCAGTTGTTTTTTCAAACAGTGACTTATGGATGTGAGACTTGGAACCTACTAGTTACCTAAACATACTAGTTTCTTCTTCTGCTTTTGAGATGTGGTGTTACTGAAGGCTGTTGAGGATATCATATACTGAAAGGCATACAAATGAATGGATTTTAGAAAAGATCAGTAGAACTTTAAGGCTCCTTAAGGATATTGACAGAAGAAAATTAAAATATTTGGACACATTGAAAGGATGGAAGGAAGACTTCTCAGAACAGTAATATAAGGTAAAGTTCCTGGAAAAAAAAGGAATGGGTAGACTGGCATTGAGATGGATGGGGTGTGTGTGTGTGTGTGTGTGTGTGTGTGTGTGTGTGTGTGTGTGTGTGTGTGTGTGTGTGTGTGAAGTAACTGATCTTCAGACAGTTGAAGCCTCCAGAAAAGCATACAACAGGACTACATGGCATGGCCTAGTGTGGCACATCACCGATCATTGGAGTGAGCAAAGCAGTTTTCTTGTATCTGATTCTGTGCAAAGTTTCCAAGACATGGTCATCTAGACCTGACTGACCATAGTTGTGGCAGCAGATGTATTTTTTGTGTTCTTCTAGATGAATATTAGCAGATCTTCCAATAATATGATAAACTGCAAAAACAAGGAACCTTGTAAACACCTGGAAAAGGGAGAGGAGGAAGTTCCTTAGGAGAGCAGAGAAGGGAAGTCAGCTTCAAATGAGGTTTCAAAGTAGTGCAGAGATTATATTTCTTTGAAGTTCTGGCTATTTTTTCTGAAGTGCCCTAGATATCAGGAATAGTAATGGCATTACTATAGTCTTTATGTTGAGATGGATGTGAGGAGGTGGAAGGGACAGATAATTTGTAGATTTTTTTGGCATTGTAATTCCCCCCCCCCCCCCTGGATATACAGATTGCCAAAAATTCATAAACCCAATCACCGTCTCCTTCCCATAGTTGATGCTACTGACTCTCCCTCCTTTAAATTAGCCAAAACAGTTAGCAAAATATTTAATTCCACTAACTGGCCACACTTCTTATATAAAAAATTGCACTCGTTTCAAATCTTTAAAATTTTGCTATCCATACTAGTTACTTCTCCTGGATGGTCCCCCTCCTCTCATCCCCTCAGACCAATTTCTATATGGAGCAGTTAAAAAAAAAACATGCTCTTGATCTTGATACTGCCAGTCTCAAACCTTCTCTTTGGTTCAGACACATTAGACTTTTTCTTTCTCTACCTCAACAGTCAACACCCCAGCCAGTTCACTATTGAAATAGAATAAAACAACAGCTTGCTTTTTTTGATACTCTAATTACACATCTGTCCAATGGTACCTTTCTTTCTCAGTTTATATAAACTCCACCCACACAGATAGATCAATCAGTCTCAATATGTATATAAACTTTCCCACCATCCCCTTTCTCAACAATATGGGGTCATCAAAACCCTTGTCAACAGCCTCTGTTCTAGCTTCTCTTACAGAGTAACTTGCCTTTATTAGCCAAACCTTCCTGTCCAACAGCTCAATGCCAAAAAAAATCTACAAATTATCTGTCCCTTCTACCTCTTCGCATCCATCTCAACATAAAGACTACAGTAATGCCATTACTATTCCCTATACCCAGAGCACTTCAGAAACATAGCCAGAACATTAAAGAAATAATGTTCTGATAATTAGTTGTGATAAAATTCCCAAAATTTAGGAAACTAATTCTTAGACCTCCTGCCCACCATCTAAGGCTAGCCAACAGCACCATAGAAGGAACTCCTCATAGGACTTTAGTCTTTATTTATTCTATTCTAATCTCATTTCTTTCACTTATTGTTTGTTGTGTTACGATTTTAACATTGTATTCCTTAAAATGTCTCTGTGACTGAGACGATATATTGAAACAATTAAACCTGTGGTTTAATTATTCTCTTTGTGCTATAAATTATTCCATTCAAGTGCAACATGAATGCAAACCAGCACCTAAGCCTAAATGCTAGTTTACTCTTCTGGAAAACTAAGCGTTTGATCCCTTCTGACCAAAAATTTAACAACAGTACATTTCTCACTAATAATGTAGTCAGAAGGACATGTAAAATGTTTACTTTTTGACTATATGACCAATTGAATATTAGCAACATTATTTACAGATGATGATGTTGAGAGCATGTTCTGATGTGAGATGAAGGATGCTTTTGAAGTTTTTTTAGTGTAACTTTAACCCATGAAAGGTTGCAAACCTATAGTACTTTAGTACTGTGTGTAGGGACTAAGGATTTTTTTATATTTTTATTAATTTTATAATTTTTTTTTTTTTTTTTTTTTTTTTTTTTTTTTTTTTACCTAGTCTGAAAACCCTACTCTACAGATCAAACTTTACAAGCAATTTTTTTGCTTGTAAAGCAAAAAGTGATTTTTCTGTTTTTTTCATAATATGGTTATTACATCCACACCAAAGACTGTACCCACCTGGATATTTCAAATTGTTATGTTTAGGTTTTACTGGACAAAGCTTTCTTAAAAGGGTGAATAAGGTACAAAGTTCATATTTCTCAAAGATTTTTGCCAATTTGTTAGAAATAGAGCTGATAAATGGAATGGTGATAAACCTTTCACATAATTAAAATCTTTGCTAAGATGTGCAGAAGGATTAAATAAGAGTTTTGAAACTGTCTACTTAGGATAATCATTCTGAAAAATCAAAAGTAGCTTTAATCACTTGCATTAGTATCCTATAATGCAAAGCACATATCCTTACGGATATGTATAATGCTCTGCATTATTGGAAGGGTTACTAATACCTCTGACGACAAGTAATTATACTAATTAGCCTCTATATATGAGTTTCCCAGTTGTGAAGTTACGTCACGTGCAAACTTTGTTTGCTTACACTTGGATAAAGGATTAAACCAAGAATATAATTTCTTGGCATCTTTAATTTATAGTATAACTAAGTGGAAAAAACTTTCAACAAATAATCCAAATGTGGCCTTATTAAAGTCTTATAAAGATGAATAATAATCTTCCTATCCATGCTTATCAGTGTTCTTAACTTCCAACTAAATCCTGGTGATTAGTTCTGACTGACTTTGTATGCCCTTTAAACTTCAACTCACTATTCATATTCACACTTAAATGCCTGTCTTTGTCAATTTCCTCTAGTTGAATTCCAGTTCCAGTGTATTCCCTTAAATGATTTCCTTATCGTTGATGTACAAAATTAATTTTCCTTGAATACTATTTCATGTCTGTTCATCAGCTACTTTCTTATCCATATCATCAGTTTCATATCCAGCCCTACTGGTTCCAGTTTATATAATTTAGTCACATATAGTATCCTGTTAAAATTCTGTTGAAAAGCAAAATGCATTAGCATTACTGTATAACTATTTCTTTATCCAACTCAGTTGTCACTTTGCTATAAGAAGTTAGGAAATTACTAAAGCAAGATCTGCTTGTCACAAACTACTGTTGTATTAAGGTTCTGCAATACCCCTCCAATTCATGTACTCTTTTCTTGCATCACTCATTGTCACATCTCACTGCAGTATCTCCACCTGGATGATACACACTTGCAAAATGATATCTCAGTTACTTAACTAATTTGTTTTCTTCTGTTACCTCTCTTCCATCAGCACTTGCTAAGTTATTCTTTTACTTACCAGAGTACTCTTTGGAATTTTCTTTGGCCTGCTCAACTAGCTTCTCATAATCTGCTTTTATCCTCCTTACTATTACCATCTTACATTTGTCTTGCATCTTTTACTGCTCATGAGCTGGCTTGATCAATCACCTTTCTCTTTATATACACTCCATAGTTGTTTCTTATTCTGCATCTTCCTACCTCATTTACCCTCCTGATTCTGGGTATACAGCCTGGATTCTTATGTGAAGGCTCTTTTCCAAACTGGCTCCTCAGTTTGTCATAATCATCTGCTCTTTAATTCCACATGGAATTCTTAACTGAGAAACTCCATGTCTGGAAATCTACCAGGTCAAGACCATAGGATCACTCTTCCAAATGTCTCCCTATGATTGTTCCTCATTCCAATCTATGTCATCCATAGGTGGAGTCCTCCATAATAACTACCCACTGTGCATGCATTGTGCTAATTAAGCTAATTAACTGATGCACTATCTGCATTCTCCCTTGTACCCTCTGGCCTATAGCAGCAACCAATCAAATTACTCAGCATCCCCATCTTCCTTCTGAATTCCTAATTTTAACAAAATTCCCTTTTTCCATCGTGTTCCCTGTGTTTTCTTTGAAAATATTATACCTTTTACTTTCTATCTCTATGATATGACTATATTTTCTCATGTTAGAGGCTTAGTGGAGTGAAAAAGCACTGAGAAAGGATTAAGATAATATTTAATTCTTCCAATATGTCATCACAGTTACAGAGGCATCATCATGGAGTACAATATGAGACTTTCAAGCCCCACTTGAAACCACCTACCTTTATCTGCTTCACTATGGACTAAATTCCTCCTCTCTCTCTCTCTCTCAGTTCCTGGTGTATGCAGCTTCCTGTTCCTGAAAGTTGGAACAGACAGGAAGATCTGCCACCATCCACATGGAATAACATAAAAAATACATCTGCAGTCATGATGATGATCGATTGCACCTTGCAGATCATGCTTTGGATATAGCTCATAGAATCAATTGGAAAAAGACCACCATGCTCCATTGCAGTAAATTTAGAAGGGAAAGACTGTTTTTAGAATCTGTAGCTGCTCTCAAAAATCAGCATAATTTGAATAAATATGGTTGCATAAAATTTCCCATAATATGGGAAACCCTAATAGTTTGAGATTCCAATTTGCATCCTAGGCTGCCAACAGGTGCCTACAAAGGCTGTCCCCACTTATTTAGGACTCTAGTCTTCTGTCCTAATTCCTAAAACACCAATTCCAAATTCATTCAGATGCAAACCATCATCCTTAAATATAGGCCCTTTTGTTCATCAAACTCATTCCAAGTATATAACAGAAGCAAGATGTCCTTCACATCTTGCTTCTGTTATTCCACAGCAGCAGACTTACATTCCTTACTGCATCTCTCTCTCTCTCTCCCTTCATTTGCTTACACCAGCAACACTTTCATATCCTATTACATATCACACTTGTCACTTGCAAGGTCATTTATGCGTGCTAATAGAATCATCTCTTTCACTTTCTGCATCCTAATAGCATCGCTAACATTCTTAATCTTTGTCCCCAGGGAAACGGTTGTGTCATTCCTCAAGCACTCTTCTCCTCATGAAATCTCCATACAGAACTCTCTCCTTACATTCACTCACTCTTTTTTCTCTTTCATGCTCTGTTTTCTTCTGCTGTATTCTCTGCTATTCTTATCTCACATTTTATCCTGTGTAGGACATCCTTTGTTAATATCTTATCATTCTTTTCATCTACCTTTTTCTTTCATACTTTTACTCATACCTTGTTCATGTTCTCTTTCTTCTGCCATCTTACTTTCAACAACCATCTTGCCAATATTCTCCCTTCCATTTTTTACTTTTTGTCACAATCCTTTGCTCCCATACTTCTTACTCTCTCCACACTTGCTCTTACCAACTTCACTTTCTTTCTTTCTGTAAATGCTTTGCCCTTCAAAGTATATATATTTTGCACATGGTGCAGTAAACAAAATCCTACATATTCAGTCTGCTTGCCATAGTTCTCACATGCAGTCAGCATTATAACAAGCAGTATATATAATAAAAGTAACAGGATTTTTTTTCCTAATAACACACACACAAAAATTACTTGAAACAGACCAGAAAACACTCGTAAAAATAGTAAGCCACTATAAATGAATCCAGTATCACTAATTATTTTTAAAATATCATTTATCTTTCAGCTCTAAGTAGTAGTACATAGCAATGGTATTTGTAGTTAGGTTGTATTTCTTTGGACTGTGGTTATTTTTTTCAAAATTGCTTATTATATGAGGAACAAGTTATTATGAGGGAAAATTTTTCACCTTTGAAAATGGAAGATTTTTTAATTTGGAAATGGTATTTTTGATTGTTGGCAGTTGAATCATTATTTACATTTGTCTTTCAATGTGCTATTTAGTTTGTGTAGGAGTCCTTTTGGATCACATAGATGGAATCTGTTAAAAAGGATTCTGATGGTGCTATATTTTGTTGAGTAATGATGTAAAAGGGTTATGTACACTAATCAAATTATCGAGATATCCCTTTGTAGTACTGGATATGGCTATATCCAGTCACATCATAGCCATGGCTTATACAGGTATAAAATAAAGCACACATGATCTTGCAGTCTTCATAGATAAACATAGAAATGGGCCGTAATGAAGAACTTAGTGACTTTAAAAGGATTATGTACACTATCTAATCAAATTATCGAGATATCCCTTTGTAGTACTGGATATGGCTATATCTAGTCACATAGCCATGGCTTATACAGGTATAAAATAAAGCACACATGATCTTGCAGTCTTCATAGATAAACATAGAAATGGGCCGTAATGAAGAACTTAGTGACTTTTAGTGTGACACTATCATAATATGCCACTTTTGTAACAACTTAGACATGCATCAAAGTTTTTCCTGAACTAAATTTAATCTAGGAAATCTTAATGCTGTGTCTAATTCTGGACAATTCTATGCTTCCAACTTTATGGCAACAGGTCAGTGAATGCCTTTTCTGTTATCATTTGAAGACTTGACTGGCCTGCACATTCTTTTCATCTACCATTTTCTTTCATACTTTCTGTTATCATTTGAAGACTTGACTGGCCTGCACAGAGCCCTCTGATCTCAACCCTATTGAACACATGTAGGATGAATTAGAATGCCAATTGTGAACCAGATTGAATTGCCCTACATCAGTAACTGATCTCCCTAATGCTCTTCTGGAAGAATGGAAAGAAATTACTGTGGCAGCATACTAAAATCTAGTGGGAAGCTTTTCCAGAAGATTGAAGGCTGTTATAGCAGTAAAGGGTGGTTCAAATATTAATGCCTTTCATATTAGAATGAGAGCTGGGATGAATGGGCATCCAGATATATTTGATCAGATAGTGTATCTGCCTGTAGGTGAGAAGGAAAGTGGATCTTTTAATCCACATTTCATCTAAGTATCAATGATACATCTATTTATTCTTCTGAATACAATTTGAAAATTGAAGTTTTAATAAAGATCCCCCCCCCCCAAAAAAAAAAAGTTTTGTCAGTGATGGGTTTCAACTGCCAGCCAGTCTAAAACATTGTTCTCAAATTGAACAAAACTTCTTTTTATTTATTTCTCCTCCTTCAGCATGAATTGACTATTCTTGGCACATTGCCAGACTTGGTTCTATGAAGTGGGGGCATACAATACCATCCCCTATCACATGGGTGCTTCACAAAAAAAAAAAAAAAAAACACTACAAGAATAGAATCTCTACTACTTGCAAATCATTTGCTAAAAGAGTTTTCTTTCTCTTCTGCTAAAGATCTGTGAATTATTATATTTAAGCCAAACCAGAAGATTATGCTCAACTTTGATTTCTTCATCATAATCGACAGAGAATCCTAACCACAGAATTATAAATGTATCACTTCATTCAGCATTGAAAGACCACCATCCAACTCAGAAACCAATTGCAACAACAGAGAGAGAGAGAGAGAGAGAGAAACATTTGAGAATGCAATTAAAAAGCTACCTTAACTTAAACGAAATGATATTTTTTTCTTCTTGAAGTTCTGGCAACAGTAAAAAACTGACAGGAATCCTGACTATAGAATTATAAATGGATTACCTCATTCAGACAACAGAGAGATTTTTTTTTTGTAGTGAGGTATTTGAGAGTGCAATAAAAAGCTGCCTTAACTTTAGAAAGTCCGCATGGGATCAGCATGTCCGCAATGATCAATTTCTGCTGTGCGGTTTTATGTGGTAATTAGTAAACTTGCTTGTTTTGTTTATTATGGTTCTTTATTAAGTAATAGTCTTTGATGCATGTCTTAATACAAGTTAAAAAGACAAAAATTCAGTCAGTTAACTATCTCATATCATGTAATGGTAAGAGTAGGTCAGTTTTAAACTTGTGCAGTTGTGTTTCATTATTATGGTAGCACACTAACTGTTATTTTTTCTCTACTTTCTATATTTTCTTTTTATCAGGAAACTTAGAGCCCAATAAATCTGTATCAGCGTCATTGGGAATTGATCACAATGAAACTACTCAGCCAGCTGTCTTTGAATTGAAAACAGAAAAAAGTAGTCATATACTTACTATTAAAACTCCTTTTGGTGAAATGCTGCAGCCTGTGACTATTTCTCAAGATGAATTTCTTATTTTGCAGAGTGAGTAGAATTCATTTACTCATGTTTCTAAATGAGCTGTTCATTCTTGGTACATAATAAATTATTACTTGCTTGCCACTCATTGTAAGCAATATAAATAATAATTACATTTTATTCATATTCTAGAGCAATGGTTTTGTATTCATTAAATCATTTCTGCTTGTCATTTACTAATCTGTTTAGTATTGAAACAGAAAAGATTTTAGGTACAACATATTTGTAATTTTATGTTGGTAGAATGAAGTACTGTTTTAACTCTAACATCACAGAGGCAAATGGTGTGTGGCAGAAAGCAGAGTAAAAGAATTCTGTTTAGTGGTGTTATGTAAAAGAACAACATGAAAAGATGCTATTTAATATTTAGTTAAGCAGCCTTCTTCTGTAGAAAGGCCATACAGCATGACCTTTAAAGTAGCATTTGTCATATTAGGCTTGTCATGCAAGTATGACATGGTGCAGGAAGCCAGCCACCCAGGCATGACTGAAAAAAAGCATGTGACTTCATTCAAATAATTGTGAGCTATGATAATCTTTTCAGGAAAATTTTCCTACTACACAAGTATTTGATGTCCTGACCTCAGCCCTATCAAATACCCACAGGTATTTGATGGGGCTGAGGTCAGGACTCTGTGCAGGCCAGGGCAGTCGTTTAACACCCATCTTCATACCATTCCATAAAAACTCCACAGTGTAGGCAGCACCTGGTTATCCAGAATATCAAGGTACTGAGCTGCCTTCGTGGAAAACCACAGACAACAACCAGTGGACCCACTCCAAACTAGCTGAATGCATCCTCACACATTATCCTTCACCACCAAACTTTACTGTGGGTAAAACACACTGGTAACAAGAATTATCAGGCTGCCTTCACACTCTGCCATCAGACCGGAAACAGGTAAACCCTGATTTATTGCTCCAAAGTACCAGTTTCCACTGGTTAGTTGTCCAGTTCATACGCTCTTTGCACAAGGCCAGACGAGCTGCCATGATTGGTGTTATGATGTTCAGCTTGTGTACTACTCTTCTGTGGAAACCCAGTAATTGGAATTTTTTTCTTACAGTATTAGTGCTCACTATAGTGTTTCTGGTGCTCATCACAGATGGTCTGTGCCGATTGTAGCTGGCACAGATCATTGTTTTTTTAACATTGTGTTTTAACACCCTCCTGTCCCTGTCAGTCATTTTCGGTAGCCACCCTGGGTGTTTTCCTGCACTAGTGATGCCAGAATGTCTCCATTTGTTGATCACATCACCAACCATTGATTTTTGATGCTCTAGTTAAGCAGCAATGGCACGTATGGACATGCCACCAATGTGTCAGCTCACAATGATATCTCTCTCAAAGTCACTGTTCACGTCGTGTTGCCACATGACTGTATTCAACTCTGCTACGATGAAATACTGCTTCGTACTATCTGTAGGAAGCAGTTCAGTTTTTATGCTATTAACAAACTTGGAGTGTTCCATAACTTCAAATAACAGGAGCATCCGGACAATTATTGGTAGATTGTGTGTGTTGGGGGGGGGGGGGGTCAAAATTAAAGTATTCCTGTTTAAAGCTTTGTGGAGTGCAATCCAGTGATCCAAATGCTGCAGAACATTGCAGGAATACACTGTGCATCGTGTGGAAGTGATATCTGAGAAAGAGAAAAAAAATTCCAAAATTCACCTCCAAGGGCATTGTAAACACCAAATGCATGAAATTTGCATATCATGCAACTCAGTAAGTGCCAGGAGGATTTAAATAGATGGATACGGAATTTTTCCCTTCTTTCTGGTTGTTAATGCTGTTCACATTGATGGCACTAACCTTTCCCCAACGTGCTTTGGTCGTGAAGCTGTGCTACCTAAGCAATTGCAATTCTGTTGCTGCATTCTGCAAATTTTGTCACCTGAACAATTGTTAAAGGTCTACTATCTCCATGTGCTCTGTGACAAATGATTAGTTGTTTTGAAGAAACACAATCATTGAAAGTTAGACCTGGCAGAGGTCACAAACCAATCAGTTCACAACATGTGAATGAAGTTGCTGCTGTTGTTGTGGAGCAAGCCATGAATAACAGCTTTAGTTCCTGCAGTGAACATGCTGTATGAAGACACATAGATGTACCCTACACAACTGTCTGGAAAATTCTACCGAAGATTCTGTATTTCTACCCATTCAAGATTATCATGAAACAGGAATTGCACCTGAAGGACTTTGAAAGTCAACTGACGTTCGCTTTAACATTCCTTGCTTGAGTGGAGTTGAATGCTGAGTGGCGATGGATGATTTTGTTGGGAGATGAGGCTAACTTTCACCTGAACAGAGCTGAGAATATCCACAACTGCTGGGTATGAGCTATGCAAAACCCACATGCAGTTCAACATATTCCTTTGCATTCATCCAGAGTTATTGTCTGGATTTACAGTTTTGTTTATGATGGGACCATTCTTCTTTGAGGACATTTGGCAGTTGGGTTCTGTGATCTGCTCAATTACTGCTGAGAGGCATCGTGATATGATAAACAGTTTTGTTGTGCCACAGCTGTAGTAGTGCCTGTGCATTGATTCAGTTATTTTCATGCAGGATGGGGGGAGGCCTCCACACATTGGCTTATGTATATAGCAGGAGGCTCTTCAAGAACATTTCATGAAAGCCAGTGCAATCAACCATGCATTTCCCACTGCACGGCTGCTTTTTTCACCTGCTGTGACTTCTGGGTCTGGGGATTTCTGAAAGACAGGGTTTATCAGGATCATCCTGATAACTTGCCAGTGTGCTGAAAGACAGTATAAATGCAGCATGTGTGCAACATCCCAAGAAAAAGCTGTTTATAGCAGTAGCAGATCATATACTTCAAGTGAAGAAAATGAAGTGATTTAAAGTGAAATGGATGACAAGAGAAATCTAATGAAGAATATAAGATTCAGGCTAGGAAAATGGCTACTATTGTAGGGAGAGAAAAAAAAATTAACATATGAGTGGAGACTAGTGCTGTAATCTAAGGAGAATCCCAAGGAGATTTTTTGTTATGTGGCGAGTAAGAGGAAAAATGACTTGTGGACCGGATTACCTTGCTGGACCGAGATGGGACTTAGGTGACCAATGCAGATGTCATAACCTAGTTTAGCAATTCTTTATTCCTAGAAGGATAATGAGTGGTAAAGTATTAGAAGTGAGGAAGTATTTTGTATACTGAGTATGCTAAATGTCAGTAAAGTAGGGGAACTAGATGGAATTTCACCACATGTTTTATGGGAGTGTGCTGTGGAACCTGACTGTAGCATTGACTTGGCTGTTTAATAAGAGTCCTGCAATGGTACAGGTTCCTGGAGAGTAGAAGGTGGATAAGATAGTGCCATTGCTTAAAGGTGGTGTTTAGAATGAAGTATCAAACTATAGGCCTGTTTGTATTTCTTCTGTAGTTGTTAAGATTTTGGAAAAATTGGTAAAAACTCATCTACAGAATTGAACACATGAGGGCAATATTATTTATGCAGGCCAGCATGAATGTGTTAAAGGGCATTCTTGTTTTAGTAATCTGGTTACCTTTTGCAATAGAGTAACAAGAGAAGTGGATGAGGGTAATATACACATCATTTTTTTTTTTTTGATTTTTCAAAGGAATTTTACAAGTTGGTTTTTAAGTTGCAACATGTTAAGTTGCAATATTAGGTTAGTGGATTGGATTGGTAACTTGCTTTCTGATAGATATCAGGGAGTAACAAAGTTAGAGAGTTCCACAGGGTTCAATTGGATTGGTAACTTGCTTTCTTATAGATATCAGAGAGTTGTATATCAGGGAGTGACAAGGTTAGAGAGTTCCACAGGGTTCAATACTGTTCATGGGACTACAGGGAGATATTGAGGTGTTTGCAGATGATGTTAATTTTGGGAGGGTTATTAGTAATAGTGTTTTAGTCTTTGATGCTCATTGGTCTATAATTGACTGTCTCTTTCTTGGAACCTCCTTTACGTAACAAAACTTCCCTATTTGCATTCATTTTAGCCACTGCCAATATCCCATCCAGTCACGTTTAAAATCTGTTGCTAATTTTTATTATTATGTTGTCTGCTTATGTCTCTATATTTAGTTCTAATCTCTTCTAGTTCATTATGTTGGTTCTTGTTACATTCAGTGTATTATCTCTACCCAGGGTCGGCTCAGACATTAGTTTTTTGAGGCCCCTCTCAGCACAAGACTGAGGCCTTGCGCCCAGAGGGTCCCTGCACTTTTAAATTTCTAAGAAAATTTGATAATATAATTTTTGATGTTTCAGAGATATATTGATGGGGAAATATTTTAATTAAATTTATATTGATTCTTTGTCCTTTTATCGTTGCTGGTGCCAGGTACCAGCAATGATAAAAGGCACCAGCAAATAAGAGGGGGGGGGCTGCTAATAACTTTTTCCTGAGGCCCCCAAAACCTCCTGACAGCCTCACCTCTAACAGAAGGCTGTTCCAGAGGACAGAGGTAGATGGAATAAAAAGAGGAAGAGGAAATGCAAGTCAATGTCTTTGCAGTGCATAGAAAATGGGTGCTGGACAGCTGCTACTCTTGTGAAAATGGAAGAATAATGGTTGCAGTTCAGTGGAGCAGTGACCATTGAAGTACCTGTAGAATAGATGCAGAGCTGAAACATTGTGTCTGTAAGATAGAGGTTGAAGTGAATCTGTAAGGGAGGGATTGCATATGATCTGAATTGCTTTCTTGTGGAAAGCATCAAAAATTTTTAAGAGAAGTTCTTGATGCTTCACCCTAAACATGTGAATAGTATTCTAAACATAGGCTGATTTGTATATAGATAGAGTTGATTTGGTGTAAAATAGCATCATGATCGAAAGACAATGCCTAGCTTTTTGAATGCTGAGAAAACTATTGATGTGATGTGTTTGTACCAGGAGAGACTGGAGGTGAATGCTAGTTCAGAGAGAGCTGTTCTTGTCTAGTGATTTCTGTGTTACTGGAATGTAAGCTGAGATCTTTTTTGAAATGTCTGTGTTCAGATTTCAAATGAATAGGATGAATAGAGAGTACCATTGTCTGCAAAGTTGTGGATAGGATTAGTGGTGTTAGAGAGTTGGTCATTTATGTACAGGAGATAGAAGGTAATTGATGGGACAGAGCCCTGACGTACTCCTGAATTGGTGGAGAAGCTCAATGAGAGGGACCTGAGACCAGACACAATCAAAAGCTCTGGAAATGTCAGGAATGATAGCACAAATTTCTCAGAACCCTTCCATAGCATGTGTCCAGTGGTGGGTGATATAAGCTAAGAGGTCAGCTGTGGATCTTGAATGGCAGAACTCATGATGGTGGTGGTCACTGATTAATTGGTGGGCCTCTAGATATTGGAGAATTTGGCTATTGATGACCTCCATTATTTTGGTGAGGACTGAGATGATGGGAGTTGGTCAGAAGTATGGCAGTCAACTTTTATCTCTTTTTTTTTTAAATAGACCAGATGTGTGATTGCTTTCATACATTGGGATAAGTACCAGCTGTACAATAGCTATCTCACTGCTACTTTCAATCACCTCATTTATCCTATCTTTCACCATCGTGTGAACCCAGAGCTCCTTCGACTCCAATACTTTTGGCTTCCCGACTTTCAGTACTAACTTCCACTACTTCCTTCTCTCACGTCTGTCATCTTGCATTTCTGGTTTGTAAAACATCTACGATACTCTCTCTCTCTCTCTCTCTCCACTGCCATTACCACAATCCATTTTCTCACTGTTTGGATGGTTGGATTGTAGATAATTGAGTCTCATGGAGAGGAATATGAAGAGGTCTGTCGAATAGTAAATGCAACAGATGAATATTACTAAATGAGGCAAGGAAACCTTGAATCTGAGGAGGTGGAAAGCAGGGGATTCTAAATTAGCCACTCTCTACATGAAATGTCTGATTTCACAAAGGCACAGGTGCCACCTGTGTGGTGAATGGAATTATCAAATGTGTAATGTGGGCATTTGTGGATGTAAATGCTATTTTAGTTTCTGTCAAGTGTAAGAGGTCTGGTCTGGATGACTGCAAGTGATGGTGAATGTCATTTATGATGGTATTAATGCCATGTACACCATCTGTCCAAAAAGAAACCGAACTTTTCAAAAATAGAAGAAACTAGTGGCACCACCTGTCGTATCTTTTTGTTGTCGAAAGCGGCATCCTTCATTAGTGTTGTGTCAGCTGTTTATGACATTTGTTTCATTAGAAGCCGAGTTATAGTGCCAAGAGTGACAGTGTGTTTTGACAAATGGTCGGAAAATGAGTTTCAAACAGAGAGCTGCGATTGACTTTTGTGTTAAACTTGGTAAAAGTTTTACCGAAACATATGAAATGCTTCAAAGCGCATACGGTGATGAATGCTTATCCCGTACTCAAGTTTACGAGTGGTTTAAGTGATTTCAAAGTGGTCGTGAGAGACACTTGAGGATGACTAAAAGCCGGGCCGTCCAAAAACTGGACTGAGCAAAGTTAACATCCAAAAAATGTGATTTTATCAAAGAAAACCCGAAATCATCCATGAGATTGATTGAAGATGAATTGGGGATTCCAAAATCAACTGTGCACAACATTTTGACCGAATGTTTGGGCCTTTGTAAATTGAATTCGTGATTTGTTCCTCACAAGTTGACCGACAACCAAAAAATGTATCAAATTGAACACTGCAAGGACCTCGTTAAAACCTCATAAGGACTCGAACTTCTTTGAAACAATCGTTACTGGTGACGAAACGTGGTGTTTTGAGTATGAGCCCAAAACAAAGTGCTGAGTGGAGACCACCAGAAGAGAGGCATCCGAAAAAAAGTCACTTGGATTAATCAAAAGTAATGCTGATTTGTTTCTACGATTTCAAGGGCATTATCCATAAAGAGTTCGTTCCGCCTGGCCAAACAGTCAACGGTGAATTTTCTCTCGAAGTTTTGAAGCGATTGATAGCGAGAATTTGTCGCGTACGGCATGAATATCATGATGCAGGCAGCTGGTCACTTTTGCATGATAATGCACCATCTCCTCATTGGAACATTGTGAGACAGTTTTTGAGCAAAAACCAAGTTTGTGTGTTGGATCACTCGCCGTATTCACCTGATTTAGCACCCTGTGACTTCTTTCTCTTCCCCCGACTTCATTTTCCGATGAAAGAAAAGCGATACAACACCATTGAAAACATTCTAGTGGCAGTAACCACAACCCTTAACAGTGTCCCAAAAACCGATATAAAAAACTCATTTAATGAATTAATTGACCATGTGAAACGTGTATCAAAGCTGAGGGAGAGTACATTGATTGAAATAAATGATTTGAATAATTATAATTGGTCTATGTTTTATTTTCTATCAAAAGTTCAGTTTCTTTTTGGACATAGGGTGTATATTAGTGAAGTGGATTAAAGTGAGTTTTGAATGAGAATATTCTGGTATGGTTTGTATGTAGCGATTGGTTGCATTGCCTATTTTTCAATTTAATTAGTTTATGAGGAATTCCTTTTTGTCACATTGTTACTGTCATTGTTTGTAAGATTCGTCATTAGTAATTAGTGTGTGGTTAGAGATAGAGTGGGGACATGTAGTGAGAGGAGATGGAATCTTAGACATAACATGCAGAGTAACCAATCTCCTTGCCATAATGTTGCCTCAATAGTGCCTCATACCAATATTTGAGACTCTCTCCAAGCACAATGTGGCAGCAGGATTATGCACCAGTTGATTGGGAATCCTCCTGACCTGTTACTGACAGGCTTGGGGTCATGCATTAACTGGCAGCTGGCCTGCAGCATCACCACCGTTTTAGCTGATGTACACTCAAAATGGAGGAAGGCATTAATTAATAGGTATGTTTGACATGACCTTGAAGGGTAATACTTATACTGCAGAAAGAATTGGGGAGAGGGGGAAACAGAAACCAGAATCCTTGCTCTGTAGACCAGACATAGCATATGCCACTCGATGCCTCCAATAAGCCGTGGTAGTATTTTATCAGCTATTCCTTTATAGCAGGAATACTCACTGGTGTTTCCCAGAGCCCCCTTTGTTGGAAACAGGCTACACAATGGGATGGTGGGTTGACTTGATCGAAAGAGGCTGTATACTGGATATTGCCTGCTGATTTATAGACCCTATTCTGTGATTCTTGCTTTTACTTGCTACATGTCAAAATATTTGTTTTGGATATTGTTTATGTCATCATTATGGCTACAAAAAGCTATCTTGTTATTGTTATAATAATATATCATTCTGTTGCAGGTAAGCTGAAAGGAATGAACGAGAATACTGGTAATATAGATATTCTCAGTGGCGGTGGTGATAACAAAAAAATTGTAACTCGTATTTATGAAGTAGCTAATGTCATGCAAGTTATTGGGAAAGAAGATGATTCAGGATTATTGAGGTACAGTATTACATTTTTTGTTTCCTTGAAGTATATTAAGTTTTTTACAGATTATTTAGTGCAAATTATTAATTCAGGAATTGGCTTTGGTTGTTTAGTATTCTGATATTCAACATCCAAATTGTTAATGAAATACTGTAATCAGTTGTGGTACCATACACCTCCCAGTTGTAATTCTCATTAGACAGAAAATATTTCATCAGTTATGATCGGCTATGATCAGGTGAGATCACTTTCATCTGATCATAGTTTTGTATGTAATCTAACTTTGCTTTTAATAACATCACCCCACTTATTTGAAGGCTTGAAAAAATATATATATGAAGAAAATAGTTTATCCATCAAGAGAAAGGATAGTAAGTATTCATTATATTGTTTATATATTCCAAGTGGAAAACATTATTTGCACTTTAATGTCAAATTTGAACCAGGCCCCTTAATTAGGACAACTCATACTTTTGAGAGTAACCAAGTAATTAAGCTCTTAGACAATTTTGGAACTTTAATTTTTAAAGGAAAATGTTGCTTTACACTAGACTACAAAATGATAAAAGGATATTTCTCACCTTCCTTTTACCCTCTTTTACCTTGCGGTGTCAAGGGTTTTTATTAATCATTGGACATCAAACCATTCATGGGATAAGATGGCCAGCCCTATGTCCCAGTGTATCCTATGTCATATAATGTTGAGTTCTCAAGGCCGGTTTGCCTTTTTGTGGGATGAAAAACCGTAGGATAAACTGGGGAAAAAACCCTACTGTCCACGCCCAAGACCAGCTAACTTGACTATGGCTGAGGAAGATCCTTCAGCTCCTCACATCACTGACGGGAATTGAACCTAGGACACTCCTTCCCCAGGCATATGGTTGCGAAGCGCACAGCCACTAGGCTAACCGCGGAGACCAAAAGAGGATATTGTCCTTTATATATTGAACTGTTTTGGAAAAATTTAGAGAAAGGTGCCAAGCTGATAATAGTAAATACCAGCTGGATTTCTGTTCAGGACATGGACTAATCATTACTGACTACCAAAAATTTTATGCATTGTTGATAGTGATATCTTCAAGCTGGTTCAAGATACAATGGGAATTTTAAATAGGAAGTGATTACCATTTAGTTTTGAGTAGGATGAAACTGAACATCATATTGAAAAGAAAAATATATAAGAATCATAAACTCAAGGAGCTTTCCTGGGTGAACTGTAGAGTCAAATATACAAATATTATTCAAGAAAAAATAAAAGTTGTCTTCGAGAACTTTTATTTTTCGTGACAGACTGATGTGGTGACAAACTGATGAAAGCATTGATTGATTCAACCAAGAAAACATGGTAAAGTTGTTAACAAAGATAGAAAATCTGAACTTTGTGGTGGATTCAATAATTTAAAGAGACAGGTTTTTGGAAAAGATGATAGCATGTCAAAAGTTAATAGCAAGTAAACTTGAGAATAACTCAGCATCTGCCCTGAGAGAATGTAGACAAAACTGAAGGCTAAGCTGTGTGTAAAAGTAGCAAAACCAAATTCATAGGAAATTTTTATTAATAAAATGCAAGATAAATATCATGAAGGTAGCAAAATGTTTGGGGGTCTGTTGAAAAAGCTTAGAAATGTAGGAAAATGTACTGTAAAAGAAATCAGAGATGAAAAGGTGATATAATAACTGTAGGTAAAGATGTCTGGTGTGGTTTAACCTTGAAAGATTGTTAAATGAGATTAGCAAAAAAGTTGTAGAAAATATGCAATAAGAATATAGGCAGTTATATATATACAGTAAACCCTTGGCGAGCGAGGATTTGCAGAATGCGATTTTGTACATACACGTTATCTTAATTGTTTCCATTTAATTTGTCCAACGCTAGAATTTCATTCATACGCAGTACTCTGCAGAGCGTCGGCCGGCAACCCTGTTGGACCTGCCTGCTAGCTGAGTGACCCAAGCCGAGTTGCGATCATTTCACTCATCAAAAGGAGAAGAGGATAAACACTGATAAATACATTTCACCATGTATTTATCAGTGTTTATCCTCTTCTCCTTTTGCATTTGTATTTCTCTTAATTTCAAAAATTCAATATGACATCTAAGAGGAAGAATGAAGACGATAATGCAGCAAAAAGACGCAAAGTTTTGACATTATCTCAGAAAATTGAAATTTTAGATAAGTTGAAAAATGGTACATGTGTTTCATCGCTTGCAAGAGAACTAGCTATAAACTAATCAAGCATAAGAACAATATGGGAGAATGAAGAAAAGATTCAGTCTAGTGTCAAAGCTTCAGGCGATACTTCGGCAAAAGTTGCTCAAGTTTCAAGAAGAATTCCACAATTGGAAAAGATGGAAAAAATATTAATAGCTTGGATAGACAATCAAGTAAACGAAAAAGGCTCAGTTGTGGATGGTGTTGTTATTCGAAACAAAGCTTTAGATTTGTTTTCTTTCGTTTTAAATAAAGATGGCCAATCATCAGAGAAAATTGACTTTCAAGCAAGCAAAGGTTGGCTTGAAAACTTTAAGCGTCGTTTTAATTTGCACAATGTAAAGCTTCAGGGAGAAGCTGGCTCTGCAGATAAAGAAGCAGCAGAGAAATCCAAACCCCAATTTTTGAAATTCATTGAAGAGAGGAGTTACATTCTGCAACAAGTTTTCAATGCAGATGAGAAGGGCCTATTTTATAAGCGAATGGGACAACGAACCTACATCACAAAGACATAAAAGGTTGCCCCAGGTTTTAAAGCTTTTAAGGATAGACTCACTTTGCTTTTTTGTGGAAATGCATCAGGCAAGTGCAAGCCTCTGCTCATTTACCGATCTAAAACGCCTCGTACATTGCAGGGAAAAAATTTTGAGCAATTGCCCATTGTGTGGAAGTGGAATAAAAAAGCTTGGGTAACAAAAGCCCTCTTTAATAACTGGTTTGAAAAGTCATTCGTTAAAGAAGTCAAACATTACTTAGAACAGCAAAACCTGTGCTTTAAAGTTCTCCTAATTGTCGATAATGCTCCAGGACACGATGCTGAAGCCCTCACAACATTGCATCCAAATGTAGAGGTTTTATTCCTCCCACCTAACACCACTTCCTTAATCCAACCAATGGATCAAGGGATCATAAAAACATTCAAAGCCTATTATATCAGGCATGTTTACACCTCTGCAAATAAAGCACTAGACGAAGGAAAGCACGACACGCTAATAGCATTTTGGAAGTGATTCAACATAAGCCACTGCATAGAAATGATTAAACTCGCATGGGAACAAGTGAATTCATCAACATTGAATGCTTGCTCGCATCAGCTCTGGCCAGAAGTTGGCAACAATTTTAAAGGATTTCCATCGATTGAAAATGAAGCCAAAGAAATCATACAAATTGCAAAAGCAATTGGCGGCAAAGGATTTTCAGATATGGAAGAAGGAGAAGTCAAAGAATTAATCGAGAATGACAATTGAGAAATGACGAATGAAGAATTGGATGATCTTGTCACACCAGCCGACAGTGAAAGCAGCGATAGTGAAGAAGAAGATAAAGCGCCTTTAACTTACAAGAAGTTAAATGAATTGTTAAAAAAGGCACAGGAACTGTCTGATTTTGCAATGGAGATTGACCCAAATGAAGAAAGAAGAGGGCACTTTATGAAAGGCATTGAAAAACTCTGCGCTCCTTACTGCGAAACTTTTAAAGAGTTGCATCAATTATTGTCCTAAGCAAAAATCACTAGCTTTTTAAAAAAATAATTATATCATGTACCTACTTATTAAGCAGTAATAAAAATTCTTTCAATTAACATTTATTTCATTTTTCCCTTTTAATTACAGCAATATTTAGGTTAGTTTAAATTATACATACATACTTTCTTAATTTGAACTATACCTAACACATTTTTTTCCATAGAAAGTTAACTTTGCGGAATGCGATTTTGCCGTGTCGCAATGTATTAATGACGTAACCCCCGCGTTCGACAAGGGTTTACTGTATATATATCAGTACTCATTGTAGAGTTAAAAAACCATCACAAACCTGAATTATGGAAAAATGCTGTCAGGAACCTAAAGTGTGAAAAGGCAGCTGGAGTAGATGATATATGATCAGAAATTCTTTAATATGGAGGTATAAAGGTTTTAAAGTGACTGCACTTCATTGGATCAAATTCTGGATCATTGGATTGTAGCTCTCATAATACCCATCTATAAATAAAACTGAATATGAGAATTATAGAAGGATTTCCCTACTGAGTGTTCTGTGTAAGATTTATGCAAACATACTTGGGAAGAGGCAAAGAAACATTGCAGAAGAAAAATTATTATTATTATACCGGGTTAAAGTTGTGTGGGTTGCAAATCTCCGTAGAGTCAGAAGACTCATCCAACAAAAAACCTACATTAACCGTTATATACGGACAATACCTATCATACCTCTCTCTTTAAAGTCATTGATTGTCAGGGCACTCGTAACTAATTCTGGCAATCTATTCCACTCATTTAACCACTCTCCAAGCAAAAAAAAAAAAAAAAAAAAAATCCAGTCCTCACAACCTAACCAACCACACTTTTACATAACTTCCAGGTGTAACCCTGGTTCTCTCTTTATTCATTGTGTATTGAAAAGTTTCCTTTGTATCAGTCTTATAGAACCCCTTTAAAACTTAAGTTACTATCATGTATCCTCTTTTCTGCCTATTAACTAAACTTTGCAGCCTACACACCTTCAACTTATTATCATAGAGAACATTGCAGCTGAATCATAGCCTTATAAAAGGGTTAATAACCTCATTATCTTTACTTGATAGTGTGTTTTCAACATTCAAGTAATTTGATCAACTTTTGCAATATGCCCTCTGTACTTCAACTCTGCCTACCATTACCTTCCTGGAATCATCAATTTCTTACAATCCAGTAGCATCAATGTGATACATAGTATGTAACCTTTTCTACCTGAAGTGCATAACCTTACATTTTGCAAAATTAAAATAATCATTTTCCTTCACCCACAACACCAATTTATTTAAATCATCCTACAGGATATCAACATCTCCATTATCAACCTGTTGCCCTACCCAGATTTGCATCATCAACAAACAACTCAAAATCCCCTCCTCATTTAATCATTCCCTACATCATTAACATATAAATTAAAAAATAGAACTCCAGTACAGAATGCTGAGGCACTCCACTAGTCACCCTCGTTCTACTAGATTCCACTACACCATATACCCCTCACCCATGCTACCAGCTTCATATCCATTCCCATGTGCTCTAACTTTTGTAATAGTTATCCATACAGTATTCTGTGAAATGCCTTTGTAAATCCATTCCCATGTGCTCTAACTTTTGTAATAGTTATCCATACAGTATTCTGTGAAATGCCTTTGTAAAGTCCAGCAGTTTCAGGATTCATTTCTCTTATCTAATTCTGCTGTCTCTTTATTATAAAATGTAAGTTCAAAGACAGGACATGCCTTTTACAAAGACTTGCTGTGCCCACCATAGAGTATGATATTCCTCTCCACCCACTGCTGGATTTAATCTTTAACCAACTTTGCCAATACTTTAACTGCTGCTCCTGAGATATTAACTGGTCTGTAATTTGATACTTTATTCTTAGAGCCACTTTAGTTAAAATATAACTATTTATATTTTAGTAATGTTACATTTACATCTTCAGGGATCACAAAACAGTGATATGTGCACACAAGCACTCACACTAAGCAAATGAGGCTGAAGAAAGGCAACTGAAGTCGGTCCTAGAGTCCTAAAAGGTGCCCCCTATTGAGCTAAATTTGTTGAGGTTTGGGAAGTTTTTCAGAGCTGAGGCTGATTCAAGGAATAATCTTTCATTATTCCTTGAATCAGTTGTGGTGTAATAAAGTGGCCTTCTTCCAACATATTCTGTGGTGGGTGTCCACTGCATGGTCAGCAAGTCCTGAGTGGCTGTGTTGGTGGAACCAGGTGTAGTCCTTGTTTGGATATCCTGATATTGGCTGCCCTGCATGTTTGGTCATAGTAGGACATGCAACTGCAAGGAACCTGGTATACTTCAGGTAGGTCTAGAGCCGGGGTCGGCAACCTTTTGAGTCGAAAGAGTCAAAAATTACAATTTACAAAATTTCAAAGTTTTTAAAGAGCCACAAAATTTTAAAAAGTTTTTAAAGAGCCACAAGATCTTATTGTCTTCAAGGCATTTTTGCACGGCATTCGCTATATCTTCCCCTCTAGTTTGTCCCGAGAGCGGTAGCAATCCTAGAAGTTCTTCTTTTGGACCTTGGGAAGACATATACCTGACAAAAAGGGCAACTTGTGCCGTGTCTTTTATGTCGCAAGACTCATCTATAGCAAGTGATAAGGCAGAAGAAGGTTGAATATCTTCCACCTGCAAATATGTTACATTTGAAGACATTTTAGCTATTCTATCTTGTACTGTTTTAGCGGATACGAGAAGCTGGGCATAATGGAATATAATTTATCAAAAAACATTTTACAACGATATTTCCCAATTAAAAATACCTACCTAAATAAAATAAATAATTCTCTAATAATTTAATTATTAAAATAAATAATTTAGACACGAAACACTGTTTGTCTCACTCTCTCACGTACTGATTGACTATAAGTACATAGTTTCGTCGCATTGTGGTCGCCTTCCGTGTGCGGTGATCGCCGACTGGCACGAACGGACTTGTCAGAACGTGTTTATCACGGCGCAGTCTGCACGTTTTAGTTTTTTTTTTTAAATTTTGGCAAATATTAGATACTTAGTTTACGAGTAAAGGTGTTATGCCCAGCTATGCCGAAATCAATGAAAATTGCCAAACATATAAACTTCCGAGAGCTTCCGACGGACTGACGACAGTGACGATGCGTGTCACGGGGGAGGGGTGCGGTGAAAAGCGAGTACAAGTGGCTGAGAGATAGAATCGGTGCCTAATCCTCGTTATTCGATTCAGAACGATTTTTAAATTTTTTTTTTTGATAAAATAAATAATATTTGCGTATGGAACTAAAGAGCCGCAGCTTCACATCCAAAGAGCCGCAGGTTGCCGACCCCTGGTCTAGAGGAATCAGCTGGTCTTTGGTGGAGCAAATAAGAGATGCTAATTTCTTATATGGTTTGTAACTAGTTGTGAGGTCATATTCTTTTAGGATTTTTGTTAGTTTTTCGGATATACCCTGGATATATGGAATGGTAATAGATTTAAAGTAATCTCTGCTATGAAGGTGGTGTGGTTAACTGGTTTTAATATTTTTTGGATTTTTGGGGGGGTTGTAGCCATTGGCTAAGAAGGTGTTAAGGATATCATTAAGTTCAGTAGTTAGGGCATTGTTATCCAAACTGATTAATTTTGGCCTGTTATATAGGGTTTTTATAATCCCATATTATTGGGAGGGGAGGGGGCGACTGCTGCTGAATGTACTACCTTTATGTATAGGTTTTCTGTAAACAGAGAAAGCTGGGGATCCATCAGGCTGGTGTGTAATCAGAGTGTCTAGGAAAGGGAGACTGCTGTGGTTTTCCTTTTCCAAGGTAAACTGGATCCTGGGGTGGTGTTGATTGTTTAAGTGTATTGAGAAATTGGAGTGTATTCAGGCCATGCGATCAAATTACGAACATATCATGTTGATTGTTTAAGTGTATTGAGAAATTGGAGTGTATTCAGGCCATGCGATCAAATTACGAACATATCATCCACATAATGTAGTCAAACAGTGGGTTGATGTGAGGCAGAGTTTAAGGATTTTTCTTCATAGGTCTCCATAAAGAAGTTGGCCAGAGGTAGAGAGAGTGGAGAAACCATGGCTGTCTCCTCTATCTGTTTGTAGATTTTCCTTGCCAAATGTCAGAGGTTCTGCCAATTCTCTTGTACATTCTCATAGCACATTGGCCAATGTGACATCCATTCTCACTCCTATATCCATGTTGGTATTTTTCAATATACTGAGCCCCTTTCATCTACCTCAATTCTCAAATCAGTCTGTCACATCAGCGGCAACTGAAAACCTCCACCTGAATGATACACAATTGCAAAGTGATCACTCAGCAGCTAAACTATTTCTTTTGCTATTGTCATCTTCCTACCATCAGCATTGATTAAAATTTCCCTTCCATATTTAGTCTTCCTCTTACTTGCTACATAACAAAAAAAACTGGATTTACTTTGGCATTTCTTACCATGCTAGTCACCCTTCTTAACAGCACTTTGTACCACTGATGAATATGCTAATCCTTTTTTTTTTCTTTATATTCCTTCTACAATGTTTTGCAGTTCTTGCTTTATATCCCTACTCATCCACTTAATCCCCACTTGATTTATCCTTCTAATCCTGGTACACAGTCATGACACTGCCCCAAGATGCCTCCTAAATTTGTCACAATTACCAGCTTTATAGTTCAATACAAACTCTTTCTTGACAGAGAATTTCACATGCTTAGCTACCTCCCAAAACAAGACTGTATGGGCACTCTATCCAATTGGAGGCAGTGTCTACCTTGGTTATGAATACATCTTTTGATGCTGCTACCAGATCCAGCATTCTCAGTGCCCTGGTCCACTCTATGACATGCTGCTCCAAGTAATTATGACTTAGCAACTGTATAAATTTGATTGTGCTAATCTGATGATGCATGCCATCCACATCTTCCAATAATCTTCCAGCAATAAATAATATATTTTGTACTGTTGGTGTATATCATTCACCGGATAGCCTCACATCAACCATCTCCCCTAGACCTAAAATTCTCTGTCACATCTAATTTTGTTGGTTTAAGTTATTATTATTATTATTACAGGCAACTCCAAGGAGTCCTTAGACTCATCGAGGGAGACTCTAAACATCTGTCAAGAACTATTCAGCATTCGCACAGTATCTGTCATACTTTGCTTTGAACTCATTCACAGTCATGGCACCCACAACACACTCTGGCAGCTTATTCCACTCATTCACCACTGTCCAAGTAAAAAACCTAGTTCTAACACCCTTGCTAACTACATTCTTGTTCAGTTTCCATGGATGGCCCCTAGTTCTCAAACCACCAGACCTGTTCTGAAAAATTTCCTCTGAATTAATCTTGTAAAAACCCCTCAGTAATTTGAATGTCTCAATCATATCACCCCTTTTCCACCTAACAACCAATTTCTGTAACTCACAGATCTTCAACCTGTTCTCGTAAGGTTCATTATAGACCAGCTATCATCTTAGTTACTTGCCTCTGGATCCTCTCTACCTTCTCCCCATCAAGAAAAAACCCTGGCACCCAGATCTGGGCACAGTAGTTAAGATTGGGTCTTATCAAGGCTTGATAAAGAGGAACAATAACCCGCTTGTCTCTGCTCATCAAAGTATTCCTCAGTAACCAAGTGATCTGATGAGCTGATTTAGCCACTTTTGCTATGTGCCCCCTAAACTTCAACTCCCTATCCACCAACACTCCCAAATCTCTGGCTTCATCAATTTCCTGGAGTACAGTTCCACCAATGTGGTATACTGCTGATAATCTTTTCACCCCAAAATGCATAACCTTACACTTTGCTACATTAAACTGACATCCATTCTCCTTAGCCCGTCTGCCAATCTATCCAAATCACCCTACAAAATTTTGACATCATGTGTATTCACTATTGCTCTACCCAACTTTGCATCATCAGCAAATAAATGAACAGTTCCTCTCAGATCTTTTCCTATATCATTAATGAACAAATTAAATAGCAGTGGTCCAAGAACAGAACCCTGCAGCACACTACTAGTCACAGGCCTTCTTTTGGACTCTACTCCTGAATAAAGTATTCTCTGATATCTCTCCATCAACCACCCTCCTATCCATCTCACCAAACCTATATCCATCCCCCATGTGGTATCCTGTCAAAGGCCTTAACAAAGTCCAGCAGTATCACTGTAAATCCATTACCCTTATCCAGTTCAGCCATCACTGTATTATAAAACATGAGCAAGTTACTGGGGGCATGTTCTACCCTTCACTGAGGCATGTTCTACCCTTCACTTGTGTATCCATTCCTGTATTTTGCTCTTGACTAATTTCTCCAAAACCATGATAACGACTCCTGATATGTTGATTGGTCAGTAATTTGCAACAGCAGTCTTGGAGCCTCCTTTATGCAGTGGAACTATCCCCCCCCCCCCTTCAGGACTAACCCAGAGCTGAAACTTAAATTAAACAATATGGTCAAGGGCACTGACAATTCCTTTGCCGCTTCACGTAAGACTCGAGCTGGTATACCATCATCCAGTCCCACAGATGTATTTATATTAACACGTTCGCTGCCACACTACTTCGGCATAGTCTGTTCCCGTGTGCCGAGCAATTTCACTTCTTCAAGGTCAGTATGGTAATCTCGTTGCCAGCGGTAAGCGTCATACGAGTATACTCATAGTTGGCTTGTGCAGAGCATATACCATCTATGAGAATACACAGTTTTGATGCTAGCTCCACAAGCCAAGCATTTTCACTTCTTCAAGGTCAGTACAGTAATCTCGTTGCTGGTGGTAAGTGTCATACGAGTATACTCGTAGCAGGCTTGTGTAGCTGGTTTACCAACTATGAGTATACTGTAGTTGGCAGCGAACGTGTTAAGGTTCTGTAATATACTATATTATGATACTGGGATAGGAGTGTTGGTAGCTCGCTCCACCTTTGCTACGAGTTGCCTGGTGTTGTACTACTTACCCAGGTAAGATAGTACAACACTATATTCAGTTCTGAAGATATTTTCAGGTGCAAACTTTGTTTGCTCTCACTGGGATAAAGGATTAAACTAAATTTATTATAGTCTAACCTAGTGAAAAATAAACTTTCAACATCTTTCTCTAAATCCAGAGTAATTTAATAAAAAAAAAGGTGGCAAACCTTTTGGCAACTCCTATAGGTAAAGATGACCTGCTACTGCTTCTGCCTGGTATCTCCAACTCTGGGCCTGGCTCCCACTGAAGAGATCTCAATAAAGGTCGAAACTAGTCTGGGTAGTGGCCAATCCCTTAATGCATAACAGTATACATATCCACAAGGAGATGTGTTTTGCATTATGGGAGGGAGATACTGGGATAGGAGTGTTGGTAGCTTGCTCCACCTTTGCTACGAGTTGCCTGGTGTTGTACTACTTACCCAGGTAAGATAGTACAACACTATATTCAGTTCTGAAGTCAGGCGCAAACTTTGTTTGCTCTCACTGGGATAAAGGATTAAACTAAATGTATTATAGTCTAACCTAGTGAAAAATAAACTTTCAACGTCTTTCTCTAAATCCAGTAATTTAATAAAAAAAAAGGTGGCAAACCTTTTGGCAACTCCTGTAGGTAAAGATGACCTTGCTACTGCTTCTGCCTGGTATCTCCAACTCTGGGCCTGGCTCCCACTGAAGAGACCTCAATAAAGGTCGAAACTAGTCTGGGTAGTGGCCAATCCCTTAATGCATAACGGTATACATATCCACAAGGAGATGTGTTTTGCATTATGGGAGATACTGGGATAGGAGTGTTGGTAGCTTGCTCCACCTTTGCTACGAGTTGCCTGGTGTTGTACTACTTACCCAGGTAAGATAATACAACACTATATTCAGTCCTGAAGATATTTTCAGGCGCAAACTTTGTTTGCTCTCACTGGGATAAAGGATTAAACTAAATTTATTATAGTCTAACCTAGTGAAAAATAAACTTTCAACATCTTTCTCTAAATCCAGAGTAATTTAATAAAAAAAAGGTGGCAAACCTTTTGGCAACTCCTATAGGTAAAGATGACCTTGCTACTGCTTATGCCTGGTATCTCCAGCTCTGGGCCTGGCTCCCACTGAAGAGACCTCAATAAAGGTCGAAACTAGTCTGGGTAGTGGCCAATCCCTTACAACACTATATTCAGTCCTGAAGATATTTTCAGGCGCAAACTTTGTTTGCTCTCACTGGGATAAAGGATTAACTAAATTTATTATAGTCTAACCTAGTGAAAAATAAACTTTCAACATCTTTCTCTAAATCCAGAGTAATTTAATAAAAAAAAAGGTGGCAAACCTTTTGGCAACTCCTATAGGTAAAGATGACCTTGCTACTGCTTCTGCCTGGTATCTCCAACTCTGGGCCTGGCTCCCACTGAAGAGACCTCAATAAAGGTCGAAACTAGTCTGGGTAGTGGCCACTCTCTTAATGCATAACACTATACATATCCACAAGGAGATGTGTTTTGCATTATGGGAGATACTGGGATAGGAGTGTTGGTAGCTTGCTCCACCTTTGCTACGAGTTGCCTGGTGTTGTACTACTTACCCAGGTAAGATAGTACAACACTATATTCAGTCTTGAAGATATTTTCAGGCACAAACTTTGTTTGCTCTCACTGGGATAAAGGATTAAACTAAATTTATTATGATGACTTCTAGTCCTAAATCCTTGATATGTATGATGATGATGAGATAGCAGAATAAACTAATCTGGTAGTGAGTCAATGAACAAATTTATATGGAGTAAGAAAGAAATTAGTTGAACCTCTAAATTAGTTGGATACAGCAGAGTGCTCAAAGCAGTTTTAACATGTAAATCTGGGAGAAGTTTATAAAAAAATTGATCAAGTGAACAGATCTCATCAAGAAGCAGTATCATATTAAACACAAAGATATTAGATAGGAACTTGACCATCTTAGCATTCAGGAATGCTAGTATGGTCACTTAAGTAGAATAGGAAAGGTTAGCAAGGCAGGTGTGCTTGATAACATGGGAAGACCAGGATGTAGGTGGATTGATGCTGTTAAAAATGCTTTAGAAGTACAAAATATACTGCTTGAAAAGAAGTCAACAGGCACCAACATGGGAAAGGTGCATTCTGCCCTGTAGCAAATCATGTATTTGTAGCTGGTATAAATTGGAGGAATATGATGCTCCCAAGTCAGCGCAACTATGTCCAGGTGAAATAGATGCAAAAAGGGAACTTATAGAGTTTGAAAGAGGCATTGTGAGAGAATTCCATTTTGCAGGCCTATCTGTTTGGCAAGTTGTTGACAAATTGAGCCATCCTGGATCAACAGTTGGTGATACCATCCCAGATCAACAGTTGGTGAGATGGAAGCATAGGGAGTCAACAGCAAGTGCTACCTACAGTGAATGACCACTACACTCACCAAATATGACTGTAAGGTGCTACAAAGGAAAACTGCCATTCATCAGTCGACTCATTGAATGTGGAGTTCCAGACTTTGACTAGAACAGGAATCTGCACAAAAACATTCAGAACCAATGCTCACAACATGGATTTCCATGATTGGATTGCAACATGCAAGCTCCACATTACTGAACCAACGCGCATTGTTGTCTTCAGTGGTGCATACAGCATGTACTATGCTATGTGGAAGCTTGGAAACCTCTGTTAAGGAGTGATGAATCACACTACACCCTGTACTAAGTATATGGGTGGGCATGGGTGTGGCAGATGACTAGTGAATATCTTTTACCAGAGTGCATACCCCAACTATGAAATTCAGAAGTAGCAGTGTAATGGTATGGTCCTCGTTTTTTCTGATTTGGCATTGGACCTCTGTTTGTGAGGCTATGAACATTGAACTCCGAGAGATATCTGAACATTCTGGACAGTGTAATGCTTCCCACTTTGTGGCATTTCTATGGAACTGACCACCATTGTCTCTTTCAGGCAAGACAATGCACCATATCATAAGACTGCTGCTGTAACTGCAGGGTTTGTGGGCATGAACATCACCACACTTGACTTGCCTCCACTGAGCCTTGATCTTATTACTGTTAAACATCTATGGGATGAACTGGGGCATTGGATGAGGTCAAGGAACATCTGCCCCACAACAGTCCAGGACCTCATTACATGCCTACAGGAAGATTGGTGCAAAATTCCCATTCATTACTAGTGTAAGCTTGTGGAAAGTATGCCATGTAAGATAGCTGCAGTCATCACAGCGAAAGGAGGCCCAACATCTTATTAAGATAAGCACTATGGCTGTTTATTCCTCACACAATGGTGTCCATTGCCTTCTTTTGGGTTGTTTATCATATTTATGTTTGCTGTAGTGAGAATGTACTGTAATAAGCTGGCCTAGGTATGAATATCATCTTATTTGCTATTGAGACTAGGATATTGAATCCCATGATTTCTAAGAGCCTTTAGTGAATGGGTGATTTTCACCTAGTGAGATATCCTCCTCCCCGTTTTCTTTCTTATTGGATGCCTGAAATTCCATGAAAAACACCCTGTTTGATCTCTGTAGATTTCATGTAGAAGGGAAAAGTCTATCATTATATGACTAATATTCTAAAATAGGTAAATTATTGGTATTTAGTGACTAAAATTCTAATATAAGCCTGGATATATTAGAATTTTCTATATTTAAATGAAATACTTGGATTTAGAGCATAGCTGTAATGTTTTTCTTTTTGGATCAAAGTACATAAATGCCTTGAGGATCAAATAATGTAGCTGTTCATAGTAATGGTGTTTACTATAGTACAAGTTATTATTATTATTACCCCAAGACCTCATGAAGTCAAAGACTCATCTGGGAGGTCCTTTTATCACACACACATCCCATCATGCCATGTCTTAAACACACTCAAACTACTTGCAGACACCACACTCTCAGGTAAGGCATTCCAATCATTCACAACTCTGCACGAAAAAAACCTGCCTCTCATTCCCCTACTCACACCCTCTTTATAGAGTTTCCAGGGATGACCTCTGGTTCTACCCTGATCTCCCACTATTCTCTGTAGAATTTCTCCACCATTGATCCTATAACAATCCCTTACCAATTTGTAGGTCTCTATCATATCTCCCCTCTTCCTCCTGTCCACCAGACTCTGCAAATTACATCTTCTCAATCTTTCCTCATACTCGACATTCCAGAGGTCAGAAACTACCTTAGTCAGTCGCCTTTGGACCCTTTCCAACATCTCTTCATCCTTTTGAAAACCCGGTGACCAAATCTGGGCACAATAGTGTGGCCTAATACAACGAAACAAGAATCTCCCTACTTCTACACGTCAGTGCCCTCCGCATCATTCCCAGAAGCCTTTGTGTTGTCTTCACAATTTTGGCGGTGTCCCCTAAATTTTAGATCCTTATCCACTATCACCCCCAGATCTCTTATTTCCTCTACCTCCAACAATATATTCTCACCAAGCATAAATTCTGCATCCCATCTTCGTTTTCCAAATTTTAAAACCTTACATTTTGCAACATTGAACTCGCATTCCCATTTCTGTGCGCAATCACTCAATTTATTCAAGTCTTCTTGTAAGGCCACAACATCTTCATTACTCTTTATGGTTCATTCCAACTTTGCATCATCTGCAAACAACTGAATATCTCCATCCAAATCTTTTCCAATATTATTAATATACAAGTTAAACAGTAATGGCCCTAAAACAAACCTCTGAGGCACTCCACTAGTGACTTTCCTTTTCCTGGAGATTGCACCCCCTTTCACAACTTATTGATACCTATCAGATAGCCAGTCTCCAATCCAATGTACTAATCTAATATCCAACCCCATCTGCTCTAGTTTGACTGTCAACTTATTATGAGGTACCCTATCAAAAGCCTTTGCAAAATTCAAGTATATTACTGTGTATCCTCCTCTGTCCAAGGAAGCAGTCACTTTATTGTAATAATAAGTAAATTACTAAAACATGACCTCCCTTTAGCAAATCCATGCTGTTCATCAAAGATAATACCATTGTTGTCAACTCAACTCTGGATCCTAGTTCTCACAAGCTTCTCCAACAACTTAACCACAACACCTGACACACAGATAGGCCTATAGTTTGATGCTTGAGTTTGATCACCTCCTTTATGAAGTGGCACAATCTTGCCCTCCTTCCACTCCTTAGGAACTTGACCAAGTGCAAGACTCATATTAAAAAAATATATCAAAGTAGGTGTCAACTCCCTGGCACATTCCTTCAGAATACGCGGTGATATATTATGAAGTCCCACAGCCTTATTTACATCTAGTTTACTCAACTCCCCAAACACCTCTTGCCCACTTACAGTCAGTCTCTCCTCCCCATCATCAACTGCTCTCAATCCCTCCATGAAGTCACATTCACAAGATTGAAAGATCTTTATGAACTGCTCATTAATTATCTCCACCACACATTCTGCAACAGCTGTCTTTATTACCATTTTCTCCAATCAGTGTCATCCTTCCATAATCATTCTTTCTTTTGCTGGCTACATATCGAAAGAACTCCCTGGGATTCTTTTTGGCTTCATTAGCTAACTGCTGTTCATACTTCTCTTTAGCTACTCTCACCAACCAAGTCACCCTGCTGCTTGCCTGGTCTTTGTAGACCTCATGAAATTGGTTATTTCCACTTCTCTTATGCTGCCTCCACAATGCCCTTTTTCTCTGTATCGCATGCTTAATCTCTTTATTCATCCATCTCACACCTTCCTTATTTAACTTTCTCACCCTTGGAATACATTTAGACATTGCATCTACTAGATAGTTTTTGAAAATCCCCCAAGCTGCATTAATCTCTTTTCCAGCTAACTCCTCATTCCACGCTACACCCGCAAGCTGTCTCCTGAGCTCTTCGTAATCACCCCCCTTGTAGTTCCACATATACCCTTTTCTCACACGGGTCCTCGTACTGCTGGCAACCACCCAGGTAATCACCTCATGGTTACTCTCACCAATTGGTGGATGATTTGACACCTCATTTATAATTACATCCTCTGATGAGATGACCAAATCCAAGACCCTTAATCCTCATGTGCCCTCTGTTACATACTGTCTGAGGTAGTTATCCCTCAAAAACTCAAGAAATTCGTTTTCTTTACTTCCAGTTGCTATTTCATCGTTCCAGTCTATGTTGCCATAATTAAAATCACCCATAATGATCACCCTTTTCTTATTTGCTTGGCTAATTTGACTATACATTTCACTATCATCACCACCCCACATTACCTGGTCTATAACAACATCCCACCAAGTATTTGATTCCATTCACCTCTATCTCACACCATACTGCCTCAAAACCACTGGCACTATTTCAGTCTTGCATCTCTACTTTGTATGGACATAACTCTTTCTCTATCATCAATAGCACTCCCCCTCCCTTTTTACCCCTTCTATCTTCATGAAACACATCATACCCTTCCATCTCTATTCCTGTCAGGATGTCATCCTCTTCCAACCATGTCTCACTTATTCCGACAATCTTTGGGAACAGACGCAATTAGTGCAACCATTTCATCTGCCTTGTTTCTTATACTTCTAGCATTTATATACAAACACAACAGCTCATTTCTGGATCTACAGCTAGTTCCACTGATACCACTCACTAGATGTGATCTCTCCATGCTCGACTGGGTCCATTTCCCTTTCTGCTTCTTAATTTTAGAACCCTTTTCAATTCCAACTGTTTCCTCTTGATCCCTGGTTATCTCATTCCTTTCCTGCCTACACATGCTCTCACCTCCTCTTGGAGCATCCACCTTTCTCGCGCTGTGTACCCCTGTCCACCCTGAGCCTCCCCATTTCCCTGCTCCTCTTGCACACCCATTTTCTCATTTTCTATACTCATACCACTCACTTCCCCATTCATATCCACCTCTTCAGTCTCTCCTGTCTTACTCTCCTGCTCTTCCACATCACTCCCCTCTCGATCCAATTCATTCTCTCTACTGACTTCTCTACCTTCCAGCAGCAGTCTCTCCAAGCAACTCACACCATAACCACTCAAATGCAGTCCATCGTTCCTATACAGCTCACTTCGTCCCTCAAACTCATTCCACACATTAACAAACTGTACTCCCATCTCCTCACACATTTCAGGCAGCATATTATTCATAATCCTTGCTCTCTGCCTCATTTCACCACAGTCATACCTAGGCAACACACTGACTATTCTTCCTGTCACACTATTCTCTTTTATCTTTCCAAGCAGCCTCCTGATATCCATTTTGACATGCTCTTCATCCTCTCTCAAATCATTTGTACCAATTAATACTATTAACTCTTTTGCTCGCTCCTGCCTGATATCCAATGCCTCGATCACTCTACTCATTTTACTACCTGGAAAACATACTTTGTGCATTCTATCCTCTAGCACACTTTTAATAATGGAGTCGCCATACAACACCACTCACTCATCTTTCGCTAACTCTTTCATGCCATCATGATTTATTTTAATAGTTTTGACCTGAATTCTCTTAATTTCATTCTGCATCCAATCCAATTCAACTTCCGAATCTCGCGACACATTCTCTCTATCATTGAATCTTTCTAACTCTCGACTCCCTCTTCTCACTTTCACTCTCATTCATCCTTTTTTGTTTCCATACTTTCGGTCTAACATGCGTCCAACTTTCGCTATCATTCTTCTCACTTTCAATCTCATTCATCTTTGTTTCTGTACTTTCAGTTCAACATGCGTCCAACTTTCGCCATCATTCATTCTTTTTTCACTATCATTAATTCTTTGGATTTTTTTCACTTTCGATTTCTGCATCACGCCATTTCTAGTTTCATTCGTTCTCTCAATTTCGTTTCCTTCCACCACTCTCGCCTCACTTTCGTCCCTTTTAACATCCGTTACGGTTTTCAAATTGCTCTTTTTTTTTTTTTTTTTACTGATTTTTTAACATTTTTTCACCTCTCTTTCTTACCATCCTTCTCTTTCAAACATGCACTCATTTTCCCCGCGACATTCTCGCTACTAACACTTTCTGTCATCAATTTGATATTTGCATTCATCAGTTCCTCGTTCAGGTCACACTTTGCACACACCCTTCTTCCATCCACTCTAAACATCCACATATCATTTATGTAATCGAAAGAATACATATAACAGACCTCACACTTAACGAAACGACTGAAATCTAAATTAAAGTCATGGAATGATAATGCCGCCGCCATTTTTTTTTTTTCCCTTCAGGTTACTAGGTCTAATAATAACGATTTTGTAATTAAGTTTAGGCAAGAAAAATCCCCTACGCTAATAATACCAGTAGCGCACAACGTTTACAGCCACTCTTACTCAAACAATTACGCATATATACAGGTAACCCTCATATAATGCGGTACTTATACAACGCGGTTTCAATATAACGCGGTACTTATACAACGCGGTCTACAATTTCTGGTAACCCTTTATTTTATTTATTTTTTCATATTTTTCACCGCAGGACTTAAAAATCAAATTTTATCTTCTTTAAATTTGTGTCTGCCCGTATCGCGCAAGTAGTTATAAATATCAAATTTAGTTTTATTGTCTCACTGAATAAGGTACTGTACAGAGGCTTTTGTGTCATTCTCAACAAATAGTGCAATTAGAGACAGATGGAATAAAAATGGCACTAACTAATAAATCCTTTTTCCTCTCTCACAGAAACTATACTGTATAGACTTAAGCAAAACCATATGTTGCACTGAAACACAGTATCTAACTAAAAACTATTGTCCGATTTTTCAAGTATGAAATAAGTGTTTGTTTTATTGCATTTTAAATTCTCGATGTCATTATGACAAATCACAAAGGATAACTTAAAATAAAAGACTACCAAGAATTGAAACATGCCATATAATGAATGTGTGAATTCGCCTGCCAAGAAGCCATAAAATTCAACCAAGGGTTGAAACGTTTGTGTGTGAGTTGAACCAGTCAGTAATGAGAAGTTCCATCGGAATGATAAATGACACCCTGTTGTGAATGTGTTAAAACTAATAGTGAATGTTGTTATGAGAGTTTCAGATGTTATGGATTTCAATTGAAGAGAATTAGCATTTCAACTCAATACTTGTCGGTGGCTTTTGTCTTTGGATTGCGCGATCTTATGTTAATACTGCACCAATCATATGCACGTCTTTATAGCTGCTGTCTTGTGTAAAACAAAATTCAGCTTGTATATATTGTAACAATTAAAAAAAAACTTGAATAATTTATAAGCTTATAAAAGGATATCACCTGTAAATCGTTGACATGCCAGCAAAATTCTCAGACATGCCACCTCTGAGAATTTGCCATCTAGGGTTTACTGTATAAAGTGTTTATTGTTGAAAATTCTCTTCATTTTCTGCCAGGAAAGCGCATTTAAAATCATAAGTGTTATTCTCAAGCTGAGCAGTTTATTTTCTGGTGAGTTACATACATATGTAATGCTTTTTTTTATGTAAAAGTTTATTTTTATTGTAATGGCCACTAAAACTGCAACAAAAGGGAAAAAACCAACATTGAAGAGGATATTCGTTTCTCTCGAAGAAAAAATTAAAATCTTGGATCGGTTGAAAATTGGGGAAAAACCAAGAGTTGTTGCAAGGACTCTGAATTTAAATGAATCAACAATTCAAACAATCAAACAAAATGAACATAAAATCCAAGAAAGTGTTATTGCTGGGTCAACGATAAGTGCAAAGCACGTTGCTCGTGTTCGCGATATTCTAATAGAAAAAATTGAGAAATCTTCTAATGATTTGGATAGAAGATAGCACTTAAAAGAAAATTCCTTTGGATGGACACTTTATTAAGCAAAAAGCTCTCAAAGTTTATAAACATTTAAAAGAACTTGATCAAGATTCTTCAGAAGAAATCTCTCAGCATGGATTTGTGTCAGTAAGGGTTGATTCGAAAACTTTAAAATGCAGTTTTCTTTGTATATTTGTATAATCTTAAAATCCAGGGAGAATCAGCATCAGCAGATGTTGAAGCTGCCCGGAAATACCCAGCAGAACTTTTAAAAATCATTAAAGAAGGTGGTAACAGTGCAGATCAGTTGTTCAATGCGGATGAATCTGGGTTATATTGGAAAAAAATGGCAAAGCGCACCTATATTTTGAAAAATGAAAGATCAGCTCCTGGATTCAAAGTTTCCAAAGATAGAATTACTCTACTGTTTTGTAGTAATGCATCAGGTGATTACATGACAAAACCACTGTTTATTAACCGATCTGCAAATCCTCGTGCAATGAAAGGGCTCAACAAGTCCACCCTACCTGTTTATTGGCGAGCCAACAAAAAGGCATGGGTTACAGCTAGCATGTTTGAAAATTGGTTTTTGAAGTGTTTTGTACCCGATGTAGAAAGTTACACAAAGAAAAAGAATATGGAGTTCAAAATTGTACTCATTTTAGATAACACACTAGGCCACCCAACAAATTTAAGCAATCCGAATATTAAAATAACTTTTTTGCCGCCTAATACTACTTCAGTTATTCAACCACTCGACCAAGGAATAATATCAACATTTAAGTCATATTATATTCGGCGAACATTTCAATTAATTTTGGAAAAAATAGAATCTAATCCAAACATGATACTGCCTCAAGCGTAAAAAGAGTTTTCAATATTGAATTGTGTAAAAATTATTTTTCTGTCATT
The DNA here is from genome assembly GCF_054136105.1 of Typopeltis vanoorti. Lineage (NCBI taxonomy): Eukaryota > Metazoa > Arthropoda > Arachnida > Uropygi > Thelyphonidae > Typopeltis > Typopeltis vanoorti. Next base: position 7,630,447 of record NC_143560.1, on the reverse strand, counting down.
AAGGAATTACAATCCTCTACGCTGAATGCTTGCTGGAAAAAAATATGGCCTGAAGCCGTTCTGGAACAAAATTTCATACCTCCGGTGGATGCCGAGCTACGTTGTATAATAAACGTTGCACACATTTTTGGTGGAGAGAGCTTTTGCAATATGGTTGAAAAAGAAATTAGTGAATTAATTGATGGAGAAACAGATTTAAATGAGGAGGAACTGGTACAATTAATAGATGCCGTCGAACCAAGTGGCGGGGGAAGTTCTGCCGAAGATTCTGATTGTGATGAATCCGTTAAAGAATTCAGTTTAAAGAAATTAGCAGGATTGGACTTGGCAAGAAAGTTAGGAAGTTATTTTACGAATAATGATCCCTCAATGGAGCGCTCAGGAAAATTCACAAGACAATTGGATATTTGTTTAGCGCCATATTATGAACTTAATAAAAAATTGCAGCATAGTGGAAAGCAAAGTCTTATTACTGACTTCTTGATGGCTAAACCAGCCGAAGTATACAATGAGAATTATACAAATGATGTCCAAGAGATTTCAAGTGGTGACGACCTCTGGTCACTTAAAGAACATCTACGAAATGTTATTTCTGAAGACAGTGATGACGATTAAAATATGCGCTTTATTTTATTGTGTCTAAAACATTTATGCATTATGTGCAATGGTTATGTACAATTTGTAATTTTTATAATTTTATACTATGTATTTGTCTCATAGTTTATGTTTTTTTAACTTACATGAATTACCTGAATTAAATAAAAATATTGTTTTTGTTGAATATGTCATTGTTGTTTATATAATTTAAAAAAAAAATTATTTCGGAACCTAACCCTACTTTTTCTATATGATCTAAGTCTCGTATAACACGATTTATATAACACGGCATTTCTATGGAACCTAACATCCGCTTTATACGAGGGTTACCTGTACTTAATTATTCCTAGAATAACTTATCTCAATCAGGAGCTCTTCTTAGACACGTCCACAGCGCTTGGCTCACTAGTGCCCTAGTTGAATGATTTAAAATCAATAGAATTCTGTATATGAAATACTCAGTTTCAAAAATCTGCACCTGTATTAAAAATGTTAGTATTTGTACATATCTGCAGATGTTGTCCATAATGAAGAAATTATAAAACATATTCACACTTGAATTGTCTTCCAAGCACCTGTTGCTTGGAAGCAGTTGGAAGCGTTTCTTTTGCTACAAACATTTGTTATGTAGGCCAGGCAAGAATTTCAGGAAAAATTACATAATATAAGATATGAAGAAAACTGGAATACTGATATTCTGCTTGGCTTACCATTTATTAACAAAAAATTAAAAATAATAAAATCAGTTGAAATAAAAATTACTCATAACTCATATAATAATTATGTAAAAGTTTCAAAGAAGTGAATGAAATGATAATGAACTCTTGCTGACTATACCATAAATCAAGCATTATACTAAATTATCTACAGACTTATCATTAAACAGTTTAACTTAGAAGAAATGGGATATTAAAGAGACAATATATCAACTACGTACAGACCAGATTTTCATTTCTTGAGCAAACAGCAAACATGGCCACATAAATGTGGATATGCTTATTGTGTTGATTCTCTGACTGAAGATTTCGTCTGTTCTCTAATGAACTGTTAACTACTGTTTTTTAATATTGTTATGTTAAATGGTTATTATGCTTGTAATGCATTTATTTTTTCAGCTTTTATTTTTGCTTTGATACTCATCATGAATTCAGAAAAACTAGTCAATTTAAATAATCAACTTGTTATGGGGGGATACACACACAGTCGACCCTTGAACAATGTGGGAGTTAGGGGTGCCAAACCCCACGTTGTTTGAAAATCCACATATAGCTTTTGACTCCCCAAAAACTTAACTGCAAATAGCCTACTGTTGACTAATGGGCTGTTGCCAATAGCATAAACAGTCGATTAAGAGATATTTTGCATGCTATATGTATTATATGCTATATTCTTACAATAAAGTAAGCTAGAGAAAAGAATATGTTATTAATAAAATCATAAGGAAGAGAAAATACATTTACAGTACAGTATTTATTGATACCATGTTTACATCGTCTGTCAGTACCTACATCCCTACTGTCTTATATGATACAAAACACTCTAGATATTATACATATTAGTAATACTAGACATCAAAAATGAAAAGATACTGTGAAAAGGAAATCATTCATGTTTATTTACAGGTATAACAAAGAAGCAGCAATATGATTGCTTCACAGGAGCCTAGCCTATACACCTATACAAATAAAAATAAAATTTTTATTTTTATGCTAATTAATTAATTAAATTTAATTAATAAGAGTTAATTTTATGCAGTTATGATTTAATATTTCATAATATAATTTTAAAGTGCCTCCGTAGTGCAATTGGGAAAATGGCGATATATTGTGCCCTTTGATTGGAAACGGCCTGAGTTCGATTCTAATCGTGATGAGAGAAATCTTTATATGGGTTTTTTCAAGTGAAGGTAGGTTGGCCGATCTCATATGGAGGTCGCAGGGTTTTTTCTCTCAGAAACTTGGGTTTTTCATTCTGCATACAGAAAAATCAGCCTTGAGAAAACATGCAATTTACAGACAAAAAAGAAATACTAGTGGTGGCAGTGGCCAGTAAATGGCATTGGCGTAGATGATGATGGTAGTGGTGGTTGGTATGGTTGGTAATTATGTTGGAGACAGAGTTGTAGAAGTAGGTGTCTTGTTGAGTCTTTGGATTCCTTGGAGGTGTCATATAATAATAATACATCTTTATATTTGTTTACATTTCCCTCGACTGCAAATGGCGGCATGTATGTCTGTAATCGTTTGTGTGCATATGTTTTGATAAATTTTAACTTTTTATATAGATTTATGTATACTTTATGGTAGTAAATGATAAAATAAACTAACATATATATATATATATATTATGCACATTATATTCATGACATACCTTTTTCTTAATTTTTTCAATATTTCTGGGCTAAGCAGTTTGTCTACGAGTGTTTTTCAAATTGTTGCAGATCTCCAAAAAATTTTCCAATATATTTATTCAAAAAAATCCGCATATAAGTGAACCTGTGCAGTACAAACCTGCGTTCTTCAAGAGTGAACTGTGTGTGTATATAATATATATATATAATATAGGACAGGGCTGTCCAAAACACGGCCGACCTGTGGGTTTTGATTTTCATGAGCAAAAAAATAATTTGAATTAAATGCATATTAGATATTTTAATTCTATCGATAATCTCGATGTTGGTAATTTTATTTGGTATTTTTACATCACTATATACCCACGTGTTTTTCAAATATTAGATGTGTCAATGAAGTGTTCTTACACTGTTTTGTTCCAAAATGCATGCATGCATGCTCTCATGGGGAATGTAAATGCACGATTGGTGCACAATTTGTGTTGTTCATTTGTTCAGCTATTGAGGTTGTGTCACTGCTGCTCACCAAATTACTAGATATGCATTGTGATTTATTTCTGTGTTATGTTTAGTAATCTACTGTTTAATAAATTTTATTACAACTTATTGTCAAAGAACCATGCCTAGCAAAAAAAGAAAAATTGAAGATGAAAAGCGAGTGTATCAAAGCTGATGGGAATCAGCATATTTGATTACAAATAACAAGAATAAAATTCAATGTCTTGTTTGCATGAAAGTTTTGTCAGTGCCTAAAGAGTATAATGTGAAATGATACTACACTACATTACACAGTAAAGCATTTGAGATGTATAATTGGAAAATCAAGAAGCACCATTATTGCAGAATATAAGAAGAAATTGATGCTTCGTACAAAGTAGCATTGGAGTGAGCAAAAGCAAAAAAGCTTTTTAGTGATTGTGTGTTTGTGAAGAAATGTGCAATTGAAATGTCAAAACAATTTAATCAGCTGAAATTAGCTGAGAAGCTCGAAACAAGCATTATCTCAACAGACCATTGCAAGACGCGTATAACATGTGGATCAATATGTATCAAAAAAGCTGTGTGATTTAATAGCAAAATGAAAAATGAGTATTTTTCATTTTGTGTGGTTGAAAGCACTGATCAAGCAACAACTTTTAATTTTTGTTCGAACTATTGAAGAGGACTTTAATTAATGAAGAACTCCTCAGTCTTATATTTTTACATGGGACTACTAAAGGTACTGATGATTTCAAAGAAGTTCAAAACTCTGTTACCAATTATGGAGGATTCGATAAATGTTCCTGCATCGTAACAGATGAGGCCAAAGCTATGACGAGGACTGGAAGCTCCTTTTGTGGACTATTGAAACAAAATACTTTTAACTGCCCTATAGTGCATTGCATAATTCACCAAGAAGCACTCGGTGGAAATTTTCTACGTCAAGTCAATGCCATGAAAGTAGCTGTAAAAATAACTATTATACCAGGAGGTAATAGATCTCTGACTCATCATAAGTTTTGTCATTTTTGAGTGAAATGGATGCTGAAAATGGCAATTTGCTCCTACCCATATTTCTTAAAAATGATGTGAAGTCTGACACAACAGAACTTGAAAATCAAATGCAAGATCCCATATTTTTTATCAGATTTTGCATTTATAACAGATATGACCAACCATTTGAATGAGTTGAACTTAAAACTGCATGGCAAACAACAGAATATTACCAACTTATATGGTCATTTGAATGGCTTTAAAAGTAAATTGAAGCTTTTTAAATGAATGTTGGCTAATATTTTTTTTTTCCCCGAATTGCAAAGAACATTTTGAGGAAATATCATTTTCATCTCATGTAAAGTATATTGAGATGATCACTGAGAATCGATTTGGTGATTTTCAGAAAATTAAAGATGATATTTCAATTTTTACTCAACCCTTGACTGTCAGCATTGAAAATGTAAGATCTGACGCTCAGCTGGAATTGTGCAATTTGCATCCAGATCCTTTTTATACTAACAGAAGTGAAAAAGGAGGAGATTTTTTTTTTAATCACTACCAGTAGAGAGGTACCCGAAATTGAGGAACTTTGGACTCAAGATGTGGAGCACATCTTGAGTCCAAAGCACTCGAGCATGTGCTCCATGCTCGAGAGCACATCTGCAAAAGCACTTTTTCAATAATGAAATTCATTAAATCAAAGTACAGATGTTCATTGATAGTTAAGTCTCTTGCAAATTTATTGTGATTGGCAACTACAAGCATCGAAATTGATATAGGTACTTTAGTAAACGAAGCCGAACTACCACAGAGCTCTCGCTAAAATGAAATAAACAATTATTGTTTCTTGTCTACTGTTTCAATTAGCTCATTTATATATATGTGTGTTGATTCTCTCTCTCTATTCTTTTATAAGCACCATGACTTTTCTTTCTTATGAAATTTTCAAAGTGCTTGCTAAACCTAACGGTAGGACTCTTCAAGTAATTTAATATTCTGGATGTGGCCCTCGGATAAATCTCTTTTTTTTAATGAGGCCCTCGGAAAGGTTGGACAGCCCTGATATAGGACATGCAGCTTATGGATGGACTGTGTCTTGAGGACTGTTCCCAAGTCAAAATGGCCTCTAAAGCTGATTGTATTTGATAGTTTATCATAAGAAAGGTTTATAATCTTAATGGCTATGTGCCAAAAAAAAAGGATTTTTAAATTTATTATTTCTTTATTTATTTATGGTGTTTATTTACCCTGTATATATTTTAAACATCCCAGTTTCTTTTGTAAATAGAAACAATTTATTATACAGTATACAAATACCTTAATCACGATGTACTTGAAGCATGCATGGGTTTTTAATTTAATGATAGTTTATTTCATTTGTTGTTGAGTAAGAAGGTGATCTTGGAGGAGCTTCAGGTTATAATGGACTGAAGTGGTTGAAGGTCCTTTGGATATTGAAGGGCAGTGAAACTTACCTGAAGTGAACTGAGCATTCAGGGTTTTTTGTCCTGTAAACTCAAGAAAATCAACCGTAGAACCCACACTATTTTCAGAAAGTAAAACAATGTTAGGATTAGGTACTACGAGTTAGCAGTACTTGTCCTTTCTAGTGATAGCCTTGGGCCAGCTATCACTGATTGGCTACCAGTGGAGATTGAACTCCCCCCCCCTCAGTCTACAAAAGTTAGATAGGACTAAAACAGCCTTGCCTACTCCCTATATGAGAATAAAACACGTTAGCTGATTTATATATATATGTATTGATTCTCTCTCTATTCTTTTTTGTAATTTCCCTCTCCCTTTTCTTTCAGATTTGCTGGCCAGACATTATCAACAAAGACATTAGTTCTAGTAACAGTTCATGTTCTGAACAATGGAAGAGCTTCAATTAGTGTGAATTGTGAGAAGATGGTAATTGGTTCAATGCTTTTAAAAGAGCTTAAAGAAACACTTAATAAATAAGGAAAAATAACCATTATATGAGTGATACAGGTTTAGCCACAGTGGAGCATTACATGTGGGTTTGCTTTTTTTCATCTTTATGTATAGAGATGTTAAACAGTTAGCCACTTTGTTACTCAAAAAATTACTGTGTTGAATAAACATTCCTGGGTTGTGCGATGGCAAGACTGAATTCCAAAAATACTGGCCATTGTTATCGTACATAAGTTGTAATAAATTATTTTTATATGATTGTTATTTTGCATTTATTTCATATAAAGAGCATACAGTTGACACATGTTAGAAATAAAATGTTATTTAAAATAAAATGAAATATCACTTGATATGTTTAAATGAAGGATCAAACAAATTTTTGTTTTTTGTTAAAAACCATTTAAACATTTCAGCTTATTGAACCTACAATCAGAAAATTATACTTTGTGTAGTTTTCCCCTTGTTTTTCCAAAAATACCATTTGTCTTTTGACTTTTTAAAATAATGCAGCAGTGATTAATATGATTTTTAATTGGCTGATATAACAGTTAACAGTTATACGAGATATTTATATTATACAATTCAAGTTGTACAATTCAATATACAGTATTATACAATACAATTCAATGTACAATATAGTTCAAGTATTATTACGCTAACCACGCCGGCCAGCCAGGCTGGCGTGGTTAGCGTATCCGCTCTCCAGCCAAAAGGCTGTGGGCTCAAATCCCACCGTGGGCATGGATATTGGTGATTTTCTATGAAAATACTAGTGGTTGTGGTTGGCAGTAGATGGCTTTTTTGTAGATGACGAAAGTAGTTGGTAGAGATGGAGAATTGTGGAGTAGATGCCCTCTCTTGATGAGTCTTTGGACTCCCTGGAGGTGTCATGCAATAATAATAATATTATTATTACTATCATTATACTTATTTTTGACTATTTATTTGTTACAGTTAATAAATGTTTCCTTATATATACAAATAGAGTCAAATACATTTCGGATAGTTTTCGTAGTTTATAATAAGTTACTGGTTTTAGTGATAAAGTAAGTTAGTTGTGTATATATGTGTAACCAAGGGCCTTAGCCATACTGGTTACTGGAGAATTAAATTAGTTTGAAACAGTCACTGCGAGTCCAGTGACCGTATCTATGAGGGCTCACCTTACACGGTTTGATCTCCTAAGTGAATGAACTAGTTAGTATATTGGTACCTTAATTGGATATGATATGTAAGTTATAATGATCCCTTATACTATACATTTAAAGTAATTGTCAACATTGTTTAGTCCCATGAGGTAGTCTCTCAATCTTTTTCTGAATGCATAAGCTGAGGTTATAGATTTGATTTCATTTGGGAGTTTATTGTAGCTGCTTGTCACTAGGTATTCGAAGGATTTATGAAAAATTTCTTTGTTTGCCTTGGGTACTACCAGCATGTTCTGGCCTAATAGTCTACATTATATACAAGAAACTTTCAGTGTTCCTTTTTACGTATAATAGACAACCATAGAGATATAGTTTCTGTAGTGGTAGAATATTATGCATGACAAACAGATTGTTGGTTGAATGTGTGAAGTCAGTAGTGGTTATGGCTCTAATTATTCTGTTTTGTATTCTTATTAATGGAAGCAGATTGTTGTAATAATCTCCACCCCAACAGGTGATGCCATATTGCAGTGAGGAATTTACCCAGGAATAGTATAAGCATCTTAAGAATGCTGCATTTACAAATTTTTTAACATAATATATTCTATTAATTATGAACCTAAACTTATTTGTTAAGAAAGTGGGGGGGGGGAGTTCCACTTCATATTGCTATCAATATGGAGGCCCAAATAGTTGACTGATTTTGTTTTTTTGATTAAGCTACAGTTACAGTTTAGAATGTCACTACATTTCCTTTCATGCCATTTTATGGTTATATCATGGTCTAGCTTATCTGTTAACGTGAAGTACATATATCTTGTTTTATCGGTATTAATATTAAGTCCATAATTGCTAAACCATTTACTTAGTTTTAACATATCACTATTAATCCAATTTTTTAGATCTTCAAGGGTTATTTAAAGTTTATATTTACATAAATCATTAACATATATTAAAAATAGGATGGGTCCTAGTACAGACCCTTGTGGGACTCCGTATTTTATTATTTTTGTTGCGTTATTGAATGTGCCATAGCTGGTATATTGTTTTCTATTATTCAGATAGGATCTGAACCAGTCATTAGTATTCCTCTGATGCCGTATTTGGACATTTTCAGTAGCAATAGGTCATGATGAACACAGTCGAATGCCTTAGATATATCAAGAAAAATGGCTGCTGTGTGCATTCCTTTATTTATTCCACTACAAACCATTTTATGAAACTCCAATAGCACTTTTTCAGTATTGTATCCAGATCTAAATATTGATTAATTGCATAAAAGGATATGGTATTTAAATAGCTATTTAAGCATTTTTTTTATTAGAATCAATAACCTTTGAGATTGTGGATAGTATAGATATTGGTCTGTCATTTTTTATTTCATTTCTGTTACCTCCTTTATATAGAAGTACAACTGAAGCAGTCTTTAAGTGTTCTATAAACTTACCATGATCAAAGGATTTATTAATGATATTTGTAAAGAACTGTAATTTGTATTTAATGATAATGTTTAGCTTTTTGACATTTATATTGTCACTTCCCATTTTTTTCCCTTTTTTTTTAAATCCGATTACTACACTTTACCTCATCTTCGTTTACTGCGTGTAGATACATGGAATTCTTAATCCATGGAAGTTGGACTTTGTCCTTTCCGCAGGGTCAAAGTCACAACTACCATAGTTTGTAAAGTGGTTGTTCATTTTGTTAAGTACATCAGTGATGTCATTGCCCTCTGGGAATTTGTGTGTTTTGTGATTTGTGTTACCTATTATCATATTAACCAACCTCCATTCTTTACTTTTATCATTATTACAAGAAAGAAATTTCGATAGAAGAAAATGTTCTTTTGCCTGCTTTATTTTTTCCTTTAGGTGTTTAGCGAAATTTTTGTAGTCGTGTTCAAGCATTAAATCATAGAGGTTTTTCCTATGCTTATGATAGAGCTTCTCTTTTGTCCTTATCATATTTTTTAGTTCAGCTGTTATCCAGAGTGTGTGAACATTCTCTTTTGTAGTAACTCTTTTGTGATATTGCGATTTGCTGTCTGTATATTTAATCATTTTGATAAATTCCTCATATAGCTGATTTATGTCTAATATGTCGGTTTGAGGCAGTTCGTGATGTTTTATGTAGTTCTCAAATTTATTATAATTGGTGCCTATTTCGAATTTTTTATCACTGTATCGTGTCAATGCTATTTAGGTAAGGATAGTTTCAACAGTATCGAATGGTGATCTGTTATTTTGCTAAAGTAGATTGCAGAGATTACCTCATAGGCCATTCTGTTTCTTATGAATATGTGATCAATGCAACTTGCTGAGTTATTCGCTTCTCTCGTATTGCCATCGATGTAAGCATGAAACCCACGAGTAGATAATATATTTTTTATATTCTTCAGTTTTACTATTACTCTTATAAACGTCCAAATTTATATCCCCCCCCCCACTAGTATGACATTGTCGTGTTTTAAGGTTTTTAGGAACTTATTTAGCTCTTGGAATATACTTGGATACCTTATGTACTTGGAATATTTCCTAGCATATCAACTTGGAAGTATTAATTTCTCTCTCTTTTTTTTTTTTTTTTTTTTTTTTTTTCAACCATAGTTTTCTGCTTAAACATAAAATTATTTCCTGATACAGTCAACTTTCACTGTAATAAACTCACTAGAGGAATAACTTGTTTTATATAATTAATTTCTTGTGAAATATAGTTTTGATTTTTTTTTACTGTTTTCTTTTACATTTATTAAATTTTTTTAAATTTTAGTCTTGCAGCATATGCATTTAAAAATATTGACATTATAATATAACATAATTATGAAGTGCTCTTATCTACTCAGATCATTAAGATTAGTAAAGGAAACCTCGCTTAATGCGATTAATTAATCCATCAATTACTGTGCGCTAAGCGAATGAAATAAACAATAAGAATAATTCTAATTCATCCATCAGTTAGCATAGATTTGAAAAGAAAAAAAAAACAATTACAGTATAAGCTATATTGGAAGATAAAATCATCAAAGTTAATAAAAATCAATTGCTTAAATTTTTATTTAATGTCTAAACATTTGATTGAGCTGCTTTTTTAGATTTACAGAAAAATTAAGTAAAGATGTTTGAATTGTACTCGACTTTTTCATCTTGATATGCAATAGCTGGCGATCGCCCTATCAAGATTTCGGCAGACTTCGAAGCTTTATTCCAATCAGGATCAGCATCAAACAAAATTTCCTTAGCATACTCAATGTGATTAAAAAACTAGCTCAAGTTCTTTTGTAGTTATCTTCTTAGTCAACATTCTCTTCTAGTTCGCACTCATTATTCTTCATATGCATGTTGTTCTTCTAGTTGAAGGGGATCATTCTCGCTTAACTGTTCTGAATGGGAATCGAGCAAGGTTTTCACATCTTCATTATCTAGTTCATTAAATCCAAGTTCTTTTCAAATTGTGCTGGTTTCTTCAATAATGTTAGGTCTTGGATTTTGTGCACGATAAACTAACATAGGCTTCGAGTTTAAAGTCTCCTTCTGCATTGCCTCCTAATAAAATGTAAGACGATCTTTAGATACTTTGTATCTTGGTTGAGATGCTTCATATTTTGCTAGGAAAGTTTTTGTTGGCATATGCTTCCAAAAGAGACCAATTTCTTCGACGTTGAATATTTGCTGATTGTTAAAATCACCCTCTTGAATTTATCCTTTGCAATTCTTCAGGAAACTTGGCCGCAGAATCTTTATTAGCACCAGCAGATTCCCCAGTTCAATTTTTAAAATGGTCAAACCATCCTAAACTCGCAGTAAAGCTTTCACATTCCTCTTGAAATTTGGTCTCTTTCGATGAGGTAAAAATATTGAGGGCTTTTGCCTGAATGTTCCTTGTACTAAGAGGTATTCTTTTTTGGTTATTATCATCAATCCAGAGGGACAGAAAATGCTCCATCTCAATCATTAAATGGCTTCTATTTCGGGTGATCTGCATGCTTAAAGAAACATTAGCAACTTTTCCTTGTTCTTTGTATTCTTTACTCTTATTTAATATAGTCCAAACTGTAGACTTGTGGTATGCCAGGTCTCGCACAATCATTGTATTACTGGAGCCACTTTCATGTCTCTTAATGACTTCCAGCTTTCCCGCTCGCTGCAGATTGGTGACAAAAAAGTTTGCGTAATGTAAAATTTCGCATAACGTAAAAAAATCACGTTAACTGATTAATCACTCGCTTAAAGCAGGAAATTGTATCATTCATTCAATCGTGCTAACTGATTATCGTGCATATCGAATTCATGTGAAGCGAGGTTTTCTGTAATAATAATATTAATTTCAGGTCATAAGATTCATCATTGGCATTATGACAGTACTACACAGCACCCATACACACAGATTTGTGTGAAAACAAAATTAGTTATGATCTTGTCACCACGTTATCTGCAGGAATAAGGATATAAAAAGACCATTGAAGCATGGAGAAGTACAGCTGTAGTTGTCGATAGCAAAATACACACAGAAACATATTTTTTCATGATTTGCTAGTACATTGTTAAATATATGACAGTATTAAAGTAATCATATATATCCTATTCTAGTAGTAAACCGGAGTAGGATATATGTTATTACTTTAATCAAAAACACAACATTTCATCTTACATGCATAAGATTTCTTTATGTGAAATGGTGTGACTATACAATGATAGTCTGTTCTCAAATACCTGCTACCTAAACACTATCACGTGACCTGGTGAGTGGTGTGATCTAATGCCACTGGAAGTGATGTCACTGTGATGACTGGCTTACCTCCAAAGGAAAGATTAGGAACCATTATGCACCACTGCACAAAAGAAAAGCTGTTATGCAGATAATTTTTTTATTATTTTAGCCAGCTATGTGGTGGTTTATTTGTTTTTCATGCTTTTCTTTAGTAGTTTTTTTAAGTGACTTGGATGATTCTTTTTATGTAAGATTCTTTTTCTTGTGCTCTTGTTTGTGATCATTGTTTTGTTATTTTATGTGTGTTTGTGTTATATTAGGAATTGAAGTTAATTTTTTTGATGAATATAGTGCAATGAGGGGTATGTGTGTGTTTGCATTTTGTTGGGGAACTGCATATTTTGGTATGTATTATGAGAGGCAGATAGGACGGGTGTTTTTTGAGGTTGGTAATAGTCGTAATATATCCTAGCTAGTCAAAACAGAAGCAAAAACACACAGAGTGCTCAACAATGCTTTCTCCTGGAGAAAGCAGGTGGAGGTTTTTAAGGTAATGCACATGGAGTAAGGGTGCTTCGAGCTGGGGAAGATAGATGGTAAAATGTAGTGGTCAGGGTGGGGGTCTTTTCAGATGGAAATGGATGGGTGGTGGGAGGCATGACTTGGTGGTGCGTCGGTTGCCTCTATGACGTCACTTTCAGCGATGTGCCCACAGGATGGTGGGTGCTTTTAAGGTGGAGCACAGCAGTTAGCTGTGTGTTTTTTTTTTTTTTAGATGGGATCGGTGGGTACATGATAGTCTCTGAGGGTGCATGGCAGAAGTGTTCTGTTCTTGTTGGCCATGTTTCTGTTTTTTTTTTTTTTTTAATGTTTTTGGGTGTTTTTTTTGTTTGTTTTAGTTAGCCCTTGAGAGCTAACTTGACCATTTAAAGTCCGTAAAATGAACAGATCACCACCCAAAAACTTGAATAAAAACAATACCAGAAACATGGCCATCTGATACCAAACATCAGTACCTCTCCAGATTCGTTTTGGATTCATTTGAATGTGAGTTGGGTAGTGTTTTGTTTTCTTGGATTAGTTTTGTGGTTGTGAAACCAGTATCAGTTTTAGTCGAGCAACATCTATATAAGACGAAATTGCTTCTGTTCAACTTTATACCCACCATGGTACATTAAGTTTGAAGAAATAACAACTGATATTTCCACATCAAAGGAAATCCCACATTGCACATGTACATAAATTTGATGTTGTCTCATTACTGGAAGTGAAGAAATATTACAACTCATTGATAAAGACATAACGAAGATATAGACATGATGAAGGTATAATCAGCTACAAAACATATATAATAAAATAAATAAATATGATTACGTAATTTTAGCAGCGGACTTAAATGCAAGAATTGGAAACACGAAAATTAATAATGTAGGAATACATGGAGAACATACTCTAAACAGGAATGGTAAAAAATTTATTGACTTTGTAGTCTATAATAACCAAAAATTAATGATTTCCTTCTATAAACATAAAGACATACATAAATATACTTGGGCAGCAAGAGGATGGAAATCAATGTTAGATTATTTTATATTAAATGAAAAGACATCAAAATTTTCACTAGATGTTAGAGTTCACAGAGGATATGAAATAAGCAGTGACCACTTCGTTGTTAAACTAAAATTAAGATTACCACCTAAGTGGCTGAAAACACACCCCAACTCAACATCACCAGAGTTAAAGATCGCTACTATCAACATAAGAAGCCTGAATGGCAAAGAAATGGAGCTATATCTATAGCTATAATAGGTGGGACTGAAACAAAAAAGACAAAAACTGGTGAGATCTTTCTGAGCAATAAATCCAAAAGGTTATATTCAGGCAATGACAATCAAGGAAAAGAAGGAGTAGCCGTAGTATTCAACACAAAATACGAGGCTAATCTTCTTGAATAGCAGTCAGTCTCAAGTAGAGTAATGTGGGCAAATAATATGAGAATGGGGAACTGAACAATGAGACTTATTTGTGTCTATGGTCCCACAGAAGGTTCTACTAAGATAGAAGTGGAGGAATTTTTTGAGACTTTAGAAAAAGCAACTGACACAATGAAAAAGGAAAAGTTGGTCCTTGCTGGGGATCTAAATAGCAGAGTAGGAAATGATTGTGAGACATACAAAAATATTTTGGGAAAATTTGGAGAAAAGAGCAAAGCTAATAATAATGGTAAATATCTGTTGGATTTCTGCTCAGGACATGGACTGGTTATTACTAATGCCATGTTCCAACATAAAAATGTGCACAAATTCACATGGAGAGAAGAGGCAAGAAATAAGAAACATCTCATTGACTATGTTACTGTTGATAGTGATGTTTTCTCCCTGGTGCAGGACACCAGAGTGTACAGAGGATTTGAAATTGGAAGTGATCACTATTTAGTCTTGAGCAGGATAAAAGTGAATTTCACATTGAAAAGAATAACAGTAAGAAAGTTTTAAAGCAAATAAAAGTTGAGCAGCTCTCAAATGTGAACTGTAGACTAAAGTACACAAAGATTATTGAAGAAAAAATGAAAGAGTTTGAGAACAGGAATCAAACCTTGGAGATTCAGTGGCAAGCCTTGAAGAAAGCCCTGATTGATTCAGCTAGAGAGGCATGTGGTGAAGTTGTCCGCAATGATAGAAAAATTAGAACTCCATGGTGGACTCAGGAAGTTAAATGGGAAGTGAAGGAAAAGAAGGAAGCATATCAAAAGATCCTGGCAAATAAGTCAGCTTGTGCTCTTAGAGAATACAGAGACAAATGCAAGAATGCTAAACACTTTGTAAAACTAGCTAAACAAAAGTCATGGGATGACTTTGGCAAGAATATAGAAAATAAATATCAAGAAGGTGGCAAAATATTTTGGAGGTTGCTGAAGAAGCTGAGGAATGGAGGAAAGAGTGCTGTAAAAGGAGTTAGAGATGATAAAGGTGACATGAAAACGGGAGAAAAAGATATCCTTGAAGTGTGGAGTAATTACTTTGAAAAACTGCTAAATGAAACAAGCAGTGATGACAGCACAGTGGTAAAAAAAAAAAAGACACTGACAAGGCATGCAGTCAGGAATACATATCCATACTTGAAGTAGAAAAAGCCATCAAAGGCTTGAAATGTGGAAAGGCAGCTGGAGCAGATGATATTCGACCAGAAATGCTGAAGTATGGTGGTATGAGTCTTACAGTGGCTGCACTGCATAGTTCAGAAAGCCTGAACAGAGGGACGAATTCCCGATGATTGGAGTAGAGCTCTCATAGTACCCATATATAAAAATGGAAATAAAACTGAATGTGAGAATTACAGAGGTATTTCCCTACTGAGTGTTCCTGGCAAGATCTATGCAAGTATACTTGAGAAACGGTTCAGAAGAATTGTGGAAGAAAAGCTTGGTGAAGAACAAGCTGGATTCAGGCCAAATAGAGGCTGTCAGGATCAGATCTTCACTTTACGAGAAATAGTCGAGGTAGCATGGGAATATAACAAAGATCTGTATTTAAGTTTTGTCGATTTGGAAAAGGCATATGACAAGATGCGAAGAGAGAAGCTATTCAATATGTTACAGTTATATAGTGTCAATGGGCCATTATATCAAGCAATACTTAGTCTTTATTTGAGTTGCAAGTCAGCAGTTAGAATAGAATTGAAGGAAGTAGATGAAGATGGTTTAATGTTAAATCTGGTGTTGGACAAGGATGTACATTATCTCCTCTGTTATTCATTATCTATATGGATCACATTATGAAGAAAAGTGGTATTAAACATGATATCAAAATTGGAGATGTTAATGTCAGCTCTTTGCTTTATGCGGACGATGTTATACTTCTAAATAAATCCGCTACAAGTCTGCAAGATTCTCTGACTAAATTGAATAACTGTTGTAATAGATATGGTATGAAGGTCAGCAATAAAAAGACAAAGACAATGAAAATAGGCAGAATCATTGAAAATGTCAACTGTGTTGTGAACAGAGAACCTGTGGAACAAGTAAAACATTTCATCTACTTAGGCACGATTTTTAGTGAAGATGGTAAATTAAATAGAAATAGAAAACAGAATCAGCAAAGCTGGTATAGTGCGAAGGCAATTGAATAAATTCATATGGAATAAGAAAGAAATTAGTCAGAACACTAAATTAGCTGTATACAAGACAGTGTTCAAACGAGTTTTAACTTATGGATGTGAGAGCTGGGTCAGAAGTAAAACACTTGACCAAAGACTAGAGACCGCAGATACGAGAGTCCTGAGAAAGATTAGAGGCGTGAACAGATGGCATCAATGGCAATATCATATTAAAAACGAGGATATTAGAAAGAACTTGACATTGTCAGCATCCAGGAATGCGTTAGCAGAGCTAATCTCAGGTGGTATGGTCACTTAAACAGAATGGGTAAAGAAATAAGCAAAACAAGTGTTCTCTGGTAGGTTGGCAGCAAAACGACCCAGAGGAAGACCAAGTTATAGGTGGATTGATACAGTACAAAGTGCCTTAGATGATAGAAATATAAGATCTGATAATGTTGGAGTCTTGACAAGTTACAGACTGATTTAGAGGAAAATTGTAGATAGGAAGTTAGTAATGATGGAATTTTTTTCATGTAGTACTATCATATCCTGTACCCCTTGAGGGTACATGGCAGGAATTTGATGATGATGATGACCTAAATGGTGACAAGTAACAAGAACAGAAAGAAAATTTGAAACATTTGTTTATAAAACTAGACTATTGAATGAGACAAATGTACAATGAATATATGAACAAAGAATTAACCAATATCTAGATAAAATAAAACAAAATGAAGAAATAGAATGGCTTAATATAAAAACGATACTAAATGCAGCAGGAAATGAAAGCTTAGGAAAGACCAAAAAATTCAATAAAAAGAAAAAACTGAAGATCTGGGATGATATAATCAAAGAAATAATCAAAAAGAAAAAAGAAGCTTATCACAAATGGTTAAGCAGTAAAAGATTAGAAGATGAAATAGAATATAAAAGAATAAGAGCCATAGCTAAAAGAGAAGTCAAAAAAAGACATAGAGAATCATGGAACAAATTTTTTCTAATTTAGAACATGATTTATATAAAATAGGACCCAATGTATATAAGATTTTGAAACACTTAAATGCAGATACCAAAGAAACCATAAAATTAAACACCGAATTGAAATTAGAAGAATTTCTAAATTACTACACAGAATTGTGTACAGATAAATATTTTAAAAAAGACAACTGGCAAACACTTAATGAAAAGGAAATAACTAAAGAAGAATTAGAAATCAGCCTGAAAGAAACAAGAAACGGGAAAATCACCTGGAGAAGATAAGCTAGGTTCAGAACTGTATAAATATGCAGGATCAAGATTGAAAGAAAGACTCCTATTATTTTTAAATAAAATTTATACAACTGGTAACCCCCCAATAGAATGGAAAAAAGCAATTGCGATTCCTTTTTTTAAAAAAGGTAATAGAGATGACTCTAAAAACTATAGAGGTATAAGCATACTAAATTCCTGTTACAAAATATATAGCAGAATTTTAAATAGTAAACTAATGAAATATTCCAAAAACTTTATTTTAGAAGTACAGAATGGATTTAGAAAAGGACAATCATGTATAGACCCAGCCTTTTGCCTAAAATTAATAATAGAGAAAAGAAGAGAATACAATTTAGAAACACATGTTGCATTTATTGACTTTGGAAAAGCATTTGACAAAGTTAAAAGAAACATATTATTTAACACATTAAAAGAAAGACAAATACCAAATAATATCCTAAAAGCTATCACAAGTATATATGAAAATAATCAAATATGAATAAGATTACATCATGAGCCATCATATACGAGAGAGATAAACCAAGGGGTCTGACAGGGATGTCCCCTCTCAGCAACTCTTTTTAATATTTGCTTAAATGGAATAAAAATTTCCATGAAGGTATTAAACTTTCTCCTACTGTTAACTTAAACACTCTCCTTTTTTTGCTGACGACCAAATACTGATTACAAATACAGAAAGATAAGCCAATTGAAAAGAGAAGGCAGGATAGACCTCAAAAAAGGATATTGGATGGATAATGATACCGGAACAGACCAATATGGTCTATATCCATATTTAGTGTTATGATGATGACACTATTTTAGATCTAAATGAGATAGCCAAAGAAATCAAAAACTATGGTCTTTAAAGGGCAAAATCCAGCAAGAACTAAGATAGTAATAGATAACAAGATCTTAGAACAGGTGAATTCATTTAACTACCTAGGATGTATGATCACATATGAAAACGAAAAAGATATAAACTTAAAAATTGCAAAATATTTAAAAATAACAGATGTAACTAATTCTATATTTAAACCAAGCCTAGTTCAAAAACAAACCAGACTAAAAGTATACAATATATTAGCCCTACCAGTCTTATTGTATGGAAGTGAAATCTGGACAATAAAACAAAAAGACAAAGATTGATAACAGAAGAAATGAAGTTTATGAGAAAAACTGCAAACTATACTCTTTGTTCACAAAAGAAACGAAGAATTATGAAAGAATTAAACCAAGAGCCAGTAATAGAAAAAATTAAAAAATATAAACATAAATGGATGGAACACGTTCAAAGAATGAAAATAGAAAGATTACCAAAACAAGCCTTAAAGTACAAGCTGTTAGGAAAAAGAAAACCAGGACGTCCTCTTAAAAGATTCAACGATGACTTCTAAGGCCGTGCTAGGCCTAAATCCTTGATACGCATGATGATGATGATTGATGAAGACTGTATTTAAATTAACATTGTGACAGAAGAATATACAGCATGCAATATAATTTATTAGTTTTCTCTGGTATAATAAGTTTTATGACTTTAACTTTAAATTTACAAAGAGTTTAATGGGAAGAAAGTTAGTTATTATTATTATTCCTGATACCTCCAAGGAGTCCGAAGACTCATCGCGGGAGGACACCTACAACTGTCTCTACACCTAACCTCTACTACGAATCATCCCCATCAACGCCATCTACCGCCCACCTCCAACACCACCACAACTAGTAATTTTTGTCTGTAAATTGCGTGTGTTCTGAAGGGCCGATTTGTATGTATGCGGGATGAAAAACCCGAGTTTCCGGGAGAAAAAACCCTGCTCCCTCCTTATTTACATAGGAGAAGTTATTTTCAGGAAGGTCATATCCCAAAGAAACAATAGCAAAAGGACAACAATCATATTCTTATACATAAGCAGAACACAAAAAGAAAACAAAAATATTTCAATACCCATAACAGATAGGAAAGATGAAACTGTTAATAGTTTTCATTAGTATGTTTACTTTTGTTGTGTGCATATTTGAATAATGTTATGTTGTTTTCATTATTACTTTATATGTGTAATATGTGGCATTTTTTCTGGATTTTACTTGCCTCGTTTCCTTTTTGAAATTCAATATATTCCAAAAATGCCACGGAATGATTTGTACTCTTCTGTGTGGCAATGCATTTGTTCCTAGTTCTATACGTGGTGGCACTTCAATCGCCATGTGATGTCACTTCCGATGACAGATTGTTATATAGTCATAGCAAGGAAACCAACAGACAAAGAAACAAGAAAAAGATTAATAACTTAATAACAAGGTGACAGCCATTACAGGATTACAATGATTTTAAATTATACCTAAACATGTTGCATTGTTGAGCACTCTGTGTGTGTTTTTGCTTCTGTTTTGACTAGGATATATTACAACTAGTTAATACCAGAATTTATAGTTAGAAGTTTTGGATCCAATGCATTTCTAGAGATTCCCCATATTCTTCTCCTTGTTATTTTATAACAACGGTGTAAGACTTCTGATATGATCATTGAAGATCATATTAGGCAGAGATTTCAAAATCAAAGTCAGGCCTTAGCTTTGTCATCACATGTATGCTCTTCAGCTGACCCACAAGATGCCTTAACAGAGACATAGAGTCTTATGGAATGAGGCCATACCGTTGCATCGTTGTTATAACATAACAAAGAGAAGAATTTGGGAATCTCTAATAATGGCATTGATCCAAAATACCTAAATCTTAGCATTAACTTGTCAGAATAAATCCCGATATGGCTAGCCAAATGCATAAGCATCAACACAAGCAGAGTTCTCAACAAAGCAACACTTGTTTAGAGATTTAAAATAATCAGAATCCTGTATATCTCTATAATTGTCTTCACTGTATTAATCTTTTACTGTTTCTTTATCTGTTGGTTTCCTTTCTACACCTGAAAAATTCTTATGCAAGTAAGATGAAACATGTTTTTGATTAAGAGTAATTATTTAATATCATATTCTTGTTTACTGCCTTATAAACTGTCAGATATTTAACAACGTACCATGTAAAGGCAACTCCAGTATGCACATGAGAAGTAGAAATTATTTCATAAATTTGCCATTGGTGTCAACAGGTTAATTTTTCTACATAGGTGTAAAGTTTCTGATATTATTCCCAAATTTATCACTTTTAAAGAGAAGTTCCACTCACCCAGAGCTTCTAGAATTTATAACAAAACAAAAATAGTACTATTTAATGAATGCATCATTAGTATAAAACACTGGCTTTGGTATACTAGAAGACAAAAAAAAAAAAAAAAATCTGGTTGAACTCGGAGTAGATTAGATATAACTTTATGCCAGAATGTTACTTCCATTCTCAACACACAAGGCAGAGAATTTATGAGTTAAACAAAATCAAAGTAATTATGGAGTTTAATAAATTAATAACAGAAAAAAACAGATGATAAAACCCTCATAAACAGCTTTTCTCTTGGGGGGGGGGGGGGATGGTCATCAAAGTCAAAATATGTTTTGTCCACAATGGAACAAGTCATTCTTACCAGAAGCCTTGGCTTTTGCATTCTATCCTGAAAAAAAGTACCTAAAGAATTTTTTTAATGAAAATTGAACAAGCTATTTCTGCTTGTTGAAACTCAGTTGAAATCACCATAAGAAGGTGATTTCAACTGAGCTTACCTTCATAAGCTCAGTTTAAATCAGTACATGCAATGAATGTAGCAAAATCTCCCACAGCCAATCCTACATGTCTAGAACAGGATGCTCTTAAAAGTCAAAACAATAATGAAACAGTGATCCTACTGGCAGACAATGGCAATACTGCAGTTCAGTCTTGACCCTCATGAATGTGATAATAACAAAATCAGACAACTCCTTAACACATACTCTGTAATAGCTCATGATTCTTCTGGAGGGCTTCAAAATCACACCAACAACCTATGTGTTCAACAGAGATACCGGACTAGTGCTCAGATTTCTACACCCTCTTCCTTCATGCTTCTATAAGAAACTGGCTAATTTATATGTCAAAAAGCCCTTGTATAAAGATTCTTCACATCTTAGACAGGATTCAACCCAGATCTTTTCAACCAAAGAGTATTGTCATTACCAGCTGAGGTTCAAGAATTGGTAGCTAAAGGAAGAAGCAGAGAGAGATTGTTTTTCTCTAGGTAACAAAGCAACAATAGAACCATCTGAGTGTAAAAGAGGGATGGAAGCAGAATTGTACAACCTACAACCAGTAGTTGTGGCAAGGGATAAAAAAATTATGACTACCGTTTAGGCATGATGCAAGTTTGCTGTTATTGTTTTCAGAATTAGTTTTGAATGTATTGATAATTTGTTTGCAACTATTTAAAGCTTTATTATTATATTATATGGGCACCTCTGTGTAGTCCAAAGCCTCATCTTTGGAGGCCCAATCTATTCACGTGATCTATCATACCTCTCCTTGAACCCGTTAACACACAAAGTACCCACAACTGATTCTGGCAACCCATTCCACTCATTCATCACTCTCCAAGCAAAAAATCTAGTCCTCACACTCCTACTGACCACACCTTTATTCAACTTCCTGGGATGACCCCTTGTTCTGGTCTGTCTAGCCAAGTGCTGAAACATTTTCCCTTGCATCTGTCCTATAAAACCCTTTAAACAACTTAAAATGTTTCTATCATATTCCCTCTTTTTTTCTCTCTCAATCAACCTCTGCAATCCATACACCCTCAATCTATCCTCATAGGGAATATTCCACAGACCACTCATTATCTTGGTCACTTGCCTCTGAATCTTCTCCACTGCTTCCTCATTCCCAAGAAACCCAGGGGACAGACTTGAGCACAGTACTCTAAATGTAGGCAATAATATCAAGCTCTTATAAAGAGGTATAACAGCTTCCTTATCTCTACTTGTTAATGTGTTCTTCAATAGCCAAGTAATCTTATGGGCTACCATAGCAATATCTCCTCTAAAATTTAACTCTCAGTCCGCCACCAGTGTTAATCTACCTTCATCTATTTCCTAGAGTACAGTGCCATCAATGAGATACACGGCTTGTAATCTATTTATCCCAAAATGCATTATTTTACATTTCTCCACATTAAACTGATACCCATACTCATTTTTGCCCATACTGATAGCCTATTTAAATCAACATTCAGCTCTCCAGATCGCCTTGATTAACTGTTATTACTCTACCTAATATATAAACAAAATAGAGATGGCAAGTTTGAAAATCAATTGTGATATACTTAATACATTTTTTGTATTACCTTGGCATCAGGGCCGACTCATGCATAGAAACTGCAGCACCCCCAATTTTCCTCGATATATAAATATATTTATTAATACTTGTAATGTAATATTTAATTTTATCATCAACAATCCTATACAATTATCTTATTTTGTATAAAAAATAAAAATCCATCTTGTAGCACTTAGAGGGCGAAGGACGCTAGCAGCACTGTGTTTACCAAATATCATCGCAAACATATGCACGTCATAGTGAGATACGAGCTATTAGCATCGCGCAGTTTCACTTTTGTTTATATGCAATTTGCACCAGTAGCAGTGTTTGTAGTGCTTATCGTGTTTAAATATTAAATATCGCTTTAAATATTTGGACATTACAATTAAAGGATTTAATTGTAATGTCCAAAAATTGTAAATCGATTACTTAAAAATGGATTTCATTTTTAAGTAATTTTGAATTGTAATTTTATTGATAATAAACAATATTTTTGCATGTTTAATTTTTTTTTTTTTAATTTTTACCATAATTTTGATATTTTATCCAAACACTGTATACACTGTACTTACAGTGTGTATGTATATTTCGAAAGTTGCAGCACCCTCACGATTTCAAGCCACAAGCCACCACTGCTTGGCATACTCCTGAGAACCAAGTCTTAAATGGAACAGGAAATTAAAGCAGAATGGGGGATGTTTCTGTTTTGTAAAGTTAGGATCAGAGTACTGAAAAGAGATCCAACAAGAAAAATGAGAGGCATGAACATCATGAAGAGTCGCTCTTTTCATTCTTATGCCATACAACATGGGAATAGAAGACAGTCAATATTGAAAGGATTCTTAGAGGGTTAACCAGTGAGAAAGAGAATGAAGAGTGTTGAGGTTATCTTGTGTTCTGCTAGACATATGAACATGTGTGAGATTAGTGGTGGTGGTAATGGCTCTGTACCTGCTAGATCAGTGCATTTGGAATTCAACTTTAAAATCTCAAATCCTGTGTTTTTTCTCTTTATTTTATTACTCATACAAAGGTGTTTTGGATGCCCACACGAAAGAGACTGAGTGTGCAGCTAGTCTCCACCAGTAACCATTCAGAGATAGCTAGCCCAGGACTCAATAATTATAAGTGGAATTTGATGAAGAAATGACTGACAAGTGTCACTATCTCGCCTTCCCTGACTTTAACATAATATGTTATTGTCTGATATGTTATATCATTATATGGTTAAATATGTTATTGTCTGTGGGTTTTACTGCCGATTGTTTTTTGGTTTACAGGAGTAAAAGCCCACTTTTCCATGCCAGAGATCGACTAACTCGGGAATCAGTTGAAGAAAGTCAGAAAAAATCATTGAGTTGGCGACTAGAATTGTAATTCAGTTTTACTTCAAGCGGCCTAGCACAAAGATGCAAACGCCATTTCCACTGAGGATTAACCAGTGAGAAAGAGAGCTATACAGGTTTTCAGCCTCTAGGTTCATTTGAGCTATACAGGTTTTCAGCCTCTAGGTTCATTTGAGCTATACAGGTTTTCAGCCTCTAGGTTCATTTGAGCTATACAGGTTTTCAGCCTCCAAAAGTTAAAAAAAAAAGGGAATAAAATGGCCATGCATACTCCCTATAAGGTAGTAAAAGGTGTTAGCTTTTTTCCCCCAAGATTTCATTTAGTTCATGGTGATGCAGTAGCAGAAGACATTCTTTCAGAATGTTTTCTGCTACTCCATCACCATGAACGAAATTTAAAATCGAAACTTCTACTGGTCCTTTGTTGTTTAATTTGCATATCACTGATATAAGAAATGATTTAATAGGAAATAATTGGCTGAGTGGTTAGTGTATCCACTCTCCAGCCAAAGGGTTGTGGGTTTGAATCCCACTGTGGGCATGGATGTTTGTGATTGTCTATGGTAATAATTGGCTGAGTGGTTAGTGTATCCACTCTCCACCCAAAGGGTTGTGGGTTTGAATCCCACTGTGAGCATGGATGTTTGTGATCGTCTATGGTACTAGTTAGTGGTGGTAGGCAGTAGATGGTGTTGTGGTTCACTGTAGTTGGTGGACTGAGTAGTTTTAGA
The DNA here is from genome assembly GCF_054136105.1 of Typopeltis vanoorti. Lineage (NCBI taxonomy): Eukaryota > Metazoa > Arthropoda > Arachnida > Uropygi > Thelyphonidae > Typopeltis > Typopeltis vanoorti. The sequence continues at coordinate 7,605,569 of NC_143560.1, read as the reverse complement.
CAGAGTTTTCGAGTAGGTTCCCTCCCTCGATCACAGTCTGGAATCCTTGGAGGTGTCACATAATAATAATTAGTTGTTTGATTCAACTATGTTCTATGATTCAAAGAAGAATGATGCATAGAAGAACAATAGCCAATGAAGATGCTATAGAGATCCTGCAGGACTTCTATCTTAAGCAGACTAACGATATGTGGAAAAGTAAATGGCTGATAGTTTAACTTAGCTAAATATATATAAGGTCATGTGGATGAAACAAGCAGCAGTCAAGAAACTGATGAGCTCAGGTATTTCAGGCTGTTTGTGGACAAGGAGTTGAAGTTTACAAGGGCATGCTGATGTGTTCAAAACAACACATGAGAATATGTGGCTGTTCTGAAGACTGGACAAACATCGTTACTATTTCCCTTTATATAAGTCTTTGATGTGGCCATATCTGGACAACTGTGCCAAGATCTGGTCCCTTAAATAAAGTGACTAGATCCCTTCATTCATTTGAATTATGAATGATATTGTTTGCAAAAAAGTAAAATCTTGTCTACATAGCGTACTCACGAAGTTAAAGAGGACGTCAGGAAAACAAGCATGCATATCGAAAGTTCTCAACAAGTTGGTAGATACACTGACAATATATAGAGAAAAAAATATCAGTGCTTAAGCTGTGTGTAAAAGTATCTAAACAAAAGTTATGGTAAGACATTACCATAATTTTTTGTTAAGGTAAAGTCTTCAATTGGAGGAAAGGAGAGGACACAGTGCTGGTGACCAATATTGTGGTCACTGAATTGAAGGTCTGCAGACTCAAAAATTACCTGATGTACAAAAAAATAGGAAATAATAAAAGAATGCAAACTATTTAAGAGGTTTTGAAGGATTAAAACCGAAGAATTTTTTTTTTTCAATGCATGGCAGGAAGGGAGAGAACAAATGGTCATCCATGGAAATAGTGGTGTAGCTAGAGCTTTTGCTGCCCCTCTCAATACACATGAAAAATACTACAAAAAGTCAAAACGACGCATAGCGAATTAAATTAAAACACTGTTTATTTTTGAAGTAAAACTTTAATTTCAACATTTTAAAATGTTATTTTTTTGCTTTTCTGTTAGCAAAATCGTCGATGATATTGGCGAAGTCTCTTTCATAGTAATGCAGGTAATTCTTAATCAATTTTATTTAGAAAAACTCCTCTCCCAACTAGCAACACTTACAGCAATTGTGAGGAAAATTCGCTGTAGTATTACAATAGTTGGAACTGAGTTCTCGAGACTGTATTTTAGAATTAACTGCAAAAGTTCAAAAAGGTTCAAAGTCCGGCCGGGGAGGGCTGTCCCCTCCAGCTATGCTTCTGCACACTGTTGGTGCCAGGTTATTTTGCACCCTACGCAAAGTTTACAAGTGCGCCCCTTATTTCATAAACTAAAATGTTTCTAATTGACATTGAACAAAATAAAATTGTCTTTCAGGTTAAATTAATAGGTAAATTAATAGGGCTTTTTTATTTTCTTTTTTAATTAATTTGAAAATTCTCTATCATAATTCATTTACAAAAAAAAAAAAAAAAAAGTTATAAAATACCGAAATTTAATATTTTAAAATGTTAACGTTTTAAAATATTTATCTTAACTGAATTTTAAATAGCGGTAAGTTCAAATCATTTAGATAAGGAACAAAAAAGAACCAAGATTTAAATAGTAAAATAGTGTGATGTGTGAGGGATAAGGAAAAAGAATCGATGCCTAAATCATATATCACTATTTAAGTTTGATATTTTAGTAAAGTATGAATAAAGCATAACTTGAAGTTTTATGCCCCTTCATGGCTTGCGCCCTAGGAGGTTGCCTAGTTTGCCTAAATGGTAGCGCTGGCCATGCCTCTGCATGGAAACTAAAAGAGTGTGGTTAGCTATGAGATTAGGATTGGAATTTTTGCTTGAAAAGTGGTTAAAGGTGGAATGTGTTGCCATAGGGGACTGTGGAGTTAAGGGAAAGTATTCTAGGTATTGTGTGAACAATGGTTAAAGTGGATCTTCTGAAATAACTTTGATGCCATGGAGATTCCTGAGGAATATATATGTCCAAAACATTTCAGTACTTAGGTACTGAAATGTTCTGCTGACTGCATTCCTCATGAATATTTTCTACTAGTGTTTTGACATATCTTGTTTCACTTAAATGTCTTTAAAGTAATTATTCCAGACATCCAGAATGTCTTTTTCTTCTGTTTTCATGTTATATTTATCATCTGTGATTCCTCTTACAGCACACTTTCCACCATTGCAGAACTTTTTCTAAGTCTTCAAAGCATTTTACCGCCTAATTATTTTAGACAATTTTCTAAAATAATTAATTACGGATATCAGTTTCCCTAGTTTTTTTCTTCTTTTCTACACCAACCTTTTTTTAAGAGTTTGGTAACGTGATGGGTTAAAATATCTACAGTCTCTCTGTTGTCTGTGAGTCATCTGTGCGAAAGTTTCATTTTGGAAGGAACAGTCAGTGTAAGGGTCAGGTAAACAGTACTATATGGAAAATTATGAGGGAAAAAAAGGTGTGTGTTTGAGGGACACCAGCATATAATTAAATTATTCAGAAAAGCCTAATCACTGCCGCCATCACGCAGTGATTCATCTACTCTAAGAAAGCAGGAAAGAAATACCCGAAAAAAATGTATTGGAAAATTAATACAGCCATTTATAAACAACCAAAGACAAAACATGACGACAATGATGGATGTGTGTCACCTTGGGAAAATTCCAAGATATCTTATCTCAAAAACATCACCCACAATTCCATGGACCAACCAAAACACCACGTGATATCACAGAGAGACATTTGTTCCCCAGAAATTTCCAAACACATAACGTCACAATTCCTTATCTCTAAATATCACCCACAATACTCTACACGAACCCAGCACACCACGTGATGTCCCTGACAGAAGGGGGGGAGGGAGCGAAATTCCAAACATTCCAAACTTTAGCTTATCAACATCTATCACCCATAATGCCATACGCAAACCATTTACTTATCTACAACTCATAACAATACGCATCCAAGACACTGACGTGGCTTCCCCCATTCACCCTACCCCTATTTGTTCATAGTATACCACCAATCACGACACGAATCCTTATTCACTAATATCTTCCTTTTCCATTCAAAACAATAACGTCACTTATTTACAACTAACAAATTATGTGACTTATCTTCATCTGATAATGACACACATCCACGACACAAATCCTTATCTTATCTTGATCTTGATCTGGTCAGAAGTGCCCCACCAATCACAACACGAAACCTTATCTCTACTATCACCCATAATTCCATACGCGAACAAAACACAAGAACTGAAGGCATTGTCACATATGTCCCCAGGGAAATTCCAAACATTCCAAACTCATGACGTCACACACAATGACGCCATCCTCTCAAACACGTCACGATTCCTTATCTTATCTTGATCTTGATCTTGATCTGGTCAGAAGTGGCTGGTATACTACTAAGATATACAACAAATCGATTTTCGCATTCGTATAACTTACAGATGTAGTTCGCTATGCTATCCTTTCAGATGTTCTAAGAACTGTATTTTGTGAATGACATTTTCTCCTGCAGTACGCAACAGATCTGCATTGATTTGCCTCGTATGCTGCGTTATTCTGTCTTTCAAGGTTGGTAAATCAGAAACATGTCTTTCATACACCACGTTTTTCAGATGGCTCCACAACCAAAAGTCACGAGGATTGAGATCAGGAGAGTGAGGTGGCCATGCTGTAGGAAATGCACGACTAATCACTCTGTGTTCTGTGCCATGTTTACATAACATTCGCTTGTACTCGCAATTCAATATGAGGTAATGCTCTATCCAGCATGAATATAGTAGAATCAGCGCATATTCCCTGCTGCAGTTGTGGAACAACAAAGTTGCACAGCATCAGAGATGGTACAAATCACTAATCCTGTTGGGCGAAGTTCTTCAAAAAAGTACGGACCGATAATTAACGACGCAGTGAAACTAACCACACCACACTGTCACTTTCGATGAATGTGAAGGGATCTGACGGAACATATGCGGGTTATTCGTAGCTACTTGTTTAGGAATAATCCGGTTTTGCCCTCGTCCTGGCCTCACTGCTAAAGATCCGCTATTTTTAAATCTTAAAATTATTTTTCTAATATTTCTTATTGTCACTGCACCTTTTCTTCTTTCCTTCAAACGCCGAAATTTTCAAAGCGCGGTACTAGCGTTACTACGTTGTTGATAGTAAAGCTTAAGTAGCAACACGCGTTCCAGTTCAGGTGAGATCCAAAGCGCTTTAGTCTTATCAGAATGACGCAAATCCGTTTCGGTCTTCTTTATATCCAACAACTCGTGAGCAGAAACTGAGATTATCCAAATATCACGCGCTAATAGCACAAATGTTCCCTGGCAGCAGAATTTTCTACTATTTTTATGTTATGTAAATCTTATGTTCTAGAGTGTGAATTTCGTCCAATATATTTTTCACTAGAGGGATTTGAACACCTCCTCTTTAATTATGGCTACCGTGTACTTAGATGAATCATTCACTGTTTTCTTCAGTTTGCTACGGAGATTTCAAGGTTTGGTAATCGTTTTCAAACTCTATTTTTTTTTTCTTGAATAATATTTGTATAGTTGAGTCTACATCTAAAACTGCTCGAATAATTCTTTTTAACAACAGGAGTCAGAGACTCATCGAAGGCCACATACTACACACACCAGCTATCATACTTATTCTTGAATTCATTCACACTGTTTGCACTCACATCTAATGGCAATCGTTCCAATCACACACTAACCTCTGAGAGAAAAATCTAAGCCTGACTCCATTCTTAGCAGCCATCATTATCAGTTTCCAAGGAAGCCCTCTGGTCCTTTCCCCACCTTCCATAAATTGAAAAATTCCATCAACTGAAATCCTGTATGACCCTTTAAAAAGTTTGTAAATCTCAATCATATCACCCCTCTTTCTCCTGTTTGCTAGTGTCTGCAGTCTACAAATTCTTAATCTGTTTTCATAATCTGTATTCCACAGTCCCAATATCATTTTTAACACTCTCCTTTGTACTCTCTCCAGTATATCAGAATCACAACGGAAACCAGGAGACCAGATCTGCGCTCAATAGTCCAAGTGAGGTGTTATCAAGGCTTTGTAAAGAGGCAAAATGACATCCTTTTCTTTATATGTTAAAGTTCGTTTCAAGATTGCAATTGTCTTTTGAGTTTTATTTGCAATCTTTGCCACATGACCCTCTGAACTTCAACTTTCTATCTACTAACACTCCAAGATCCCTAGCCTTATCAGTTTCTTCTGGCATAATCCCACCAATATAATACGACATTAGATATCTAATCACGTGGAAGTGAATTACTTTACATTTATTGACATTGAACTGCCACCCATTTTCCCATGACCATAACTCCAGCCTATTCAAATCATTCTGCAAGTATTGCATATCAGCAGCATTCCTGGTTACCCTACCAATGTTAGAAGAACAATGGCAGGTATGACGCCTTTGATGGATGAATTGAATATGTGAGACTTTGTTCGGTGCAATATGAATGAGATGTATTCATTTCGAGAGTTAAGAGATTTGTGGAAAGAAACCTAGGCTGGTTAGCGAATATGTATATAGTAAGTGTTTTGAGAGTTCCAATTGTGTGATGTGAGAATGGAGTAGAGAATATTGAGAAAAGTTCGGAAAATGTTAGTGTTGGCGATAATGTTGAAAATGCGCTGGCAAAAGATCAACAGAATGAAGAGTACCTCAAGAAAGAAAATGGCGCACTTGAGTGGATTCCTTCACAGGAAAAAGCGAGAGATTTATGATTGCAGAACGTCCAGAGATTGGTAGAGCCGAAAAGAGAAAAAAACCGAGATATGTAAGGTCAAAAGTAAGGTCATAAAGAACATACAGTATAAGTTTCAGGCAAGAAAGGTGACCATCATGGTAAGGAAGTTAAAATCACATTAGAAACTATTTGTATAATTTGTCATATCGTGATTTATGTGGTCTTCTAATGCATCAATATTTATTTAGTTGTAAATCAGAAAAGGACATAGATTTGCCAAATATTTTGTATTTCATTATTACGTTTGCTAAAGTTGATTATTTGTGTGCTGTTGGCTATCTATGATTTAAAGCGATTATTCGGTCCGATCTCCTGAGTTTCTCGGGAATGTGAGAAAATGGCTGAGAGGATTCAAAGGCGAGTAACCAAGATGGTGAGCGGTTTGGGGAATTTCAATATGAAGATAGATTGAGGGCTTACTGATAGCAAAAATTGGTTGATAGATGGAAACGAGGAAATATGATAGAAATATTTAAGTTATTAAAGCGATTTTATAGGATTAATTTAGAGTATATATTTCATCACTTGGCTAGAGAGGAAAAACAAGAGGTCACCTGAGTAAGAATCTGAGGACTAGATTCTTATTCCTATTCGCTTGGGGAGGGATAAATGAGTAGAATAAGTTGCAGAGTCGGTTGTCGGGGCTATGTCTATCATCCAGTTCAAGGAGTACAGTAGATATTGCGCGGATAGTCTGGATCTCCCGCGATGAGTCTTCGGACTCGAAGAAGGTGGCCAATAATGATGATAATAATTTTCTTTTCAATATCCGATACATTTTCATCCTGGTTAAATCTCTTATGTATATACTATACTATAAGATACTATTGTATCCTAAACCAACGTGAAGATATCACTGTCAACGATAACATAATCAATAAGATTTCTTTATGGTGTCTTCGGAATGTGAATATCTGAACATCTTTAAGTTATACCATAGTAAAGTTTCTTAACAAAACTTTAAGGAGTATTACATCCAAACGCATGCATTGAATAATAAGTCACTGTAGCCTTACAACAATACAGCTTAAGAATATGTTTATGTAATGATTTAGTCATAATTGGATGATAATAATGATTATGATAAATGCCCACGCCATACTCTTCAGGACACAGACTAGTCCTCAATAGTAGCATGTTATGGCTAAATGTTTCTTGAAAATAATTTTTTAGGGAACTTTATTGGCAAAAAATGACTTTGTTAAAGGGAAATCCATCTTAGTGACTCACTCACATTTTAAATAACATCATTATCGAGCTAGAAAAGGACAGTTGCTATACTATGATAGTACTGAACTTTGCAACAGCATTTGACAAAATATCATTCTCTCAAGAACTGCTAAATCATTTCGGAATAATAAATAAATTCCAGGGTGGTCTGAAAAGTTCTCGACCTCGAACATAGATTGCAAGACTATTGGCAAGATGTTTTTCTCTGAGTTGGAACATCTATCATAAGCATCCACGTGAATTTGCAAGTCATTCTATCAAGTACAGTAGTTTGTTTCATACATCTATCTGAAGCAAAGTGTCTGTGATCCCTAGAAATGGATAAAACTGAGTATCGTGCGGTTATAAAATTCTTTGTAAAAGACGGTTAACACCAAAAGAAATTCATTCGAAGTTCATAAAAGTGTGAAAGTATGTGGGCACTGTTCTCCTTAGTTTTCGACAATTAAGAAATGGGTTCCTGAGTTTAAACGTGGCCATACCAGCCTTGAAGATGATCCACGTGAAGGATGTCCAAAAAAGTGTAACACCAGATATCATTGATCAAGTACACGATATGTTCTTGGATGACCATCGAGTCAAATTGCTGAGACTATAGGCATTTCAAAAGAATGTGTAGGATTTTCTTGCATGAATAATTGTAAATGAAATACCTTGCGCAAGATGGGTGCTTCGCTTGCTCACAGCAGATCAAAAACGCACTCGCATGAAAATCTCTGAACCGTGCTTGTAGCGTTTTAACAAGAATAAAACTGATTTTGTTCGTCGATTTATTACTGTGGATGAGACTTGGATTCACGATTGCACACTAGAATTCAAACAGCCGACAAAACAGTGGACAGAAGCCTGTTGTTCAGCGCCAAAGAAGACAAATTTGGTTCCATCAGTAGGAAAAATCATGGCATCGGTGTTTTGGAATGCTAAAGGCATTTTGTTTATTAATTATCTTGAAAAGGGTAAAACAATAACCGAGGAATATTATTCCGATCTTTTAGCCTCACGAGGCGAAAACATTCTTGAGAAAAGACCCGGTTTGCAGAAGAAAAAAATCAACTTTCATCAGGACAATCCACCTGCCCAAAAAGTGTTTTCGAAATGGGGAAAATTAAGCGATCTGCACTATGAATTATTAAACATCCACCCTATTCCCCAGATTTGGCTCACTCTGACTTCTATTCTTCCCAAAATTAAAACTCTTCCTTTCTGGTCAGCGTTTTTCTTCGAATCAAGAGGTGATTGCAGCTGTAGAGGGATATTTTGAGGATATTACTGAGAACCACTACAGGGACGGGATGATGGCGCTGGAGCATCGCTGGAATAAATGTATTAGTCTCAAGGGAGATTATGTTGAAAAATAAAAATAATAAATAAATAAAAATAATTTTGAAATTATAAATTCGTTTTTTCATTGTTAGGCCGAGAACTTTTCACACTACTTTCGTAGATCAATACCGTAAACTAAAGTTGCCTTATTGTTACTTTCGTTTCAGAGATTTTTAAAATAGTAGTAATAATTATTGATGTAAGTTCAGAAGAAAAATGTCAATGTAAGTTTATGTAAGAGAGTAGAAAGCATCCAGGCCAAAAGCGAAATGTTTTGTTGAGAGAGAGAGAGAGAGAGAGAGAGAGAGAGTCGTTAATTTGTTCTGATTCCATTGCTCTCTCGTTCTCTCTCTCTCTCTCTCTCTCTCTCTCTCTCTCTCTCTCTCTCTCTCTCACTCTTAATCAGAGGGCACAATTTTTATGTTTTAGAAATTTAGGAGAGCATTTATTCCATAGAAGAATAAATTTTGGCGTTTTTAAAAGCTAATTATTTCTATGAATGAGAAGTAGCATCTAACGGAAGCCAAAATACAGACTGCAGATGCCAGGAAGGTCTTAAATTTTGAAGTTATTTTTATTCCAAAAGGTTAATTCGCTTCTTGAGTAGACATGGGTGACAATTAAAATAAGAGGGGGAAAAAACGTATGTATTTATAATATTCATAATTCTTACAGGTGGCATGGCTAAATGCAGCTGCGTAAATTTCAGTTCCAGAAAAATTGTATTCTCGTTGTAAACTAAGAAATTTTTCAGTAATGAATGAATATATTAGGAAAATTGATAAGCTAAGAATTTGACAAAGAAATAGAAATAAAAATTCTTAACTTTCACATTTTACAATTGACAGTTGCATAATGATTTAACTGTTTAAAAATTAAACACAGTATAAAATTATTATTATTATTATTATTATTATTATTATTATTATTATTATTATTATTATTATTATTATTACGTGACACCACCAGGGAGACCAATGACTCATCGTTAAATTTATTTAATTAAATTAAATTAAATCAAACTAAATTATTAAATTAAAATTCATTAAATTTATTGTTTAATGCTTTGGACTTTAGACAGCACGAATAAATTCGCACAGCTGCTACATTTCTGTACTGGTGGTGAAAAGAAGTTTTTAAACCATTATCTCATGAATTTCCCTATACGTGAGAGAGAGAGAGAGAGAGAGAGAGAGAGAGAGAGAGAGAGAGAGAGGACTGATTACGTAAATTCAATATTGAAAAACTAATGCCAATTTATGCACAATAATTCAAAGTGTGTTTGGAAATCTTAGCATTGGTTTGTTTTAGTAATGCGTATACATAGCCAATAACATGAAGCGTTATTTGGACAGGTGTGTAGCTTTCTGTTTGGGTGTGTAGGCGAGTTTCTCGAGTAATTTTGCCAAGGCCTAAGGCGAGTGTACATTGAACTTTACGTCTCCCGGGTATACGCAGTGCATGTGGAGTAGGTTTTATTTTATTTTATTTTTATTTTTTTGGCAACAATCTATATACTTAATAGTCCGAGGTTAGACTGGTACGATAATGTAACATACCGTAAAATACGAAAATTAAGGCAGTAATTATAAGAATGTGTAGTGGTTTTGCTTAAAGAAGTGTTTGACTGCTTATGTTGTTTATGTCCGAATGATTCATGTACGGGTGATGATTGAGAGCAAGTAGATATTGGTTAAGCACCACATCTATAGGCGAAGTAATACTAAAAGAAATTGTATTATATATATATATATATATATCGTTGGGTGGTTGAACAAAATAATGAAAATATTTGTTATACATACATATTTCTTTTCTAATCGGCTACACGGATGAAATATATCAAAAATATACACGTCTAATCCACATCATTTTTCTATAGTATCAAGAATTATATTGGCTTAAATGCAACTTTCGCATCCATCTAATTATGTACATATACGCATGATCAGGTTGGTAAGTTGGTTAATATGGTGTTGGACACCTTTTGCCTTTAGTACAGCCTGAATTCTTCTTGAAATAAACTTAAATAATGACTTCACATCAATTGCCTTAGTAACCAAAGGTTGGTCGATTGGTAGAGCCTCTGCTACTAATGGCTCACAAAAAGTTAAGCAAGTTTGAGCGCGTTTAGTAGTTGGAAGGGGATCCTTTCGTTCGATGCCGTTGGCACACTCTCCCTTGATGAGTCTTTGGACTCCCTGGAGGTGTCACATAATAATAATAATAATAATAATATCGTTACCGACATGTATGATGCTATGCATTATGGGTAGTCCAATCGTGAAGTTACTTCACTAGCAAACTTTGTTTGCTTACACTTGGATGAAGGATTAAACCAAGAATATGATTTCTTAGCATCTTTCATGAACACTGCATTGTTGTTTGGAAATAAAGTTTGGATCATGGTATGCAAAAATGACAAAATAATCAATTGAAGTAATTCTGCCATGAAGAGGAATAATTGGATCAACAGAATATTATGATATTACTGCCTGGACCATCACAGAAACGTCCTCGTGCTTTACTGTTGGAACCACTCATTCCGAATTGTATGCTTCCTTGGATATTCGCCAAGCATAAACTCTTCCTGATGTAGGAAACATCGTGAAGATCGACTCATCTAACCATATCACACGTTTCCAGTTTTTTAATATCTGGTTTTGATGGTTGTGACATCGTAAACGATGTCACAACCTTCTCAGCACTATTTTCAGTAATCAAAGGTTTAGCAATTGCAGTTCTACCGTGAATATTGGATTAATGAAGCTCACGTTGGACAGTTTTTTGCAGAATCTCAATGCAAATACAGCTGTGGGATTAGATGGGATATCAGTTAGGGTTTTGTGAGAATGTGCGAGGGAACTGGCAATGCCTTTGACTAGGTTATTTAGTTTAAGTCTAACCTCTAGTAGAATTCCAGGGGAGTGAAATGAGGGCAAAATAATTCCCTTGCATAAGGAAGGTTCTAAGACTGCAGTTGCAAATTACAGACCACTCAGTATATCAGGCATGGTGGTAAAAGTACTAGAAAAATTGACAAAAAAGAGAATTGAAGAATGGGGAGATAAAAACATGATACTGTATGAAGGTCAACATGGCTTTGTGAAGGGTTGGTCATACCTAAGTAATTTATTAACTTTTTATAATAGAGTAATAGCTGGGTTGAATAAAGGGAATGGCTACACGAGGTTTTGTTGGATTTTGCAAAGGCATTTGACAGAATACCACATAGAACTCTGTTACACAAATTAGATCAAATGGGCATGTATATAACACTGGTTAAGTGATAAGAGGGTGGCTGCTAGAATAGATATCAAAAAGTGGAGAGGCAGAATCCAGGAACAGGTGACTAGTGGTGTGCCGCAAGGTTCTGTGCTGGGACCATTGCTCTTTAATTGGTACATAAATTATATAAGAAATAACCTGAAAGGAAATATTCAGTTGTTGCAAAATTAGGTAGAGAAATAGTTAATCAAGGTAATGTGGAAAAACCTCGCCCACAATTCCATAGGCAAACCAAAACACCACATGATATCACAGAGACATATGTTCCCTAAACACGCCATGTGATGTCCCTGACAGAAAGGGGGCCCCCAGCGAAATTTCAAACATTACCAACTCTATCTTATCACTATCCATCACCCATAATACCATACACAAACCATTTACTTATTTACATCTCATAACACACATCCACGACACTGACATCACTTCCCCCATTCACCCTACCCCTGTTTTGTTCAGAGTGTCCCACCAATCACAACACGAATCCTTATCCACTAATATATCTTCCTTTTCCATTCAAAACAATAACGTTAATTATTTACAACTAACAAATGACGTCACTGATCTTATCACCCAAGCACGTCACGATTCATTATCTCTAACTATATGCGAACAAAACAAACAACGTGACATCACACACACATATGTTCCCCAGAAAAATTCTAAACATTCCAAACCCATGACGTCACACCCGTTTACCACATAACTCCATAACTGTTCTTTTTTCTTTTATTATTTTATTTTATTTTATTTTATTTTTTGGCAAAAAAAAATGCTGAATTTCGACACACGTTTACCCCATAACTCCATAACTGTTCTTTTTCATTTTATTACTTTGTTTTATTTTTTTGCGCCACAGTGGTTTCATAGTCTTAGTTACTTTGCTTGTAATTGTAACTTCATTCCAAGAAATCAACTCTTTCTGCCACTTCGTACATTATGGAGTTTGACATGCACGATTGTAATGTCCTTGTCTAATCATCAATGCAAGAGTAAACCTGATGCTGACAGAATATTTATTAACATTTGTTTTCTTAGGCTATATTTGATTTTTAAGGAGGAATAATTATTTACAACAGTGCTGCACAAACATTTCAAATTGATTCTGAAATGGTGTTAAGTGGAATTGAACTTGGACTTCTTTATAGCTGTACGGAAGGGAGGAAGCAAATGACAAACAGTAAGAAACATCACATAGGCAGCAGGTTTAAATAATCCCACACACAACTTATTCAAATACAGGACTCTGTTTCTTCAAAACTCCGGTGTCCCATTGTGAACCTTGGCTAGTTGTATTAACAAGATTAACGTACTTTTTGTACAATAAGATTGAGAAAAGAAAAAAAATGAACCAATATAACGGCCGAATTGTTATGCATTACATATACTTTTCTTATCGTTTTTTGACTAATGTTGCATTAAAATTATTGGGTAAATTTTAAATGAAATCTTAATTACCAAGTTTCATTGAATTCCATCAAGCAACAGCAAGTTATCAGTATTATTTCCAATCGATTTGGAAAATAAAAGTTGCCACAGAACTGATCCATTTAAAAACCCAAGTTAATTTGACAACGCATTTTACTAAGGATCCCATATACCAAATTTCAATAATATCCGTCCAGTTAAAGAGGGGATATTGTATGCTAGAGGCAAGTAGATCAAATAAATCGAATATTACACGTATGTGCAACATTTTGCAAAACAGCGCTTATGTTGTACGCATTTCATAGCTCATATTGAACAATGGCAAATTTTAAAAAAATGCAAAATAAATTACTGAAGTGAAATATTACACCTCCAAAATATTTACAGTTGAAGGAAGATGAATTGAGGCACCAAATAGTTTAGTTTAAATTCTTGGCCTTTCTGCACTAAATTTTCTGTTCGAATGGCAGTTTTTATCTTTCTCTTAAATCAGTGCTTTCATACAGAATGAGGAAAACGATGCTCGATACATTTGTTTAGAAAGGCTATGAATCTTGTCAAAGGATGAAAAACCTTCATAAGGACTTTTCAACTGAAGGTAAAGTACACGCATGCGAAAGTAGTAGGTTTTTCCTATCTTCAAATCAGATAAATCAAGACACACATGCATCACGCAATACGTCCGATTCATAGATTTAGTTGCTTCTTGCATAATTCTGTCCAGTATCAACACGCCAAAATCTTCTTCTTCTAATAATAATAATAATAATAATAATAATAATAATAATAATAATAATAATAATAATAATAATAATAATAATAATATGACACCAATAGAATACCGTTTGGTCAAAAACTGCAGCCCTAATTCGACTAAGTTTAGAACTTGAGTCTCCGAGATCGTTCTTTTGGTGTTCTGAATTGGTTATTTAAAGGTCTAAATATAAATATACTTAGAAAAAAAAAAATTAAATAAGGAAAACATTTTACATTAAAGAGGTTTCGATGCACATTTGGTATGTTTTTTTTAATGAGAAAATGCATGACTTTTCACTACGTCTTCAACAAATGCACTTTATGTTAATCAACGTTTCTGTCACCCTCGTACTGATTTTTATATAACATTTATGTTTGATAAATTACGTGTAATGGTGCAATGACTGTGCGTCCCCTTTTACGGGGAAGTACGGAACCATCTAGTTCCCCCCAAATTTTATCAGAGCTCCGGAAGCGGCATAGTGACGAATCAGGCCTATGGCTGGGTCAATATTCCTGGCTGTAACCCGCTTGTGTTCACGAGACCAGTTTGCCTGCTTGCGGGATGAAAAACGCCAGATAAACTGGCGGAAAAAACCCTGCTGTCCACGCCCAAGACCGGCTAATTTGGCTATGGCTGAGGAAGATCCATAAGCTCCTCAAGTCGGCGATGGGAATCGAACCTAGGACACTCCTTCCCCAGGCATATGTTTACGAAGTACACAGCCACTAGGCTAACCGCGCGGTAACATTTATGCTGATTCTAAGACATAGCGGAATACTATGCAGTAATAACAGACTGACTTTCAAAGTCACAGCTCTTTTAACATCTGTACTTTGGGTTTTATACTGCATTTTTTGTTTTGTTATGTTTCCGTTATTTTTTTGTAGTATTTGTTTCGTGTGCGGATTATTTTAAATAATAATAATAAAAAAAAAAAAAAAGAAGTAACAACGCTGGAGACCGAACCGAGGACTTTCGTTTCACATTGAAAGCAAGTGCTCTGCCACTGAACTCCACTCCTTCAAGTTTACACACTACAACATTACGTAGCGTAGCCAAAGTGTCTAGGATCTGAAGATTTACTTTTACAGCTTTTTTTTTTTTTTTATTTATTAAGGATGAAATTTAATCAAAAACTACTCGTATTAAACGCCAGCTTAGTTTCTCAAGTAAAGCACACATAACGTTATTTCTCCAGTACTAAAAAATAAATAAAATAAATAAAATAAAATAAAAATAAAATAGTAACTTCGTCAAAAAAAACAACAACTTATTTTTTGATCAAATCTTACACTTAATAATTAAAAAAAAAAAACTGTGGCACGAAACTTTCACGTTCTTCACGCAAATCTTGATAATCTGTGTTCATCTTTATAATGGGGGTCGATGAAAGAGATTCAAATTATTGGAAAACTGAACTGAAATTTAAACGAACTGAAAAGTGGATTGAAGTCAGCTTTTACCTTTAGATTATTACTATCATTAATACAATGATAATGATCGCTGAAAGTTTGCTTTCTATTTCACGTTTTTTTTTCCTTTATCTACTTTTAAAATGAATATATAAAAAATAATTTTGAGCAATATGATGTTACTACGTTCTTTAATAAGGCTAAATAGAATAGTATTCCTAATTCTTTTATGAGAAATCCATGCATGAATGCAAAAAGATACTGACCTAGTGGTAATGAGAAGGGTGCTTTCTCAGGAAAATTTCCACCTGTTTTATGTTTTCAAGGATTTTCAAGAATGGATTTATATTATTATTATTATTATTATTATTATTATTATTATTATTATTATTATTATTATTATTATTATTAAGAGAGACCTCCAAGGAGACAGAGAATCATCGAGGGAGGCCTCATACTATACACACCAGCTACCATACTTATTGTTGAATTCATTCACACTGTTGCACTCACAACATCCAATGGCAGTCCATTCCAATCACGCACCACCATCTGAGAGAAAAATCTAGTCCTCACACCCTTCTTGACGGCCTTCATTCTCAGCTTCCAAGGATGCCCTCTCGTTCTTACCCCATCCTCCATAAATTGAAAAATTCCATCAATTGACAATCATACAAAATTTCAATTGATGAGACTTACAAACTTTCAGAAGTTTGTAAGTCTCAATCATATCATCCCTCTTTCTCCTGTTTGCTAGTGGAATACTGATTGTGGAATAATCAGTATTCCACAATCCTGATATAATTTTTAACACTCTCCAATACTCTCTCCAATATATCAGAATCACAACGGAAACCAGGAGACCAGACTTGCGCACAATAGTCCAAGTGGGGCCTAATCAAGGCTTTCTAAAGAGGCAAAATAACATCCTTATCTTTACGTGTGAACGTTCATTTCAGCCTTGCAATTATCTTTTGAGTTGTATTTGCAATCTTTGCAACATGGCCCCTAAACTCCAACTTCCTATCTAGTAACACTCCAAGATCCCTAGCCTCATCAGTTTCTTCTAGCCTAATCCCACCAATATAATACGACATTGGATATGTAATCATGTCGAAGTGAATGACTTTACATTTACTGACACCTATTTTCCCATGCCCACAATTTCCGCCTATTCAAATCATTCTCCAAAGAAGGCATTTCAGCAGCATTCCTGATTATCTCTTATTCCTGATCCCTTCCTATCTTTGCATCATCAGCAAATAGCTGTATGTCGCTTGTCAAATCCTTCCCAATATCATTAATGTACATTAATGTACAACTATATTTACATTAATGTACATTAGTTGTTTCCTGAGTACTATAATTTTGAATAAAGAATAATAATTTTTAATCTCATGGTGGGCCATTTGTTTGGCAATGTTTTATTGAGAAATTCAATGAAGAAAGTGCAAAATGTAAAAGGTGTGTGGTTCCACACCACTATGCCAAGCCATAGTTGAAACAATCATTTGAATCAAGAACTGCTATTATTCGAGACAACATGGAACAGAACTTCAAACAATATGGTTTTATTTGAGTTAAGGTCGAGACAACATGGAACAGAACTTCAAACAATATGGTTTTATTTGAGTTAAGGTCGAGACAACATGGAACAGAACTTCAAACAATATGGTTTTATTTGAGTTAAGGGTTATTACATCCCATATTCGGCATGAAACTCTTTGAGTTTCTTATTCGGCTATGAAAGAATATGGGATGTAATATCCCTTAAGTTAAATAAGTTTATGCAGCCGAATTGAAGCCTTTGGCTCTCATATAATTAATAATTTATTAGGACACCTTCTTGGCAATTCTCATAGTAGGGTATATGTAAGTTCTGTTCGCTACAAACTTGGTATTAACTAGGTCTACCTACTCACTGATGAGACCTCAATAAAGGTTGAAACCGGTCTGGGTAGTAACCTTCTCTCACTCATAATGTAGAACAGTAATACAGCTTCTAGCAGCTGGATTTCACATTATGGGGAAATATCAAGAATAGTGATCGAAGCTTGCTCCACCCTTACCATGAGTTGCCTCAGTGTTGCACTCCCTAAAGGGTCAGTTGTAACACTATCCAGGTATTTGCTTACGCTTGGAATCGCCGAACTTTATATATGTACTATATTCGGCATGAAACTCTTTGAGTTTCTTATTCGGCTATGAAAGAATATGGGATGTAATATCCCTAAACTTAAATAAGTTTATGTCGCCGAATTGAAGCCTTTGGTTCTACATATAATTAATAATATGGTTTTATTTCCCAGAAAACCATTTTGCCAACTCCTGTTGAATTAGAAAGTCTTTTCTGAAGCAGGATTATTTAAAAATAAGTCAAGAACTCGACTTCATAATGACACCATCGATTGTTCATGTTTTTCAAGAAGCTATTTTAAAACTTTTGATTGAAAATCAAAATCTTAAAATATTTTAAGACATAATTTTAGAAATGTTTTAAGATAAAAGAATCAAATTATTGTTATTCCTTTATCTCAGTTATTTTCTTTCTAATCAATTTTATTTTTTATTGCAAAATATTTTAAGATGAAATTTGTTGAGATAAAATCTTAAGATTATTTTTTAAATGATGCTTGTTTTTTCTTTTTTAACCACCTTACCGGCCATTATGAATCAAATAAGCATCCTCATACGCTTCGCATCCATTATATATTTCAATGAATTATCAATGGTCATCATCATGTGTATCAAGGATTTAGGCCTAGGATGGCCTGTTCCGGCCTTAGAAGTCATCGTTGAATCGTTTAAGTAACCACGCAGTTACAGCAACAACAGCAACGTTATGACACCATGCACTATCTTGCTGAAAGAGAAAATGGTCAGTTCCGTAGGTTAGCACGAATATATGTAAAATTCGCTGAAGTAGAAAGCAATGAATTGTCCAAAATGTTTTGATACCTCTCGGAATTCAATGTTCGTGGCACCACAAACAGAAGTCCGAAGCCAAACCAGAAAAAAACAGCACCATACTATCACACCACCACCACCTTCGCATTTCTTAGTTGGGGTTATGCACTCTGGTAACAGACGTTTATCGGCATCTAGCACAACCTTCCATCTGCTCGGTAGAGGGTTTAACGTAATTCGTTGCTCCATAACACTGCTTTGCAATCTTTCATGTGCCACTGTATGCACTTTTTGCACCACTGAAGACGACGTTGCATTTTGGTTCGGGATATGGGACTTGCATATTGCGGCCCTACCACGGAAATCCATGTTCTGAAAGTTTTTGCACCGACTCATGTTCCAGTCGATGTCCGGAATTCTGCATTCAACATGTCGGCAGACGAATGTGGTTTTTACATATTATCCTTCGTAGGATATATGCAAAATTCACCAAATGCGACTATGGTCGCATTTGATGAGTGTGATGGCTCGTTCACTGTGGGTAGCACTTGCAGTTGACTCCCTGCGCTTCCATCTCAGAATGGTATAACTGACCGTTAACCTGGGATGGCCCAATTTGTCAGCAATTTCCCGAACAGAATGGCCTACAACATACCATCCTATCACAACACCTCTTTGAAACTCCATCAGTTCCCTTGTTGCAGCCATTTCACCCGGACACAGTTGCACTGACTTTTGAGCATCATAATTTATACCAGCTACAAACACGTGACTCGTTGCATGGCATGATGCACCTTGTTCATGGGGGTATTCGTTAACTTCTTTCCAAGCAATGTATAAATAACAGGTTAACTAACTCTAAAGTTTTTTTTTTTTTTTCAAAAGACAAAAGGTCATCACATACATAGTTTGTAATGTTGTCCTTTGTAGCTTTTTTACTTTGTACCGTAGAATTTTTTTTTTTCTTGTCATTTATTTCGACAAGAGACTCTAAGATCTTGACTTCAAAAGAGAAATGTTTCGCATTAATTGCATAATGCCAACAGTAAAATTTTTACTTGTAATTTAGCCATGCAATGTCTGTAGTACAGCTTAAAAGACTCGTATATTTTTATTTATTTATTGTTTTTAACTTTTTGCAACTAAAGACTCCTGTGCGATGAAAATAGTCTCATAAATCACACCGACAACAACGTGGCATTTCAACCTGTGTCCAAGCGAATTAATTTCATTGTCACAAAGACAATACTTCAGAAGGGAAGAGAGGGTGTGGAGAACGCCATACAAAGGCGACGAGGAGACGTCTCAACCTACGTATACGTTAATCAATCACGTTGTAAAAGGGAACGCTGTCTCCAAGAGCATTCCTGGAAATTCTACGCTACTTATTAGAGCAGGTGTCTCTAATTACACCTCGATCCCTTTCTTCAGACTGCTAGAAGCCGTGGAATTTCGGTGCTGCAATACGGTGCGAAGTTCTTTTGGAAATGTTTTGTTGCCGATAACGAATTCAATGGTGAACTGGTCACACTTAGTTGTGTTCTTCAAATATTTAAAGTGTGGCATTTTTTTGTTGTTGTTGTTCTCTCTCTCTCTCTCTCTCTCTCTCTCTCTCTCTCTCTCCCACACACAAGCACGCACGAATGCACGTACTCACTTTTCAATAAAAAAAATAAAAAAAAAGCATTTCAAATTATCAGAAAAAGTGAACTTCTTAAAGATTTTTTTTCTACTACCTATCACTGTTTTATTTATTATTTTTTTTAATTAGAAGCCCCATAGATGTAACGCTGGGAATGAAGCTAATGTCCCAAACCAGGCGTCCAAAGGTATCAAGCTTCCTGGACCAATTGCAGCAGCAATTTTTAATTTGTCACTTTTTTCGGAACTACCTAAATGGATGAACATAGATCACGAATTTTTTTGAACCTCACATTCCCTCTTCATGGACAGCTATTCATCAAGGGCCTAGTAACCTTTATATTTCTTTAACTCCTTTTCCTATGAATTTATCACAGTAAAAAGATAAGCAACATGATCGAATTTATATTTAAGTGAGGTGATTTAATCAAGCGTTTCACTATGAATCATCTTTCTGGTAAAGTGAAAATAGTATTATCGAAAATGATTTAATCTCTGATAGAACTTTTTTTGTTAGGTCTAAGTTAACAAGTCATTTCAAGCACTGTTTTTTTTTTAGGTTGGATTTTCCTCCAAACGGGGTGGGGGGGAGAACTCGACAGTCAAAGCAAGTCATGCTTCTATAGACATAAAGTCTTTTTTATTTTATTTTGCAACCTACTGACAGTCGTCAGCCAGCGTTGTCAAAATAACTAGGTCGCTAGATTAAGCGGAAACACTGGAGAGAAACCTTGGGCTACTAGTGGGCTATGTTTAGTTTAATATTTAAGATAAATATGCATGATATCCTGAAATGTTCTATAATATATAATGATTGATGTATATTATTATATATATTTTTATATATTATTATATATATTTTTATGTATATAATAATATATATATCAAGCTATTTTTAATTAATTAAAAATAGCTTTTCTTATAAACTTTTGCACATTATTCAGGTACGGAGAGTCTTCAGAACTGTAAATTCTTTGATGAAACTCTGACCAATGGAAATGCTCGTGAATATGAAGTAAAAACTGAATAGATATAGTTGTTATAATAAGAATAAGTTTTTTTTTTGTTGTTGTTCTTTGTAAAAGTTACGTTTATGCTCCCTAAAACAATTCGATCATAAACTTCAAATATTTAATTTATTCAAATTAATATATATATATATATATATATATATATATATATATATATATATAATAATAAATTATTTAGTGGATATTTTGGTATGACTAAAGTAACAAATAGCATGAATAGGTACTCTTGTTCCACTTAATACTAGAGCTGTTCTATGGAATTCCAGGCTTGTGAATTCAACAAGAATAGTTAACACTTAGGAGTTGCTGTCGGCAAAACATTCTCGAATGATATTGGCAACGTGGCACTTCACATTATTCTGCTGGAACGCATTTGTAGCATCTTGAAAAACAGTCACTGTAAAGGGATATACTTAATCAGCTTCAATGGACTAATACTTTGCAGCATTCATATTGCAGTCTATACGTATCAGAGATCCAAGAGATTCCCAAGAAAACTTTACAAATCCAAACTTACCGTTACTGTCTCTCTTACCTATCTTCCTGGACCATGACTTCGGAAGATTCGCTGCTCAGGTTTTGGTCTAATCCACCATCTACCCTCTGCAGACCTAGCTGGAAACGAGAGTGATCCGAAAATGCAAGCTTTTCCAGTCTTCGGGTTAATGATCGCTTAAATGCAAACTGTAAACGTAGCTGTCCATAATTAGGGATAAGAATGGATACCTTGACTGGGTGCATACTTCGAAGGTCCATACGGAGAAAGGTACGTTGAATCTTAGTGTGGGAAGTGCTGCAATTCTTCTCCTGCTTTTGAATTCCATGGTCACTTGGGATAACCTGCGTTTATCTTGAGCACCGATCCCATCATTCGCCCTACGACTTTTGTTCTGTCCAATATCCTTCCACTCTTCGAACACCTTAACTACAACCCTCCATGAACAGCCTACATTAATTGCAGTTTCCTGATACTTCCATTTAATGATTGGTAACATGCCTTTTTTGAAGTATGTCACACCATATCTTTCTTGCTCATGTCGATCATCAACTTCGAAGGAATAGTACGTCACAGATTTTCAATATCATGCATACTGGCTTTTACGCTGACGCGACTGTCACCTGGAGGTGAAGAATAGGCGGTTTTCAATTAAAGTTCGTTACGTGATACACAATATTACAAGTAACATTGTGTGTCACGTAACGAACGGTTGATTATCGTAATTTCTGTCCGATGATTTGTGGAAATTTTCGTAAGGATTCTGAGAAAAAGAATCCCTATGAAATTATGTAAAGTACTATAGCCTCAAAAAGTTTAAGAAACATTTATCTAGGGACTAAACATCGAATTTTTAAAGCCATTTCATGCGTGTTAGTAATGTATTGAATCATTAATGACGAAGGAGAGTGTAATGTAATGAAATGGCTTAGGGGGTGGGATGTGCTTGTTTCTGTTATGAAACTCCTGAACACAAGTAAGGGTACAACTGCTTGCATTCACGTTATTGTTTTAAGAGTCTTTACTTTATCTTCCTTCCTCCTCCTTTTAATTCGATCGAACATTTCTGTTTTATGATTTTTTGGATGATTATCGATTATAATTTTTTTAAAGTCTGGTTAAATATGAAAAAAAAAAAACGTAAGAAAAAATCGTAAATATACTTGGGATAAGTATATATTAAAAATATAAGTTGGGAACAATACAAAAATAAATCCGCAAGTTCGTAAATATTTCCGAAACTGATAGAATAAAGTGATGATTTTTAATTTATTGTAATTAATAAAAACAAATTAAGATAATTGCAGCTAATATGAACCAGAAAAGTAGCGATAATAAACGATGCAAACTTCACGAATAACATTACTGACAGACGAACGGAAGGTTCTTAGTTTCTGGGGTTGTTTTAATATTAATACCATTTAATACTAACATTGGAGAAAATGCGACTTCAGTGTCGGAATGTAGGACAATGAACGTCAAATCGAGACAAGCCCGAGCATTCCAGGACGTCTGGCCATGGCGCTTCTAAGCCTTGTTACATAACTTCTGAACCGCGAATTATGCCCAAACCTCTGCCAAATGAAAACTGAAACGATTAATGAAGAAATGTTTTTGAAAGCAGCAAGATTATTTGAGATCGAACCAGAGCTCAGCCACTTACTGCTCACAAGAATGCGATGAAAGTAACAGGAGACTTTCAACTTCACTTGCCTACGGCCTCTTTTACCTGAACGGCTCGTACGAGTGTGCGTGCGAGAGCACGTGCCGATACTCCTAACCTTGCTGTTGTACGTCGGTTTCATTCACGTGCGATTGTAGGGTAAATTCTCCGCTATCCCACTTGTTGTTATGTGGCACGTCACTGTGACGCATTTCCGGAGCTCTTCCGTTCAACAGATGCTGTCGGCCGAGCCGTATTGCTAGTCGTGAATATCGCTGTGGACTGTCGGCAGTGAACAGAGACAGTAGACTGCCGCTTCATGGCATTTACTCTTTAACCATACGAAGACAATGGGAGGGGTAGTGACACTGTACTTGCTCCTCCTCGGCGTCTGCTGGCTGACTGCCTCTGCCCGCTTGACTCTTTACGATAAAAGTAAGTATCACCAATTAGTCTTTGGACAGCTGTTCGATTGAAAATAATTTACTCTTTTTCTTTTCTTTTTTTTTTTTTACCTGCCAAACGTCTCAAATCTTCACCATCCATTTAAGATGTTGCAGTTAAGAACTATTTTGAAATGATTGTAACTTTTAAAAACACTTTAAAAAAATATCTGTTAAGGATTGCGAGATAAAATCTATTCGATATCGTAAATACAAAATAATAGAATAAAACTGAAATGTGTCATTGACTTGCCATTTCTGAAGACGATAAATACGTGACACTGTTTCGAAATTTTCAAATACTGGAGTCTGTAAATTTCTTGGAGATCCGCAAACTTTTAGAGAAATGATTTCGTATCTGAATGCAGATTCTTTTCTTTTGCCTTTCATCGTCATTATCAGTTACAGGTAATGTTGCTGAGATTTGATATAATATTCGATGACACTGCATCAACTATGGTAACAACTCTAAGATAACTACAGCATATGATGTACTTATATGTTCACTTTTTCTAATACACACAATTTACAAACAAAATTACATTACCACCGATATATTGTTATAGTTCCAAACCTGCCTGTATGAGCATCGCTGCCGTTATATCATGATACCCTATAATAATAATAAATTCACTCCTTCTAATCCATACTTAAGTGTTTACTAGTAACATTCGGGACTCATTAAATGTCGGTCGATTACCGATCTGTAGAATTATCTACATATGCGTATTGGAAATATTTGTTCGATTGTATGAAATAGAAACTGAAAGTCATATGTACACAGTGCCAGAAAAATCAACGCATCGACTGCTGCATGGATGTATAAAATTGCTCTCCTCTGGCCGGACGAATTTTAACCGACTTGGTATTTGGGAATCTTTATGAAAATCTGCTGAGGTTATTATACAAAATTTTACTGTACAACTGACCTCTAAGATGTTTAGTGCGCAGCTGCTGTACTGTACTAATGACTGACATGGTTGGTGTAAAACCATGTTATTATATTGCTGTTCGATGACCAGAGTAATTCAAAGTTGAGTAACAGTCATAGTGTATTATGAATAGACAGGGATGTAGATGGTTTCAGTGGATCATAAAACATCTCGTCGTCGTCGTCTGAGCAATTCAGGTATAGGCTTTTTATGTCCTGTTCCTGCTCTGCAGATGAAGTTGGTCTTTCCATCTTAATCTTGGACGCGTCCAAGATTAAGATGGAAAGATCCTTTCTCATCCTTTCTATGTGGTGTAGGCAATTTTGCTGGTGTTCTTCTATTTCTTGTGCGATGTTCTTTGTATCTAATCGTTCTCTTATTTCTGTGTTTTTCTTTTTATCTAATCTAGTGAGTCCCAGGAGAGGTCTTAGAAACTTCGTCTGTGCTGCTTCCCACCTTTGTTTTAGAATCCAGGTTTCACTTCCAAATTTGAGAGATGATTTAGAGGTCATATTATGTAATCTTAATTGAGTTTCTTTAGTCATTTTTTTCTAAAATTTCTTTTAATTATGCCATTCATTCTATTGTAAATTTGTAGTCTTGCTTCCAATTGTGAATCAGTATTGTATTACGAGATTATATTTCCCAAATATTTGAATTCTGTAGGTTGTTCTATTATTTTATTGTTAAGCATTATTTTGACATTTCGAATGGTGCTTCCACACATTGCCATGGCTTTTGTTTTTGTTTCAGATATTTTCATTAAATTTTTTTTATTTTTTATTTCATTTAGATGGTTAGTTGCAATTTGGAGTTTATCTTCTGAATTTGAAATTAGTACTTGATCATCTGCATAAAGTATTGTATTTAGCTGTTTATTATTTGTTAGTTTAATTCTATCTTGGACAGTTGTTTTCCATTCTTTTAGGATTCTGTTTATATAAATGTTGAATAGGATTGGGGATAAGCCGCAACCTTGTCTAACTCCTTTATTTATAATTATAGGTTCTGATAATTTCCATCTGCAAATTTGATGCAAATTTTTGTTTCTCTGTATAGACTTTTTATTGTTTGAATTAATTTAGGAGGTATTTTATCGTCTTGTAATATTTTCCAGAGTAGATTTCTGTCCAAGTTATCATAAGCCTTTTCATAGTCAATAAATAGAAGAAAAGTGGGCAGGTTAAATTATTTTCTTTTTTTCTTCTTCTATGATTTGTTGCATTGTGAAAGAGGCATCTGTGCATCCTCTCCCTCTTCTAAAACCACACTGTTCTTCTTCTAAATAATTTTCTGTATGTTTAATTAGTCTGTTCTTTAAGATGTTTGCATATAGTTTAGATGCTGTTATCTTATGTCTATATATTATGTTCTGGCAGTTTTGTTTTAGCATGTTTCCCAACTATGTTTTATTTCTGCACTAAATTTTTCATGCTGATCTAATAAGGCGTTTACATATACGAATTATGATCAGATTTTAACAAAAAATATTTTTTTCAACGATTCCTTGGATCACATCTAAATCTGTTTCGCGTCTGTTACTTTTTTTTTTTTTTTCTTTTCTTGCACTTGAGGTGCTGGATAAACGGTTCCGATAATTTTTTCTCTCTCTCCAACTCTGACAGCTTGCCGATGAAGTGAGCCCTCCATGATGATTATTTTTTACCAAAATAAAAATGTAGAAACCATAAGTTTAAATCATTTATCCCCCTTCTGGAATCTGCTTTAAATTATTTTTTAAAATAAGGAATCTCTACGAACGATACCAATTGGATTTGATTTTATGAAATAAAAATACACTCCTTTTTCATATGAATACCTTCCAATTATCTGACATGTTAAAACCTGACATGTTTTAACTTAGCATATCGTGATCCTTTAATAATAATACAGACGTTTATAAAGATTGTTGATTACGGCAAATGCACGAAAGATAGTTATGGATTTGCAAATTGTCAGGTAAAAAATAAATACAAAAAAATATATATATATAAAAAAATAGAAACTTAGTAATAATTTCCATTACAGTGTTAACCATTACTCAGTGTACATACTGCAAGTGTGAATTTTTCAGTGAAATTCATCTGGATTCAAACACTTTAATACAGATGAATCAAAAACCAGCATTTTAACAGTTCGCTCATTTGTAAAATCATATGTTTATATTTCTTTACAAATTTTTATCTTCATATCCTACCAATAACGATGCGACCTACAGTAGCACTGAAAGAGTGTCTCCGCTACTGTATAATTTGGAGACGTGTTGGGACGCAAAGCAAACTTATTAAACATGCTTGTGAAACATTAGAAGAGCAGTGCGAGTGACATGTGCCCTGTGTTTGAAAGATAGTTCGGACGCCGCTAGTTAAAAAGTTGTATTTATAATTAGCGGAATTTCGCTGGTTTGCCACGTATGATTAGACTTTTTCCCAAAACATTGAGGATTTTCCTTTCACAAACCAGAAAAACTGGGACATGCCTGATTAACAGACCTGGTACGTTATGTCATAGTCTCAGCTACCGCTGCGTTAATGTAAACTACCAAATGTGCAGCCAAACATAACTGCGTTAATTTTGAACTGCCAAATATAAAATCATAACTAACATCTTTGGTCGGTCGCGTTTTTTTATTTATTTATTTTTAATGGCATCTGTTAATTTTCATAGATTAGTTTTTTAACTACGATTTTACTCCTTATAAGGTATTTTCTACATTACGGTATATTTTCCCCTTCTTTGCGTGTGTGCCAATCACTAGTTTCGGATAGCTGTCAAATACTAGTGAGAATACTGCGCATGCGTATTATTATCTACACTTTAATGCTTTACATGTAGGATGTAAGATGTCCAGCAAAGGCTAACAAAGTTGTACTTTTTGAAAGCCCACTTTTTTCCTAAAATCTTCAAGATTTTAGAAGTGGAAAATTTTCAATATTTAAATAGCTGGATCTCAGAGAAAGGAACTTGAGAGTGGACATCAGAAATAGAATAGGCAAAGCTAAATCGGCATTTATGGAAATGAAGAGAATTTTAATAAACAAGAATATTAAAATAGGTGTTAGAGTTGGAATAGTTAAAGCAACAGTTTAAAGTATTGCAAGTTATGGAAGTGAATCATGGACACTCAGAAAGAGAGATATGGAAGGAATTGATGCACTGGAAATGTGGTGTTATGGAAAGATGGAAAAGATTAGCTATACAGAGAGAATATTAAATCAAGAAGTTTTAAGAAGAGTCGGGATGGAAAGAACACTGCTCAAGAATATTATGCAAAGAAAGACCAGATTTGCAGGACATCTTCTGAAAGGTTCTTCGGGACACCTGACAAGAACTATATTACAAGGGAAAGTTGAGGGGAAGAGAAGACGTGGAAGACCAACTAGAGAGTGGTTCAATGACATTGTGGAATGGACTGGTTTAAGAATGACGGAGGCGACAGACTGAGAGAAATGGAGAAGAGCTGCTCATCTGCTGCAACCTTCTTGCTAGAGGATGCTACCGGACGACGACGACGACGAATGATAGATCCAACTAAGTGGCTATGGATTGGAATCTAATCTCAGTGTGATATGGGTATTTGGGATAGTTGAGCGATACTGTGTGAGGTCACCTCCATGCTTATTGACAGCATGAAGTGACTTGAAAAGATTCCTGTTTAGTAAAAACAGGAATCTTTTCAAGAAAACTATTAGGAAAACTGGATTATGTAACTCTTACTTTACCCACAAATTACAATATTAAATTATAAATAGACGGTAGGTTTAAATGTTTCGATGGGAATCGCATAAATAAAGGTAAACAGCATAAAACAAAATTTGTTATCTAAATTGGAAATTTCGGCTTTCTTTTTGCCAAGTCGACGAGCACAGAAGCATGATCCTGGATGAGAAAGCTCTAAAATGGAACTTCTACTGTGGCCTTTAGTTCTCGAAGCAATTAATAAAATTCTCTTTGTGTGTTTTGCTGTTTGAACGGTTACTTTACATAGAGGGTGTTTTTAAATCGTGAAAAGGCACTACTCATTTTTGAATCTTAAAAGGATCCTCTGTTCATTCCTATATTTTAATTTTAGTTGGTTGAAAATTGCCATACGACTATTTTAAACCAACCAAAACTATACATATAAAATTAAATACAAACTGATAAGTACATAAAAAAAGAAAGAAAAAGAAATGAAAATAACATAAAAAAGAAAAGATTGAAATTGTGAAAAATGTCTGTTTAAATCAATAAAGCACGGATTAAAAAATAATGCAATTAGTATACAAATGAAATGAACTGAAAAGCAATGATGAAGTGAACAAGAAATTGCAAGCTGAATGCTAAATGAATAAACGAAGTCAGCTGACAGCTTTGGATGATCATATAGTTAGCGTATCCACCTCCATCCAACAGGCCGTGAACTTGAATTTCAAAGTAGGCAATCCAGAATCAACTCCAATTAAATGCAACTGGTCCAGTGATGACTCTAAGTGCTTACCTAGGCAACACCCGATATGTTTTGTAAATGTCTTAAGGTGATGTATGAATTCATTACCCGATGTGAGCCCACTATCTTACTCAGTGGAGACCTAAAGTAACTTGGAATCGTTACATTTTTAGTCTCTACAGCAAGGTTTCCGGATTATGTAACCTTAAACCAACTCCAAGTATTAATATCTTCAATAGAATTATCTTTTAATATATTTATATATTCAATGTACTAATAATTTATTATTTACGTATTATGTAATAATCCATATTACATATTTACTATTATTAGATATCAGAAAGTTGGGATCAATAGAACTTTAAGGCTACTAACAGACGAAAGTTGAAATACTTTGGACACATTGGAAGGATTAAAATAAGACTTCTCAAAACAGTAATAGAAGGTACAGTTCCTGAAAAAAAAGAGGAAGAGGTAGACCGTCAAAGAGTTGGATGGATGGTGTGTGTGGAGTGACTGATCTTTAGAGAGTTGAAGCCTCCAGAAATGCAAACAATGGAAGACTGGCGTGGTACATCACCGAGCAGCTGAATAACCATCTGTTGATATCCAGTGAACAGATGGATGGATGAATAATCGTAGATACTTTTCGTTATGACACATATCTTGTGTGCAATCCGCTTACGTTTAGAAACATGATATTGTTACTTGTTGTAAACAGGACTTCATTACTAACTGCGAGATGATTTGTTCTCGAGAATTATGTCGAACTAACGGTGAACAAGTTTTTTATTC
This sequence comes from Typopeltis vanoorti, assembly GCF_054136105.1. Taxonomy (NCBI): domain Eukaryota; kingdom Metazoa; phylum Arthropoda; class Arachnida; order Uropygi; family Thelyphonidae; genus Typopeltis; species Typopeltis vanoorti. Next base: position 7,575,917 of record NC_143560.1, on the reverse strand, counting down.
CATTTTCGACTAAGAATAATGTGATACATTTTTGAAATAATTCTGTTAAGACAAGACCGTGTCATTTCCAAATGACCGCTGCTAACCCTTAAAATGAGGCCTGCTTCTAAGATATTCATTACACAACTTTTTTCTATAAACTTTTAATTAATTCGTATCTGAGAATGAAAGGATTGGTGCTTTTTGATACATTATGTTCTTTAACAAGTTTTATTTATTGATGGTGAAGGCAGAATTTTTAAAGATGATTGGAGTAAGAAATTCTATTTTAATTTTGTTTTATCCAGAGTAAGGCAGTTTATGTTATCTTTGAGTAAAGTGGTTCTATTAAACGATGAGACATCATTATGAGAAGAAACATAAAGGAAAATTTCATTGTTTAACTAGTAATTTTCCTCCAAAAAATAAAATCGGCTCAGAAAGTCTCTTTGATCGATCAACAAAATATCAACGAAAATGTGTTCATAACGAATTCTGAGGTGCAATAGTTTTGCAAGGTCAGAAATAATTGCAAAAGAAAAACCTTTAACGCTTCAGGAATTTAAGCGATTATTATTGCAGCTGAACAAATGGGTCCAAATAAGGGGAAAAAATTAAATATTACCTTTCTACTGAAATCCGTTTCTTTCTACTGAATATCTTGGATGCCACATGACGCATGACTTGGACCTCAAAAAAGAGATAAAAATTAAAATAGCCAGAGCAACAACTATTATGCCTAATGGAAGAATCATATCAAGATGGCATCAGACCCATGGTTGTTGATGATGATGATGATGACTGAAACCCGTGCAAAGGGATACGGAAGAATCTGATTCAAATTTATTTGAACAATTTAATTATAACAGTGTTATGTGATTACTATGCAGCTTCAATAGATGAAAGGAATAATATCAAAGACACTGGGCAATTAGTGATATTAATTCATGGAATTGATAATAATTTTACCGTTTTTGTAGAAATAGTTGGTACAAAGAATTCGAAAAGCACTTTCACTTAGAGAAGAATTACTTCTGAAGTGTAAGAAACACGCACTCCTTAAATGAACTATGAAAAATTGAAAATTATTATAAAAACAGATGGTTGTGGAAACACATATGGGCACAGTGGGACTAATTTGCAAAAGTGCCACAGCTGTATGATGAAAAATGAATCTAAGATCTCGCTTTTCTCGTGGACACAAACAACATATCTTAATGAGTTTAACTTGCAGATTTCAAAACAATTTGCTTTAAATGGCTCAAACGTAAATTACTTTGAGCCATTTAAAGCAAATTTTCCCTGTAACATTTCCCTGTAAACTGTTCGGTTCCATAATGAAGTTAGATATGAATGTGATCAGCAAATTCAAAACTATATCGACCACTGCCTCAATATAGTTCTATCATTTTTATGTGTAAAAATATTCTAATGAAGAGTAAGTAAATTTTCCTTTGAAAATACAGTTAGTTTTCTAAATAACTCTTTTAAAAAATAGAGCGATTAATTCAAATAATTTAAGAAACAAGGATTAAATTTAGTATAGCATTTTAACAACTTTCATAATGAGAATTAACGATTTAAGAACAACGCAGATTTGTTGAATGCTGCAGCATTTCAGTCATTAACATTTCTTATTTTTAATAACGTAAACCTACGCTTTTCTCATTAGTCAAATTACATTTGTAAATCCTGTCATTGATCTTTAATTTCTTCTTTGTCATTCAGGATCAACAATCATACTACAGAGGGCGCTGACTCTTGTTCCAGAAAAAGAAGTGTTCATTGTTGTGAAAGATTTAACCCCACGTCATCGATTACGACAGGAACACATAATTCTAGCCATCGACTTTCCTGGCACGATGCATGAATTCACGCTCGTCCTGGAGCGAACAAAGGCACGAGGTAAGTGCATTGGATATTGAAAACAAATTCTGTTGACTTATTGAATTCAAGTTCTGTCACAGAACGTTATCGCTAAGAAATCGCTTGACTTACCTTTCGAGAATTAAAAAAAAAAAAGAAAGTCATATCACCTAATTAAATTTGCTCCTCGTTTTTCAAAACAACAAAGAGGTTGCTGAGCCATAAAATCTTCTGTTTGGTTAAAGACATGTGGAGACTGTCTTTAAACAAACTGAATTTAAGGGATCAATGCCATATATCGGAATAAATGTATAAGAAAAAGAAAGAAAATGGACAAAAGAAAGGAAGCAATTGAAATTGAGGGGGGGTTGAGAAAATCCAACGAAATTTACAATCCTAAACTAAGGAGATCATACTTTATTTCCTAAACCACATTCGGTGATGAATACAATTCCTAACTTTACACGACATATACAAATATTGTAATGAGTTAGGAATTTGTTGAATATATTTACAATTTTAAACATGCTACCATGTGTCGGATAAAAAAATGAAGTAGTTTACTCGAATTCGTTTATTTATTTATTTTTATTATTTTCTTCTTTGTGTGCATTGTATGAAAGAATACAAATTGTAAGCGCTTTTCACTAAAGGCGAGTTAGTCGGTCTCATACGAATGTTGCAGGATTTTTTATTATTATTTAGTTTAGCATGTAACCAACCCACCGAATACAAATAATTAACAGACATCATATATTGATTTCATAGACTTAGTTTGTTTTTATCGTAATTACAACTATGAGATCTTTTTGCATATGAAAAATCTAATTTAGACATGAAAAGAGTTGGAGAAATCGGTTATTGTGACTGATATTGCAGTCACTTGATTGGATATGGTGCAAAGTCCTCATCAGGAAATTTTGATCATTTCATCCTTTGCGTTTTGGAAGTAGGTGTTCAGTTTTCTCTCTAGTTGCTCACTGCATATCTCCAACTTCTTTTCTAATGCTTTGAGGATCTCTTTTCCTTGTATACATCTCAGTGATGTTCTTTCAGTGACTACGAATATGTTTCGTGGTTTTGCTGATGAGAGCACTCTGTATTCCTCATTTCAGCATCTTCGCATCGTGAAGACCCGAAAGAGTCTAAGATATCGGTGATCATTTCCGAGAAAGATACCTTAGTCAACTTAAATCTCTCTAAATATTTTTTTTAATTATTTCATGTTTGAAGTAAATTTTAAAAAATCACTTTCATTTATGATTATTGCTTCATTTCTGATTTATGATTCATTTATGATTATTATGATTATTGCTATATAATCGTAATCAAAATAGTCGTCAATCTAGAATACGTCTGTCTTCATAGAATAACAAATAAAAATAACTGCAAATTTCTTGGCATAAGCATCACATGTACAACTGCCTGAACATTCAAAGAAAGCTGCATTTCAACTCAGACTTCAATAAACAAAGTATTTGTTAATTCAAAAATTGCTTTCCTTCTACGCGTTCCGATTCTCATAACAAAATGAAATATTGTTGCTATGTTTGGGAATAGTCCCAAAGATTTCGTAAAAATTCTTGGTGCAGAGAGTTAGCTGACAGCTCATTTTCTGTTCATTGTCTTTGCCGAGAATACTTTCACGTTCGTGACCTTTTTCATCTGCGTTTATATCTATGTTTCTGCCACTCTCTTCAAAAGTTGAAACACCAGCACAGTAACCTTTCTTCATCAGTTTTCAGTGCGGCTTCAAACTGACTGTTCTCTATTGACTCATCTCTACTACAGTAGTATGGATAGTCTACTACATCGGTATTTTCCGTCGACGGCATTTTGCTTTCTTTAAGAAATTCATAATTATTTTTCTGTTCATCTAAGTCAGGGGTCTCAAACTCAAACGCAGCAAAGGGCCAGTCAATTAGATGTATATCTGATGCGGGCCGCATTTAATATTGTTATTGAATAATATTGAATTTCTAATGAAAAACTAGAAAAAGAAAGGATCTAACAAAGGCCGGGCCCTTTTGTGGCCGGGCCTTTACAACTTACATAAACGGTTACACACCATTTAAATTTTAAATTAATAACCATTTTTATTTCTAAATTTTAAAAATATAACAAGTTTATAAAACATAAATTCAATTACATTTTATTCATACTTTAAGAAAATTATTTAAATACGTAATTTTGACTGATAAAAATAAAGATTTTTATCTACGAGTCCTTTTCTTAATTTGATTTTGATGCTAAAACCTGACATCTTTTTCTCTGTACTAACATTTCAATATCTGCTTTTTCGCTTCGTGTTGCAACATGAAGTATCGCATTTAATCTAGAATCTTTTATCCGTGAGCGGAACTTTCATTTATCGAGTTTCATAATTGAAAATAATTGCTCACATACGCAGATGCTTCCAAATATTGACAACATTTTTGCACAATAAATTTTATATTTGGGATATTTAATGCCGAGGTATTTATAAAAATTTGGTATGCCAACTTCGTTATATTTATTTTTTAGTTCAGTATTGCACTGGAGTTCAATTATTTCCATTTGTAATTCTTCGTCAACATTTTCAATATTAATTAAAAGAGGTGAACTGAATAATAATAATTCATTTTCAAACTGGTTGAAATTAGAAAATCCTTTTTGAAATTCAATTTTTAATTCTTCAATATGAGGAATGTACTTTTCAGCATCATTATTAATTCGAGAAATCCATTTAAGTGTAGGAAAGTGGGCTAAATTATTCTTTGCCAAATATAGAGTTTTTGCCAGAAATGACTTAATAGAATCATACATGTGATGATTCAATGATTCAAAGCGTGAGAACGTATCTTTTCTGTATATTTATCACAGTTCTTATGGTTTGTTTCATAATTGAGTTTTAGGTGATATTCTTTCACCACGGCGACACTTTGTCTGCATATCAAATATGTTGGAATATTTTTAACTTCCACAAAGAAATATTCCTTCTCCCATTTTACTTGAAAAGTTCTGCCTTCTTGATCTATTTTTCTTTTTTTTAACTTTAAATTCAGACATTGTTATGGGTAAAATAAAAAGTTATTGAGGTAACTTTTTATTAACTTTTTATTAAAATGTCTTCGTGACAAGTAACTTCCATTCAGTGTTGCCAACATTTGATGATAGAAACATGATACAAAGAATTGTAGTAATAAGTTTTACTTTTGTTTAAAGCTGTCATAAAACATTTAAAAGTTTGAATTTTTTCTGTTTTAATCCCCGCAGTATGTTAGAAGCATTGATTTTTAGAAAAAGAAATCATTAAGGTCGCGGGCCGGATATGAATCCTTCGCGGGCCGTATCCGGTCCGCGGGAGTTTGCGACCACCGATCTGAGCTATGACAACCCAATGTAGCAGTACTATAGGTCCTAAAGAAAAAGAAAAAAAAAAGAAACCTCGACTGTGCCCGAAAGCTCTTGAAAATTAAACTTGTTCACTTCTTGACATTTCTTATGCTGCTACTCATATCTGATTACATCAGTAAATATGATCCGTGGATGTAATTCACGGAATTTGAAGGACTTACAATACCACTTGGGCGAGTTATGAAGGTGATGAAATCCTCTTATGAAGAAAAACAAAAACTTTTCATTTGAAAAGTGAGTGGATAATATTCCTAACATTACAAGAAGGCAGGACAGGAGATCGCAGTATTAGCAGCGTAAGAAAATTTTCGCGAATTTGTACTTTGTTTCGGTAATTGTAACTTTGGTTTTCGTTTTGGAAATAAGAAGACAAAGTGTGATTCGTGAAAAATATTTAATGTTGCATATTATTGCAAATGATCGCTATAATATGTATAATATACTCAGCTTTTTTTCTCCTTTAAATCGCACCATTGCGAAGATAAAAATCTGAAGTTTATCTCTCACGTTTTGTACTGAAAACTAACATACAATAACGGGAATATTCGTGTTAATGAACTGATTATACCACCGAAGGTCTCGTTATAAATTTTACACGTAATGTTTGAATATGGGTTCACCCAGTGCGGCAAGTGTATGAGATCGTGATTCACGACAGACTTGTATCAGAAAGATTGTGGGAGGCTAGTGTATCGCTGTCTTCAAGAACTAGGGATTTCTATCCTTAAGTTTTCTTTGTTTACTCTATAATTTCTTAGCTGTTATATCTTGTGGTGTTTTAATTAGTGGGTTCACCGAGAAAGAGGGAGCCTCGGATTTCTGAGAGATCGTAAATATAAATTTTAACATTCATAAAAATTCTTTTTTATTGATTTGGATGAAAACACTTCATTAAAATAATTATGTGGGAACAGCAATTACAACAAACATTTAATATGATCTGTGTGGAGTATAAGTGTGCTCCAAGTGTTTGAAGTTCTGTATTCCTAGTACTCTGATGCCTGTCCTACTCTCGTTCACCCTGTCTTCATTTCACATCTGACGTCACGTTGGAAATGAATTCACAAATTGTAGTGGAGATAAAGAAGAAGGAAACGCCAACCTAAACACACGTAACTCTTACAAACAAACGATAAAGTTTTGTCCAGTTTTTCCACATTGCATAATTTTTTTAAAATTTCATTGGCCTCAGTAGTCGCATAATGCAACCGTGTTTAAATAATTTGAGTTTAAATATATAGTGTTATATTAGTTTCAGCGAAATTTTATTTCCGATATTAGACATGCTGAATATAATAACATAAAATAATATCCATTATGTGAGCCGCATTTCTAAATATGTCAGAACCTTTCAAAGGGTTCTTGAAACTTGAAATGGTCCTTGTTATATCACCCATATTCTTCTTTTATCATTTTTTTTTTCAGTATAAATTATTGTTGAATTCAGGAGGTTGTTTGTTAGACCAAGCGAAAAATGAGTGATATGAAAATCAGAGTTCTTCATGATGTGACCTCTGCTCATACCGGCTGCTATTAATATCCGCTCGTTCCTTTTTTGGCCACGTCGGGCGCATGTTGTTCATGTGAGCAGGCGAAGAGGCGTCGGAACAATTTTGAAAATTAAGTGTATACAACACAGACATGCGAGGTCACTATAAAATTATGTATCAAGAAAGGTGTCTGCTGCAAGGCTAATCGCTGTTTATATTTACTTATGAGAGAATTGACATTCAATGGTTTGTTTGTTTAGTCATATCGCAAGCACTCTAAAAAAGGAATTACTGCGTCTTCATCTAAGCCAGGGGTCGCAAACTGGCGGTCAGCGAACAATTCGTATCCGGCTCGCGACCTTAATGATTTATTTTCTAAAAATCAATGTTTCTAACATCTTGCGGGGATTAAAACAGAAAAAAAAAATTCAAACTTCTAAATTTTTATGACAGTTTTAAACAAAAGTAAAACTTATCACTGCAATTCTTTGTAGTGATAAGTTATACCATTCTCTATCATCAAATGTTGGCAACACTGAATGGAAGTTACTTGTCGCAGCCATTTTAATAAAAAGTTACCTCAAATAACTTTTTTTTTTGCCCATAACAATTGAATTTAAAGTTAAAAAAATAGATCAAGTCAATGCTTTGTTGGATGAATTAGATTCACAATACAGCAGTTTGCTATATTATACGGAGGTTAGGTGGCTTGCTCGTGGCGTCCTTTTATAAAAGTTTTTTGAACTCTCAAAAGAAATTGACATGTTTACTTCATCCAAAGGAAAATTGATTCCTCAGCTCACCGATGAAGATTGGTGGAAAGACTTGGTATTTTTAGTTGACAGAACAAGCCACTTAAACACTTTGAATACTGCTCTGGAAGGACGTGAACAGTTGATATGTCATATGTATGATTCAATTAAGTCATTTCTGGCAAAAACTCTATATTTGGCAAAGAATAATTTAGCCCACTTTCCTACACTTAAATCGATTTCTCGAAACAATAATGATGCTGAAAAGTACATTCCCCAAATTGAAGAATTAAAAATTGAATTTCAAAAAAGATTTTCTGATTTCAACCAGTTTGAAAATGAATTATTATTACTCAGTTAACATTTTTAATTAATATTGAAAATGTTGACGAAGAATTACAAATGGAAATAATTGAACTCCAGTGCAATACTGAACTAAAAAATAAATATAACGAAGTTGGCATACCAAATTTTTATAAATACCACGGCAGTAAATATCCCAAATATAAAATTTATTGTGCAAAAATGTTGTTAATCTTTGGAAGCATCTGCGTACGTGAGCAATTATTTTCAATTATGAAACTCGATAAATGAAAGTTCCGCTCACGGATAAAATATTCTAGATTAAATGCAATACTTCATATTGCAACACGAAACGAAAAAGCAGATATTGACATTTTAGTACAGAGAAAAAGATGTCAGGTTTCAGGATCAAAGTCAAATTAAAAAAAGGACTCGTAGATAAAAATCTTTATTTTTGAAAGTCAAAATTATGTATTTAATAATTTTCTTAAAGTAGAAATAAAATGTAATTGAACTTATATTTTCTGAACTTGTTATATTTTTAAAATTTAAAAATAAAAATAGTTATAAATTAAAATTTAAATGGTGGTTCGAATTTCTTAACTGTTTACGTAAGGCTACAAAATGATCTTAATTAGAGCTTTCTTTTTCTAGTTTATGTTTTGGTTCACAGAATAATAATGGATACGGCCCGCGTCTGATACACTTCTAATTAACTGGCCCTTTGCTGCTTTTCAGTTTGTGACCCCTGATTTACGCATTGCTGTTAAAATTTCGTTACTAGACTTTGTGGGAATGTCTTTAATTCCGTCGATATCAACGGAAAAACAGTGGTTCAAATTTCGTCTAGGAGGCGACGAACTTGTACTTTTCTTTCCCCCTCAAGCAAAGATTAGTTAGCCTGTCTCAGTCGAGGTTTTTACTCCTGGAAAGTTTGGCTTTTCATCCCTTGAAACAGGCCAACCACTAGAAGAATCCAAGTAATTATTGACATAACGGACTAGCCTTCTACCCTTAGCTGCTTTGTCCACAATTTTAAAACCCCAAAACGCAGTTTGTGTCCAAGATATTCCTTCATGGATGTAAATGATACTATGACTCGTCTAGAATATTCAAAAGAACTTCCTTCTCTTTTCTTCTAACAGAGCGAACTTTGTCGTATTTTCTGGTAGTTGTATGATCATACATTTGGAATTGTAGTTGAGTGGCTTAGGTAGGTTACAGAAGTACTGGTTTCTCAGGATTATTCAACTTGGACCCTTTCTATCTAACACATTACGTAGTCCAATGATTTCCAAACTATAATATACGATGGGGGGAACTGAAAAGTTCGAATTTCTTCAAAACCTCTGACATGTCTTCTTATATATACTAAAAGAAAAACGATAAATTATTACAATTTCTTGAAACATGGGGTTAAAGGGTTTCAAGATACGTTTTTTCTTATGGTTATGTCAGTTGCTTTAATACCATTTTTGTTCTAGGTGTTTATCACAACTTTCCAGCTCCCCCTGATACGACTCTGTATGAAGGTGTGCGAAATGACGTCCGAGCATTTCAGTTACATTATAGCTCCACTCAGTGACAAAGTCATACTCATAGGTACACTTACAAGTTATGAATATCGCTGTATCACCAACTTTGCTCAGAAATACAGGTCCATTCATCCCATTAAATATTGGTGCATTTTTAAATGCTATAATTAGAAATGTAATTCGTCTTGAAATTATAGCATTTTATTTATCAAAAGACACTCTATTGATTTTTATGCATTCGCCTATTTATGTCTTTACAAAATTTTTTCTTAAATGAACTATATTAAAATAGATAAATAGTACTTATACCGTAATATCTGTAAAATATTTCGCAGAAATAAAGAGAACCTAATGAAAATGCTTATATATAAGGGGGAAACGATAAGAGCATTCTTAAAGAGGGCACTAATATGTAAAGTTTAGAAATTACTGGCGTGTATTCATATTAAGTGAAATGGACCTGGTCTCACTCTATCAGAAGGATGCTCTTACTTTAATCCCTAAATGTGATATCTCTCCCCGAACGTCACAAATGGATTTCAGGTTGGATATACTCTAATTTTAGGCCTCACTTTCCTGAGTAAGTTTTCTAGGTCTAAAGCAAACGATCCCTTTAACAATTTGATGGATTTTCATTAAAACACGTTTGCCGCACGACGTGATGAAGGCAAACTTGCACCTTAGAAAGAACAGTGGAGATATTTTGATTATTTACACAGCAAGATTATTTACAGCGAAACCATGCATTTCCCCCATATAAACAGAACAAAGTATGCGTTGAATTGAACTTGTTGAATGATAGTCATCACCTCTCTTACGTACTGATCTCGCAGTCTGCAGCAGCGATGTACTTTTGTTAGGAAGGGTTTGAAGTCCTTAGCCACAGTAGTACGAAAAGAACATTGATAATTGTTTCAATTGAAAGTTAGGTAGTTCTCATACGGTTTCATCTCGCATATCATGCAAATCGACAATAGAATACACGCAGCAGAATGGTCCTTACTATGCAACGCACAGAAAGTAAAAGCAGAACCTTAAAATGTGGAGGAGCATTTGAAGAAAGATTTTGCGACAATGTTAATGTAATAAATTGTTTCCACTGCTTTATTTTCTATACGTTTCATTTCAAATATATATTATAATAGAGTTGTATAGAATTCCTTGTACTTTTACATCGAAAGTTAAGTTTAAATTTTCTTTAATTTAAATTTTTCGAAATCCGAAACTAACCTTAAAGAAATGCTTCTTCTTAATCTCAAATTTAAGAGTATTAGTTAAGAATAAACTATTTTGAATTAAGAGAGTGGCTAAAGGTAAATATTTTTTATATAGAGTTAGTATAATTCTTTGATATACTTAACTATGATAACGCTCAGTACTCGTATACAATGTTGAAATCTGTTTGTAAATATTGCATTGATATTTTAGAAATATAAATAAAAAAAGTTCTCCATTAAATTAATAACATAAAATTATCTCTTTTCCTCAACACTATGCCTATATTTGGAGTTTTTAACATCCCCACTTGCGATAAGATCTCTTTATTTTCTACTGCCGCTGCATACAGTCTTAGTTGTTTGGGTGCAATGTGAACAATCAGTTTAATACACACTAAAAGCTGTGTGTGTGTGTGTGTGTGTGTGTGTGTGTGTGTGTGTGTGTGTGTGTGTGTGTGTGTGTGTGTGTGTGTGTGTGTGTGTGTGTGTGTGTGTTTACACGATTGAGTTTCATGAGCTTTTTTCTCCTTAGAGCTAAAATAATTTAACTCATTTTGTTTAATTCATCTAATATAGAATAAAAGCTATTTCTACAAAACAAACTCATATCCAATTAATATTTAATTTGAAGAATGGGCTGAAAAGGCTTGTCGCACTAAAACTAGCAAGTATAAAAAGGATGGAACGAAGTCCACGTATTATTCACTACAGGCTTCTGAAAATAATGGATATCTTTTTCTTATTGGTATTTTGACTACTAATCAGTACGTAATCAGTAATCGAAATGTGTATGTTGCAGACATTCTGGATTTATACCTTTCAGAGCTTCGATACAGTGTGTGAGACCTGAAGTAAATGCACTAATAAAAGGGTAACGTTTACAGACTAATCAGTGCCTAGTAGCAAAGGAAAATTTATTTTGCTTTATTTCTCTAGAATATATGTGTTTTCCCTGTTTTTATTAATCATTAATATGTCCAATTCGTAAAGAACCATAGTTACTTTTAAAATATTACAAAGATACTTTGCGACTTTTATCTAAAAAAAAAAGAAGCTAATATGGATTTATGTCCACTTGAGTAGAGGTCAGTGTAACCTTTTAAAAAATGCGGCATGCGAAGACAAAAACAGAAGACATCACTATCAGTGAAGTAGTTAAAGTATTAAGTGGTCATCCTTCTGGAGCCAACAGAATATAAACGTACACACACACACACATGATTTATGCAGTCCATTTTGGTCCTCTTAAGACTAGCAGAATCATCTGCGCAGTGCTGTGAAAATCAACTTTGGCGCAAGTGTGAAAAATCTAACGTAAGGATTTTCTACCGTGACATTTCTTCATTGTAAGCTTTTACTCTAGACATTTTCCTGACTGCAGGAGGGTTTAACTGACTGCTGCCTTTTCTCTAAATGAAGTCTAATTCATCTTCCTATTAACACTGTCAGCTTGGGATTCGAGACTCTAGAACAAGTGCCCTTTGACTCTTACGCCCATCCATTCAGTTATTAAAGCTCATAAAAAAGACTTTTGCTACACACCCCCTTGCGTCTTGTGAAAAATAAAGTTAGTGCTCCACTGTTGATACCTACATTCGTGTCATTGAATCGAACGACACCTTCATTTATAAAGACGCTGATGGACTGCACGTGAGGAAGTGGTTTAGAGAGATATTAGAGGAGTGCTGTGACTTTTATGTGCTACAAAGGTATGCGGATCACTACATTCTTAAGTATGCACACATTCACGTACTTACGATGAGGCGTGCTACTTTGTATAGAAAATAACTTTTAATAATTTCGATTCTAAAGTTGAAAACAAAGTAGAAATTATCTCTCTAACAAATCTATCTGTCTATCAGATTATATTAAACAGATTTAAACGGATTACTTATAACAAACTGTTTTTATTAGTAAAATTTTCCTCATCATTTCAGTGCCTAGTAGTAGCAAAGACACACACACACACACACACACACACACACACACACACACACACACACACACACACACACACACACACACACACACACACACACACACACACACACACACACACACACACACACACACACAGATGAAAAACGAATTGGTAGTGACGAGAAGTGTCTGTTTCTCATCACTACACTATTTTTCCTAACCGGAATAAACATCCATCAAATTTGAAATTCAAACGAAACTAGACGGTATAAAAATGCTAGACAGTTTTCCTTGTGCAATTTCTTCCATAACGAATCTACTCTTATGACAACGTTTTCTTTTGTTTGTTTGTTTGTTTCGAGCGAATGTGTGTAATAATATAATCCTTATCCAGACCGTTTCTGTTCACGACAGCAAATGGACCCGAAGAACACAGACACTTGACAGACATAATATCTCTCTAAATTATATACTTAGTTTAATCCTTTATCCAAGTGTAAGCAAACAAAGTTTGCACCTCGAGTATCTTCAGGACTGGGGGCAACTCGTGGTAAAGGTGGTATAAGTTCTCATCACTTGCCTTAGTATTCCCCATAATGCAAAGCACATCTCCTTGCGGACATGTGCTATACGTTAAGGAAAAGGCCACTACCCAGACCGGTTTCGATCTTATTGAGGTCTCATCAGTGGGAGCCACACCCAGAGACGGTGATACTAAGGTGGAAGTAATGGAGAAGTCATACTTGCCTATACAAGTTGCTAAAAGGTGTCACACCTTATTATTAAATTACTCTGGATTAGAGAAAGATGTTGGAAGTTTTTTCACTTGATTAGATTATAGGTCTGAAGATACTTCAGGTGCAAACTTTGTTTGCTTACACTTGGATAAAGGATTAAACTAAATATATAATAATTTATAGTCTAACCAAGTGAAAAAACGTCCAATATCTTTCTATAGTCTCTCTCTCTCTCTCTCTCTCTCTCTCTCTCTCTCTCTCTCTCTCTCTCTCTCTTTCTCTTTTTCTGTCTCTCTGTACCCTCTTTAGAAGACCGTAGAAACCTTGAGAGAAGACTATAGAAAAAGATCGAAGCTTTGTATTTCAGTCTTAATATACATGTCGTAAACGCAATATTACGTATACCATGCAAGTAGAATGCTAAATTCATTTAAGAATAAAAAAACATTAGTTTTATACATCACTTATCTATTTTGTAGTGGAATTACTGAGTGAGCACTTTGCAAGAGTATATCATCCAGGTGGTGACATTGAAGGAATGAAGGAATCATTAGTTTATACGGAAATTGCGGTGAATGAAGTGGAGGTGAATAGTCTATTACAAAACTTCAATATCAATACATCTGTGGGATTGGATGGTATACCAGCACGGGTCTTATGTGAAGCGACTAAAGAATTGTCAGTGCCCTTGACCATATTGTTCAATCTGAGTCTCGGGTCTGGTTTAGTCCCGAAGGGGTGGAAAGAGGGGAAAATAGTTCCACTGCATAAAGGAGGATCCAAGACTGCTGTTGCAAATTACCGACCGATCAGCATATCAGGAGTCGTTGTCAACGTCTTGGAGAAAGTAGTCAAGAGAAAAATACAGGAATGAATTGATGAAAATGAGATACTGTACGGGGGACAGCATGGTTTTGTGAAGGGTAGATCATGCCTCAGTAACTTGCTCACGTTTTATAACACAGTGACAGCTGAACTTGATAGGGGTAATGGGTTTACAGTGATACTGCTGAACCTGGCTAAGGCCTTTGAGAGGATACCACATGGAATTTTAATCCGTAAACTGCAACATATGGGGATGGATATAGGGTTGGTGAGATGGATAGGTGTGTGGTTGATTGATGGAGAGATATCAGAGAGTAATTTATTCAGGAGTAGAGTCCAAAAGACTGCCCGTGACTAGTGATATGCCGCAAGGTTCTGTTCTTGGACACTACTATTTAATTTGCTCATTAACGATATAGGAAAGGATCTGAGAGGAACGGTTCATTTGTTTGCTGATGATGCAAAGTTGGGTAGGACAATAGTGAATGCAGATGATGTCAAAATTTTGCAGGATGATTTGGATAGATTGGAGGACTGGGCTACGGAGAATGGATGTGAATTTAATGTGGCAAAATGTAAGGTTATGCATTTTGGGGTGAAAAGATTAACAGAAGTATACCACATTGGTGGAACTGTACTCCAGGAGATTGATGAGGCCAGGGATTTGGGACAGGGAGTTGAAGTTTAGGGAGTACACTGCAAAAGTGGCTAAATCAGCTCATCAAATCACTTAGTTGCTGAAGAATACATTGACGAGAAGAGACAAACAAGTTATTGTTCTTCTGTATCGGGCCTTGCTAATACCCCATCTAGACTACTATGCCCAGATATGGACACCAGGGTTTCTTCTTGATGCGGAGGAGGTGGAGAGGATCCAGAGATGAGTGACCAAGATAATAGCAGGTCTATGGAATGAACCTTATGAGAACAGGTTGAAGATTTGTGAGCTGCAGAAATTGGTTGATAGGCGAAGGAGGGAAGATATGATTGAGACATTCAAATTACTGAAGGGTTTCTATAAAATTAATTCAGAAGATATTTTGGAGAACAGGGCTGGTTGTGGGGAATCTAGGGCCATCCATGGAAGCTGGGCAAGAGTGTGGTTAGTAAGGGTGTTAGAGCTAGGTTTTTAACTTTTAGAGTGGTGAATGAGTGCAATAAGCTACCAGAGTCTGTTGTGGGTGCTACGACCATGAATGAGTTCAAGGTAAAGTATGATAGATACTGTGTGAATGTCGAATAGTTGTGATGTACATGATGTTCAGGGCCTCGATGAGTCTAATGACTCCCTGGAGTTGCCCGTAATAATAATAATAATAATAATAATAATAATAATAATAATAATAATAATAATAATAATAATAATAATTTTATTACAAAATAAAATGGGATACTGAGAAAGGAAAGGAAAATATTTAGTTAAATCACATTTAAAAAAAAATTCTTTAACTGCTCAGTCTTTCTCATAATATGCACGATGAAGAGTGGTGAAATTCATTATCCACTCTTGAATAGTTACCTCATCCATGCACACTTCAAAAGATATCCACCCTTCTGTAAATTTGGAAGGCCGCAAATAAATGCATTTATATTGAGTATTTTCTTCTTCTTCCTGAAGGTTCATAATGTTTTTCTTCTTGTTTGTTATTTTAGTTCCAATAACTTCCCACCCTATAGCGATATCTTCGGTAACATGACAGTGACTTTTTTTGTTTCACGTGATAAAACTCTTTCATTGCTATTCAGTGAGTTTATGATGTCTGATGCGCCCAACTGAAACAATGGATGGGTAGTCTGATTGCTCCTAAAGTGTGGCTGACACCTACATTTTTTAATAGTATTTCTACATTAATGGTTTTAGTAGCCATGAAGGTTACACTATCAAATATTTGTAGCTATCGGTCACATATCAGTTTTTAGGAAAGCACTAATTGTGATGGACATCGTTGCAATCTCAAACTGATGAAACGTTGATTAATTTGAAAGCTTTGGTCACCAGTGTGGATTCTGCCACTTTGGCTCCAACGACAGATCTCCAGGCTAACATGACCCACTTTTGGACTCAAGCGAGTTTGGAGGGGGGGAAACACTAATGTGGTGGTTCATGACACGACAATGTCTTGTCATCGAGTCTAGCATATCATTTTATCAAGCTACCATCTCACGGTTCGCGTTGTCTTTTGCAGTTGGGTACGATTTCCTTTTTGTTTGTTTACTGCCTTTTTACGATGACTAATGACTATTTCCTTACTTCAGATTTCCTTGTGCTCTGTATTTCTTACTAGGAAAAATACAGAGTTCAAGTAAAAAGTACTCGTCATCGTCCGGTAGCATCCTGTAGCAAGAGGATTGCAGCAGATAAGTAGTTCTTCTCCGTTTCTCTCTGTCTGTCGCCTCCGTCATTCTTAAACCAGTCCATTCCATGATGTCATTAAACCACTTTCTACATGGTCTTCCACATATTTTCTTTTCCCTTCAACTTTCCCTTGTAATACAGTTCTTGTGGTGTCCCAAAGACCGTCTCAGAAGATGTCCTACAAATCTGGACTTTCTTTGCATAATCTTCTTGAGTAGTGTTCTTTCCATCCCAACTCTTCTTAAAACTTCTCGATTTGATATTCTCTCTGTATAGCTAATCATTTTCATCTTTCTATAACACCACATTTCCAATGCATTAATTCTTTCCATATCTTTCTGAGTGTCCATGACTCACTTCCATAACTTGCAATACTCCATTTTTTATCCTAAAAAGTGATGTTTTTCAGAACAGCTTTTAATCCTATTTAAATCCCGAATCCCCCCAACCTTGTAATACTGTTTCTTGCCTATGTGGTGTTTCCTCAAAAATCTCCTAAGAATGATTGACGTTTCCAAAAGAGCCAGCAACCCCCCCCCCCCTCAAATAGATAACTCTCTCTCTCCTAGACTCGCTCAAGTAACTTTCTCATAAACATTTTATTTTTGCCTTATTTTTCTGTTTAAAAACACAAAGAAATCCCTGACTACCCCAGACAACAAATATTTTTATTCCCATTCACCAATTGATATTCTGTTGTGATTCCTGGCAGAAATCCGTCTAGAAGTTCTAATTTCATTAGTAGCTATAGAAAGACGAGCATATACGAACGTCGGCAGTAAGCATTCCCCACTAAGAAGAAGAAGTAAATGCATCTATTTGTGGTCGTTCTTTGACTTCAGTAATCTTGGACTACCCTGCACGGCATTCAAATAGTTAGATCCCATCGACACTAAAGGTGCATTGTAGAATCAGCTGACACTCATTAATGTGTCAATCAATAACTTAAAAAGACTGTGAAAAGTGTCTTCGAATTTACGAAAAGATACATCGGAATGTCATTTCAGATTTCAGAAAGTAATCCAGCTAGCTGACGCCTGTAATGCCTTCTCCAAGAATAATCAAGATTACTTGTACTTTTCCAAATTTTTTACTTCTCCAATGACAATAGTTTTCTTTTCCTTCATTCGTAAACAAATATTAACCTCCAGTGTTGTTACATGACGCACAATCCCTAAAAGTTAAAATATTTTCATTTACAAGTCTAAATTTCTTCAAAGACTTGTAAATGAAAATATTTCAACTGTTTTTTCTTTCTCAGGATTGTATCTCTGTGGCTTTGAACCCATCTCTCGCAAGTAGTTTGTGGAACATCCGATATTACAAATTCTTTACAGATTTTGACATTTTTGGGTTGCAAAAAATTTTGCAAGACTGGCTTCACTGCACTTCTCTTGTAATCTATGGACTATCGTTTTCCTCTTATAAGTCTGCATCATAGTAATAAAATTACAATGAATTCATTTGTACGATACTCGAAACTGTCTACTTTTTTTTTACTTCTTATTCGCCACTTTCCGAACTATCACGAAAATAAGAACGGTCCTCCACTTCACTTCGTCCGTGTCACATTACATTAGAGTCTTATTTCTGTATTACTCTATGTGTGAGAGGTCTGAAGTATGGACGTTCATAACATAACATCACTGCTGTTCACATCTCCTCTTTATCTCACATTTCCAATAAATACGTGTCCGTTTTTATATTATTTAACTTGGATTTTTCGTTGGTATAGAAACAAATACTCATCTAGATTGGCTGTCAGTAATCTTTATTGCAAAAGTCTTATTTAAACGACAAGATTTTAAGCATTCTGCATCTTAGAAATCTGCATTTCAATTGAACTTGCTTCCTGGTTTATTATTTTCATCACAGCTGATCTAGCTGATCAGTAATCGCTTTGGATCAGGAAGAATCGCATATTTAAAATTTTCCATTTTTTTCCCCAGTTATTAACTCCATGTACAAGTGGTTACAAAACCTATAGTAGATGGGTCCTGTGTGCATGAGTGTGAGCGTGAAGTTAAGAAGAAACCTGTTGATCAGGAGCAATTCTCCATGCCTGCTATGCTTGCTGCGCAAGCTCATTAATTGAGAAAGAAGTAATATTTATTTGTTAATAAATGCATGGATTTATAAGCATTCCATTTAGGCTTTTATTTTTGTAGACAGAAGACGTCTTAAGCTTGCGCGGCAATAATTGAGCTTTGCGTTGTGTATCGAAGGCCGATGCTTGCTCGTCTAGTCAAAGCTACCTTGGCTTGCTCGGTTGTATGAACTTCCAGGTTCTTATAGCAGCACTGTGATTTCATGCACGCGCATAGCCATTTCACGTCGTCTCACTCTGTTGCTTAAACACAGGCCATACGCAGTCAACGTAGCTCTAGCCAGTGAGCTTCAGCCAGCCTTTACAAGTGTGCGTGTTGCTTGGGAAAATTAAGTTACGACCAACTTTTTATGAGGATGTTATTGATCAGTTCATAAAGAAGAACCGTAGGGTAGAATTTGTATTCAAGTAGCTAAATTGAAAAACATAGAATATAATTTGTAAAATAAATAAATGTTGTATTTGTATGATTAAATGTACATAAATTTCTAAATATATAGTTTTAAATGGTCAGTAATTCATTATTCCGCTAATCAGACTTCGATCACACCTCTCACTCCCTGAATGATAACAAGAGCAAGTGTGAATTTCAAGACCAGCATTCCCCCCTGCTGTTGATGCACTTTTGGAGGTCGCAGTCCTTGGAAAAGCTGTCTGTGGATGACAGTGCCAAAAATAGAGGTAGATGAAAGCAAAACGAGAAATTCGTTCTGTAAGTTTGAATCTAAACTAATTCAAAACAGATGTTGACGGTTCTATCCTATGTTTACACCCTAAATTTAAGGGAAAGCGGAGGAATGATGGTATATCCAGATGAAAACACAGTACTTATATAATAAGCACAAAGAAGAAAATAAACATCTCTGAAGTAGTGTAGAGCCCGAGAGTTTTGGATTACATCAAGCATTCCTTATGAAGACTTTTGGTACTTTAACCATATGTGAGACGAGTACTCTAAGATTAGGTGGATTTTAGATGTATGTAGTACCCTATCAGAAAATATAGGTGAGAAGTAGAACAGAAAGGACATCATGTTTCGGAGTTAAAGGAGAATAAGAATGTGATGTGTTTCTGCAAGGAAATGTTAGAAGAACAAGCTTTTATAAGTTGCAATTCTACCGTGGATTTGTGAATGTCTTTAGGTGATAGGTGGTTTTCGTTGCCGTGCATGAGACCACCACCACTACCTTCCTGCTTATTGATGGCTCGAAGAGGCTTGAAAAAGAGTTCTATGTATGGTCTTAGATGTCCAGATTAGATTATGCAATGCTTAGTCCATCCACGACAATAATATACTCTGGGCTTACAAGTTTTTGTCGTTGAGAGTACATGCACGTATACATATTCTCAAGTAATAGACAAACACACTGTGAAGTAATGGACAAAATTGTTGATCAGTATTCCTGTTTCTTTCAGTTGATGTTGATTCATGAATACACAAATAGTGAACCACAGCAAAACGAATAAAAAAAGCCAGTTCCCATTTGTCCAGTGTTACCATATAAATAAACTTTCATCAAAGTATCGCTTTACAATATATCAAATATCAGTTTTTTATCAAATATCAGTTTTTCCCCTTCCTCAATAACACAAGGACATATTTAACCACACATTAAAATGCTTTCTCTAACATTCTTAGAGACCTAATCTTTCTTTTAATCTAATTAAACTAACATCCGATTAATATATTTCATTCAAAGGACTTTTTCTTGAAGAGACCGATTTAAAGAAATTCAACATTCTTTAATTCGGCTTCAAAGTATTTTGAAATCTTATTAAGAAACCTAATATCTAACACGGACAGTTTTTTCTTTTTTATTTATGAGACTTATCTCATCTTTCGGCCATAAAAAGTTTAATATTTTATTTCTTGGTCTTGTGTGAAGGTTTAGCAAAAGGATTTTTCATGTTAAGAATCAATTACGAAGGAAGACGTCCGATTATTATTAACGAGATATTTTTAAAATCAATTAATGTCTGTGAATTAGGTTATCAATCAGTCAAATAAAGAAATATCTCAATAATGTAGGAAGAAGGTGAGCAAAAAGACTCTTTCCTTCATTTAGATTTGCTGTGTGTGTGTGCGCGCGCGTTCAAATTGCAGTTATTCTCCTGGGAAGTTTGTGGATGAAAAATCCTTCCACTTCCAGAAGGAATCGAACCTAGGTCTTTCCTGGCCAAAAGGCCGTCGGCCGACTGAGTTACTGAGACTCATATAATTCAGAATTTGAACCATTGGTTCCATTCAGTACCGAATGGATAGTAACTGCGGTACTTGATATTCTAGATCTCCGGCTATCTTCTTATAGCGTAAATAAATCCTGCTGCTACAGAAATACTATTTTGGGATTATACGATTGCGAAAAGAAATATTAAGTTCTTCTTTTGTAATTTATTATAATTTATAATTGTGTGTGTTTAATGGATATGAAATATGAAAGTGTTAGTACGTTTGTATATTGTCTTCGAAATATTAAATGAAAACTCTAACTGCCTATTTTTGTTACTTACAATGAACTAGGTCCGCGCGGTCAGCCTAGTGGCTTTGCGCTTCCAAACCATATGCTGGGAAAAGAGTGTCCTGGGTTCGATTCCCTTCGCCGAAGTGAGGAGCTTAAGGATCTTTCTCAGCCATAGCCAAGTTATCCGGTCTTGGGCGTGGACCGCAGGGTTTTTCTCTCCAGTTGATCTGGGGTTTTTCCTCCCACAAGCAGGCCAACCGGCCCCTTGAGCACACGCATCTACAAACATAGGACACACCAGGAGGCATAGGGCTAACCACCCAGGGCCGGTTCGAGAGTATCTGATGCCTCTAGGTAAAGAATATTTAGGCGTCCCTATACATCGTCTCTCTATATATTTCCCCCCCCGAACTATGTAGCAAAATCTGTTGCCCCGAAGCTTAGCTTCCTTAGGCGATTGCCTAGGTTCGCCTAATGATAAAACCGGCCCTGTAGCCACCTTATCCTCGGGACGGGTACAGCTTAGAAGGACTGAGGATAGCCCCGTAACAGGTCACTAGACTTAATACGTGAAGGGAAGAAGAAGAAGACAATGAACTAAATGTTGTCACTTGAAAGCGTTTGTTGAATTTCGAGGCTTGGAAGTTCCTTGTTCAGATCTGTTTCGCAATGAATATCGTCATCATATGCGTCCATTCGTGATATTTACCCTCAAGGAATATTCCGGATATCATGAGAGTAACTATATTCGAAATAAATAACATGCACTTATTTCAAATGAGAAAAGTTTCGGAATCTTGTAGTGCTTGTGTTGTCACTGAGTGAACCTGCTTTAAAAGCTTTAGTTCTGTGCATTTTCATGGAAAAATAAAAGTTTCTTTAATATGAGAAAAGCGGTAAACTTTATTTCCTGCAAATAGCATTTACATCAGCTGTTTCTCGCTATATTTGCTTTATTTTGTTTGATAATATTACACTGGCGTGTATTTGGATGTGCAGTTAAAGTAAAAAAAAAAAAAAAAAACCCGGAAAATTCGTGATCCTAGTGAGGATGGATAATTCATTGTTGAATAGAAAAATCTTATATATTGTAAGGAGCTTATGAAAGATTTTATTTATCATATGTGGAGTTAATTTCGCTGAAAATCAATACAAATAGTTGAAATTTATAAACAAACTCTTTTGTTTTCAGAATATAGGTATTAAAATATGTAGACTTGTGGTTGTCAACTGAAATATTTTCTTCGCTTGTGGAAAAATGTACATTTTATATAAATGAATCGAATCGAAAACGACCTGTGTATATCTTTCACTTTTACACCATCGGTCCAAAAAGAAACCGAACTTTTCGAAAATAGAAGAAACTAGTGGCGCCACCTGTTGTGATGAGAGGGAGGACGAATATGTGGGAAGAAGGGTCATGCAGATGGATGTGCAAGGAAGAAGGAAGCGTGGGAGGCCAAAGAAGAGATGGAGGGAGCTGGTAGAAGAGGACTTGAGGATGAAGAACATGGATATGGTGACAGCTCAAGACAGGAGGATGTGGAGAAGACTCATCATCAACAGTGACCCCACTTAAGTGGGAGAAGCTGCAGAAGAAGAAGAAGAAGAAGTGGCGCCACCTGTTGTATCTTTTTTTTGTCGTAAGCGGCAACCTTCATTAGTATTGTGTCAACTGTTTATGACATTTGTTTCGTTACAAGCCAAGTGATAGTGCCAAGAGTTGCAGTCTGTTTTGACGAACGGTCGGAAAATGAGTTTCAAACAGAGAGCTGCGATTGACTTTTGTGTTAAAATTAGTAAAAGTTTACCCGAAACGCATCAGATGCTCCAAAACGCATACGGTGATGAATGCTTATCCCGTACTCAGGTTTACGAGTGGTTTCAAAGTGGTCGTGAGACGCTTGAGGACAACGAAAAGCCTGGCTAAGCGAAGTTAACATTCAAAAAGTGCGTGATTTCATCAAAGCAAACCCAAAATCGTTCGTGAGATTGATTGAAGATGAATTGGGAATTCCAAATCAACTGTGCACAACATTGTGACCAAGAGTTTGGTCCTTCGTAAATTGAATTCGCGATTTGTTTCCCACACGTTGACCGATGACCAAAAAATGTATCGAATTGAGCACTGAAGAACCTCATTAAAACCTCATAAGAACTCAAACGACCTTTACTGGTGACGAAATGTGGTGTTTTGAGTATGAGCCCGAAACAAAGCGCCAGAGTGCTGAGTTGATACCACCAGAAGAGGGGCATCCGAAAAAACGTCGCTTGGAGAAGTCAAAAGTAAAGACAATGCTGATTTGTTTCTACGATTCCAAGGGCATTATCCACAAAGAATTCGTTTCGCCCGGCCAAACGGTCAATGGTGAGTTTTTATCTCACCATTCGTGAGATTGTATCTCACGAATGGTGAGATAAAAATACATTTCGTCAAAACACACTGTCACTCTTGGTACTATAACTCGGCTTCTAATGAAACAAATATCATAAACAGTTGACACAATACTAATGAAGGTTGCCGCTTTCGACAACCAAAAGATAAAACAGGTGGCGCTACTAGTTTCTTGTATTTTCGTAAAGTTTGGTTACTTTTTTGGACAGAGGGTGTAAAATTAGACACAAAGCATCTTTTCAGTTAAAATGTAATGAACTTATAGAATACTTTCAGTGAACTAATCATGTCTCTTCAGCTGTATATTCTATGAAAACGAGCGGATAACGAGTCGAAGTTTGGAAGTTTTAATTAATAAAATTCTTTAACCTTTATTTAAACAACAACAACAAAAAAAAAAGCACAAATCGTTAAAGTTTATATTGCAGCTAATTTGATCATCTTACGATCTAGTTCCCTTCCCATTATTAGTCAGCAAAGTAACTAACACAGATTCCCACCCCCATATTTTCCTCTATGGATGATTTTTTTTTTTACCAGGTGGATGTTTTGCATTTCTTTGGTCTGACCTTGGCTGCAGGATAATGTTTTTAAAATTCTAGCATCAGTCGGAGAGCAAACAGACCGAGTTTTCTGCTTTCTTTATTTTAAAAGTTAATTAGGTAATTCGATCGGCAGGATGAAGGTGAGGGTAAACAATATGTTTTGTACCAGGATCCTCTTACTATTGAGGGACTGCGCTGACAGTATTAGATTACCCACCATAATTTCCGTTTCTATTTCGTAATTTATTAATTCCGTCTTCTGTATATACGTTTACAGGGGTTATGCAATATGAAGCTTAGAGTTTGAAATACCTTTTTTATTCTTGACCTCTGAGAAAGAAACGGATAAATTCTTCAAATGCTTAACATCTTATTGCGTTGTTCGGGTATAGTTTTCTTAGCTGTGAACTATTAACAGGTATCCGAGAAGCAAATTGTCTAGATTGCTTAATAGGATCGTTATAGGTAGCTAATGGTTAAAAGTGGTTTGATTCAGTTTTAGAAAATAAATGGTGACATTCGTGGTCAGTTTGCCTTGTTAAGTGGAGTTAAATGGAGTACAATGGAGTGGAACCGAGTTTAGCGACCTACATCTTATACGATAAGACAGTGATTCCATATTAAAGGACTTCAGCGTAAGATAAATATTTCATGTCTGCAGTTGCTTTATGTACGTGTGCTGTTCAATAAGTAATAAGACTAATTTTACTGTGGCGAAACCACTCATCACAATATTAATTTCTGTGGAATGAAGAAATATTGCTGTCTGTATTAACAAAAGAGGTTGATAGATGGCGTATACGGGCCGATGTGCCAGAGTGTCACGTAACTAAACGCAAGCTCGTTTCTGCGCGCCTACGAGGCGCGACCAGTCTTCGAAATGGAAGCGTCCTCAGAACAGCGTTATGCGATTAATTTTGTGTGCGTTTGCAAAAATCGTCATCGAACACTTTTAACATGATACGCGAAGCCTTCCACGATGAAGCAACGTCGAGGGCAAGTGTTTTTCGCTGGCATAAAACTTTTAAGGAAGGAAGGCAAAATGTGGAAGATCTTGAACGTGAGGGAAGACCTTCAACGTCCATCACAGAGACAATGATCAACACAGCAGCGATTATCATCAAGCACGTCAAAAGGAAGCGTCCATTACTGAAGAATGGCTTCTTACTGCACCACGATAATGCAAGGCCACATATTGATGGTTGTGTAGTGCAGCGCTTCCCAAACTGTGGGCCGCGGCCCCCTTGGGGGCCGTAGGTTTTGTTGAGGGGGGCCGTGAAATAATGAAAACAAATTTAAAATGTTTTAAGACTAAGTAGATTTTTTTTTATTTTCAAAGAAAGGTCTTTAACTTTTATTATTTCTTTTTTGTTATTTTTTATATTTTAATGGAAAAATTCACACACTGGTGTTGGTTCACAAACTTTGCTTCCTGCGTATTTCGACGCTTAATGAATATTAGTAAATATTGCTTATTCATGTTTCATTTCAAAGCAGTGGTTAATTGTATTTACTTTGAATGCTCTCCAGGGAAGCTCCAAATCTTCCTGTCCCTTTCATCATGCGTTCGTAATCAGAGACTGTTGATATTGACTTTATATACATATCAAAACTCGTTTTATGTTATCACTGTCATCCGAGCTAGTTTTCTGTTACCAATAAAAGTTTCACATATACTTCACACATGAAAAAAAGTTTAAACAAGTTCATGTGGGGAGATAGTAACTCGCTTGCAGTGGTAAACAACACGCCCTCCCTAAACAGAACACTATACTGCAGAGGCAATAAAAACAAGTACTTTTATTATGCCAGTGAATAACGTATGAGGAGTCTGTGTAATATATTTCTCAACAAATAGTGCAATTAGAGACAACTGGATAAAAACACACCAATTAATGCACATGTCCCCTCATACAGAAACTATGCTATATAGACTGAAACAAAACCATATGTTGCATGGGCAAACAGAGTATCTAACTAAAACTTATTATTCATTAGATGTGTGTGAGTTCGATTTCGCAAGCAGCAATAAAATTCAACCGAATGTGTTAAAATTCTTAAAAGTGTATATATATATATATGACAGAATGATCATTGACTCGGTTAACATACATAGTTTTATGAAAAAAATTGAATGACTAGAACCGAGATTTAATTAAAAAGGTTTTAATATAAACACACTACTAGTTTCGGCCTGTAACAGCCTTCTTCAGGTGACATTATAAAAGAAAAAACACTAAACATTGAGGGTTAAAAGACTATGAACATCATAGACAGTCTTTATACATAATTAGCATTAAAACGTTGTAGTTGTATTTGAAGCTGTTCTTTCATTTGTTGCATTGTTGGGAGAGTGCGTGCTTGCTGCATCACGTGAACGCCAGTACATGATTACAGCTGAATGACTATCCGGGAGGTTGTAGCTTAAGTTGTTATTTAGATGAACAGGATTGAAGATGATTTCTCTCGATTCCACAATTTTTCTCTCTATTTCGTCACTGCAATTGAAGATGTTTGTAGATTTTTCCCAGCAGACTTTGTGACTTTGGTTATCATCATTAGGGTTAGCCGAGAAGAGGATATGACTTAATAATGCACTTGCTCGCTGTCTCTTGTAAGTAATATCTCTCATGTGTTCTTCCATACGCATTTCGACAGATTTGTCTGTCTGCCCGAAATAAGGAATATCGCAGTCACATAATATTTTATATACGCCAGGGTATTTGAGTTGATGATGACAAGGTTTTGGGTGGCTAATTAAGGAACGGATCTTTGGAAGTGGAGTGAACAAGGTTCTGATATTGTATTTTTTTAGAACTTTTGCTAATTTATGTGAAACAGTACTTATGTAAGGAATAGATATATTGCTTTTGAATCTATTGGTTTCTTCTGAGTGATGTCTGGGAGGATTAAGAAGGAATTTGTTAATGATTTTCTTGGAATATCCATTAACTTCGAAAAAAGTTTTCAGATGGTTTATTTCTGTAAGCAGTTCATTTGGATCATCAAGAAGAGAACGGGCTCTATGTCCCAAGGTGGAAATTATTCCAAGCTTATGAGGAGGGAAATGATGGGATTGACAAGTTATCCAAAAAAATGTTAGCCTTGCTTACACATTGCATCAGGTCCGGTTACTTCAAATTTCAAGATAATGTTTACAAACAAAATCATGGACTGGCTATGGGTAATCCTTTATCTCCTGTTCTTGCAAATATTTACTTAGAAGATTTTGAAACCAAGGCTATCTCTTCCTTTATTTTAACACCTAAAGTTTGGAAACGTTATGTGGATGATGTCTTCATTGTTTGGAGCCATGGACATGAATCCCTTATGGTTTTCCTTGACCATCTCAATAGCCGACATCAAAGTATTACGTTTACTGCTGAGCTTGAAACGGATAATTCCTTGCCTTTTCTTGATGTCAAACTGACTCGCTCTTCTGCTGGTAAACTAAAAATATCGATATATAGAAAACCCACACATACCAACAGATATCTGCACAGTCAATCCCATCATTTCCCTCCTCATAAGCTTGGAATAATTTCCACCTTGGGACATAGAGCCCGTTCTCTTCTTGATGATCCAAATGAACTGCTTACAGAAATAAACCATCTGAAAACTTCTTTCGAAGTTAATGGATATTCCAAGAAAATCATTAACAAATTCCTTTTTAATCCTCCCATACATCACTCAGAAGAAACCAATAGATTCAAAAGCAATATATCTATTCCTTACATAAGTACTGTTTCACATAAATTAGCAAAAGTTCTAAAAAAATACAATATCAGAACCTTGTTCACTCCACTTCCAAAGATCCGTTCCTTAATTAGCCACCCAAAACCTTGTCATCATCAACTCAAATACCCTGGCGTATATAAAATATTATGTGACTGCGATATTCCTTATTTCGGGCAGACAGACAAATCTGTCGAAATGCGTATGGAAGAACACATGAGAGACATTACTTACAAGAGACAGCGAGCGAGTGCATTATCAAATCATATCCTCTTCTCGGCTAATCCTAATGATGATAACCAAAGTCACAAAGTCTGCTGGGAAAAATCTACAAACATCTTCCGTTGCAGTGACGAAATAGAGAGAAAAATTGTGGAATCGAGAGAAATCATCTTCAATCCTGTTCATCTAAATAACAACTTAAGCTACAACCTCCCGGATAGTCATTCAGCTGTAATCATGTACTGGCGTTCACGTGATGCAGCAAGCACGCACTCTCCCAACAATGCAACAAATGAAAGAACAGCTTCAAATACAACTACAACGTTTTCATGCTAATTATGTATAAAGACTGTCTATGATGTTCATAGTCTTTTAACCCTCAATGTTTAGTGTTTTTTCTTTTATAATGTAACCTGAAGAAGGCTGTTACAGGCCGAAACTAGTAGTGTGTTTATATTAAAACCTTTTTAATTAAATCTCGGTTCTAGTCATTCAATTTTTTTTCATAAAACAATATATATATATATATATATATATATATATAATGAATGTTATGGCAGTTTCACATATGGAATTCGGTTGAAGAGAGTTAGCATTTCAACTCAATTGTCAGCTATGCTTTTATCTTTCGGTTGCGCGATCTTTTGTTAATACCGCACCAATCATATGCACGTTTTAATAAACAGACTTCATTTGCTGTCTGTTTCGCGTTAGGCTTAATTACCGTAAAGGGAGAAAAGTCACAAAAGAGAAAAATGTTCCTGGTCCGGGAATTCCCTTATTCAGGTAATATTCACTATTCAGGTAATATTCACTAATTTCATCTTATCAGTCTGTGGTGTGCCAGTATCGGTAAGTGGTGATATTATTTGATCTATTCTACGTTAAAAAATTTAACCCTGAGATGGATAAGTGGCTGATAAAAAAATAAAAAAAATTCCCGCGAACAATCAGAAGAAGCAGAAACAGACTGAAAAAAAAGGTCAGTATTTCATATTTTACCAGAACAGCCCCCATCGTCTTCAGAACCAAACGGTAAGAGGCAAAAAATGTAATATATGCATTTGATTTTTGCAATATTCGCTGTGTATGTTTTGTATTGAATATAAATACAATAAATATTATACTAATATATCTCTCTATTACGATTTTGTTTCGAGGGGGGGGGCGTGAAATATTTTAATTTTTGCAAAGGGGGCCCTGACATCCAGAAGTTTGGGAAGCACTGGTGTAGTGGACGTTTTGCAGAAGAACAACACAGATATCCTACCACACCCTCCAAGAAACCACTAAGAGGCCGCCATTTCGAAAGCAACAAAGCATGTGTAAAAGCTGCGGAGGCGGTTTTGAAAGAACTCTCAAAAAACGGACTCTCACATGTGTTTAAGAAGTGGACGCAACGTTGGGACAAATGCATCGCGTCTCACAGTAGTTACTTCGAAAAAGATCATGTAAATGATGACGATTAAAGGTAATCTGTTTTCTGTATAAATATAGTCTTATTACTTATTGAACAGCCTACGTAGTACACTTAGTTAGATATTCAAGAGTCGAACTGCGAGCTTGATCTCTCGCCGCCCCTCGATCTGTGCTTCTTCTAGAGATAAAAATGCCGTTTAAGACCACAGATATTAAATGACAACTGGAGCAGACAATATTCGACCACAACTGCTTACAATGCATAATCAAGTAGATTTCGCCAAAAGGTAATTCTGTGATGGAAGCTCTTACTGTATTATTCTCCAAAAAAAGAAAATAAATAAAACTAAATGCGGGAATTAAAGGAACTTCGTAATTCAGCATCTTAAAAAATATCGGCGCTATTATATTTGATTATAGATTTGTAGCTTGTTAAAACAAATAAGTTTAAAATTAAAAATAAATAAAGTAATTCAAGTAAAATAGAGATGGCTAATTCAAAAAAAATTGTTTCAAGATAATCACGGGAAATTTGAAATCAGTATTTGCATCTTGCACGCTATTTTCCTCAGCTGTTATATTTTAGCTGCTTAGCCAAAAATATAGGAAATTAAATACTGACACAGGTTAACAGTACGCCAGGCTGATATGATGAACAGCCAGTTAGATTAGTTGGGCAACTGCCTCAAGCAGCAATTGAGTAATATAACCACTCAGCCAACCAGACCGCCGGCCTGACTGGTCGTGTGGTAACCGTATTCACTCTCAGAGCTGCCAGTTCGAATCCCGCAGTATGCATAGATGTAAGTGATTGCCGTTAATTGCAAAATTAATTTCATCACACGATGTGAAGCTTCCGCCTCGCATATTGGGGCCTCGAGTGTCTTGAAAAAAAGTTCCATGTTTGGTCTTTACAGCAGGTTTCCGGACCAAAGAGAAAAATGATTAAAACTACAACAACAAACAAACAAAAAAAGGAACTCGTATATGTTTCAACACGCACATATACACTGCTTGGAAAGAAGTCAAGAGACATTCTCATGGTCAAGGTGCATGGTGCAATGCAACGAGTCACGTGTTTGTAGCCGGTATAAATTGGAGGAATTTGATGCTTCCAAGTAAGTGCAACTGTGGCCTGGTAAAATGGCTGCGAGAAGGGAACTGACGGAGTTTCAAAGAGGGATTGTGATAGGATGTCGTGTTTCAGGTCTATCTGTACGGAAAATTGTGGACAAATTGGTCCATCCCAGGTCAACATTCAGTGATACCATACTGAGATGAAAGCACAGGGGGTCAACTGCAAGTGCTACCCATACTTACCGAACATGACCGTAGAATGCTAGGAAGGATAATATGTAAAAACCGCCATTCGCCGGATGGCACTTTCAGTGCAAAGTTCCGGGCATCGACTGGAACACGAATCTGCACAAAAAAAAAAAAAAAAAAAAAAAACATTCAGAACTGAGGCTCAAAACACGGGTGTCCATGGTAGAACTGCAATATGCAAGCCACACATTACTCGAACCAGCATGCATAGTCGTCTTCAGTGGTGCATTGAGGGTGTATACTGCTATATCTGGAAGCTTGGAAAGCTGTTATGGAGCTACGAATCACTCTACACCCTCTACCGAGCAGACGAATGTGTGTGTGTGTGGCAGATGCCCGGTGAACGTCTATTACCAGAATGCTTAACCCCAACTATGAAATTCAGAGGTGGCGGTGTGATGGCAGTAAGGTAGGTCCTGTTTTTCCTAGTTTGGCCTCGCCTCTGTTTTTAGCGCCACGAACACTGACCTCTCCGAGAGGTATCTGAACATTCTGGACAATGCAATGCTTCCTATTTTGTGGAATTTCTACGGAACTGACCAGTGTCTCTTTCAGCAAGATCGTGTTAAAAGACTGGCTTGCACAGAGCCCTGACCTCATTGAACCTCTCTGCAATGAACTAGATTGTCGGGTGAGGTCAAGGGACGTCCGCCCCATAACAATCCAGGAC
Source organism: Typopeltis vanoorti (assembly GCF_054136105.1). NCBI lineage: Eukaryota > Metazoa > Arthropoda > Arachnida > Uropygi > Thelyphonidae > Typopeltis > Typopeltis vanoorti. The sequence continues at coordinate 7,544,660 of NC_143560.1, read as the reverse complement.
CTCATTATATGCCTACAGGAAAAATGGTCAAACATTCCCATTGATCGTTATCGTACGCTTGCGGAACGAATGCCCCCATAGGATTGCATCGCAGAGAAAGCAAGACTTACTTCTTATTAATGTGGGCGTTATGGATGTTGGTTCCTTACACTATGGTATCCTTTGACTTCTATTCAAACAATGCTTACACACACACTGTTGACAGAAGTAATTGGACACCTAGCTGTGGTAGTGAGTTGGACCACCTTTGGGCTGAATCACATCAACTACCTTTCGGTTCATGCTTTCAAGCAATTTTTGATATATCGCAACAGGAATACTTCTCGCGCAAAACTATCCCCTTGATGATGGCTGCTGTGAGTGAATTGGTGTTCTAATTCTTCCCAAAGATGTTCCATGAGGTTGAGGTCTGGACTTTGAGCCGGCCAGTCCAACACTTCAACATTGTTTTGTGAAACCAATCTCTGACACGCAGTGCAGTATAGCATGGAGCATTGTTGTTGTTGTGCTGAAATATGCAAGGATCTCTTCTGAAGTACTCTCATTTGGAACTAGACAAAAAAAAAAAAAAAAAAAAAAAACATTTTGTAAAATGTTGTGAAATTCACGCAAAATCCACTATGAATTATGTGATAGAACAAATCTATTTGTGAAATTAAATTATGGAATTTAGCCAAAATTCAAGTAATGACATTTTATTATAGAATGAAAAAATCTTAAAAACACAGAAAGGACCTCTAAGTACTTTCTTTCTTTTTCTTCTTGAAAACAGCGCCAGTGTCTTTTTTTTTTTTTTTAACAAACCACCAATAGCTTTCGATGTTTACAGTGATATCTGGTGGGACCCGTTTGCAATGCTCATCAGTCACTCAGCCATTGTAAAATGTCCAGATGAAAATGAAGAAATTAATCATCAGTAAAATCCTGGTCTCCATCTTATACTTTGTTACTAGTTCATCAACTACTTGTTAATTTTTAGCTTTACTGTATCTCGCAAACCCTTCTCTGAAGAATTCTTTTTGGAATTCTTCAGCTTTATATATTTCTCCAATTTGAGGTTGAACAGATATACGGTTCGTAAGTTGGCTTTTAAAATTTCGGAAAATTTGCAGTTCGATATTTTTGAATTTCACAAATAAAGCTCTATCCAATCACAGTGCGAAGAAAAAATACACGTTAAAAGTAAATCGAACAATATACATCGATTCGAATTATTTGAAGCATATGACCTAGAAATACCTTGAATTATCAAATTATTATTAATAATAATTTACAAATTCATTTTATAAAATCTACTAACAGCCTTTCCCCAATTATGAAGAAAATCTTCATTAAATCCTTATCCAAATATTACTTAAGCACTGCATATTTTAAATGCTTTTGTTCTGAAAAGTTATTTCGAAGAAATGGGGAATTATAGTGACAGGAGAAAATGATTAATTCTATGTAATTATAATAATATATCCCTTTTTTGCCTGGAAACAGAAATAAACGTGAGCTTAAAATATTATTTCCTGAACGCTGTAACTCTTGATTTACACAAATTACAGTGATCATAATACTCTAGTTTGATTTACTTGTACAACAGCATCAAGGCAAAAAATAGGAAGTTATTGGTAGAACATTTTAAATATCCCGAGCACAGAATTAATTCATTCAAAACAAACAAATCATGGGAAGCAAAAGAAATTTATTATGCCAGAGAGATGCTAATTCCAAGTTATAAATTTTTGTTCTTTTGCATATGTAATATAACTCGCTACGGTTATACCAAATCCCTCCAAGAAAGATTCGCAAATGCAATACTGGAAGTGTTCACAGAAACACCACGAAAAGAGGCTGTTAGGAGAAGAATGGCCTCCAGACACACACACACTGCGGGGTGATTTAATATCTGAGTAATTTTATAAACGTGCCGTAACGATTCGGAGGAATTCTAGAATGTAAAAAGATATTCTTAAAGGATTGCGTTTTAATACACGATGACTTCACCAGAATTATAAATGAAATATTTTGAAAGATTTTTTTTTTTCTTTCTAAAGCTGCCTTCATAATTCGACATATTTATTCCTTGAAATGATACTGCAGTAGCTTGAATATTACTTACGCTTTTAATTTAAGTACTTCAATATTTTATGCACTATTATATATAAATAAATTAGCACATCAAAACACGCAAAAGAGAAATATTATCTAAAATATTATTATCTCCTGCCGTTAAAAATAAGTGTATGTGTATTACTGGTTCTGCTAATCATTTAGTTAGTAGTTCAGAGAGAAAGAAGGAAACTTTAGTTCACTTTCACTAAAAAATATCGACACTAAAAAATATCGTGCAATGAACACTGGAAAACAGTTTCTATCACACGATTCAAGGGTGTTCTACGTTGTTCAGAGAGCATATTTATTAGTAAGATATGTAAAAAAAACTTGGCCTAACAATGAAAAAAGGAATTTATAATTTCAAAATTATTTTTATTTTTCAACATAATCTCCCTTAAGACTAATACATTTATTCCAGCTCCATTATCCCGTCACTGCACAGAACCGCAGTGGTTCTCAGTAAGATCTACAAAATACCCCTCTACAGCTATAATCACCTCTTGATTCGAAGAAAAACGCTGACCAGCGAGGAAGAGTTTTAGTTTTAGGAAAAGATGGAAGTCAGAGGGAGCCAAATCTGGGGAATAGGATGAATGTTCCAACAATTCATAGTGCAGATCTCTCAATTTTCCAGCTTCCAAAGCAACTTTGTGGAAAGGTGCATTGTCTTGTTGGAAGGTGATTTTTTCTTCTGCAAACCGGGTATTTTTCTCACAATTATTTTCGTCTAGTCTGGTTAAAAGATCGGAATAACATTCCCCGCTTATTGTTTTACCCTTTCCAAGATAATTAATAAACAAAACGGCTTTAGCATCCCAAAACACCGATGCCATGACCTTTCCTGCTGATGGAACCGACTTTGTCTTCTTTGGCGCTGAACAACCGACTTTTGTCCACTGTTTTGACTGCTGTTTGGATTCTGGTGTTTAATGGTGAATCCAAGTCTCATCCATAGCAATAAATCGACGCACAAAATCAAATCAGTTTTATTCTTATTAAAACGCTCCAAGCACTGTTCCGAGATTTTCATGCGAGCGCGTTTTTGATCAGCAATTTCACGTGCTTTGACTCGCCGGTCATCGAATACTATAGCGTGCACTTGATCAATGATTTCTGACGTTGTTACGCTTTTTAGACATCCTCCACGTGAATCATCTTCAAGGCTGTACGGCCACGTTTAAACTCGGCATCCCATTTCTTAATTGCCGAAAACGAAAGATATTTATTAACATATCCTAATAAACTTTTATTAACTTCGAATGAATTTTTTTGTGACGTTAAACCTTCTTTTACAAAGAATTTTATAACTGCGTGATACTCAATTTTATCCATTTCAAGGGATACAGACAACTTTTGCTTCAGACAGCTGCATAAACAAACCACTTGATAGAATGACTTGCAATTTCACAGGGATGCTTATGACAGATGTACAACTTAGAAAAAAAATCGTGGCGATAGTATTGCCATCTCTGGTCGACGCCGAGAACTTTTTACACCACCGTCGTATATATATATATATATATATATATATATATATATATATATATATATATATATATACGACTTGGATTATAAGTGGAAATGACTTTAAAATGTTTGATATATTGTAGATCTTAGAAGTCTTCAACACCAAGTGTTCAAGAGTTCTTGACAAAATTCTCGCAGAAGATTTTGGCCTTCATAAGAACACGTCACCAGAAGTGTTGGATTATATATTTAATTTAATCCTTTATCTAAGTGTAAGCAAACAAAGTTTGCGCCTGAAGTATCTTCAGGACTGCGGAAACTCGTGGCAAAGGTGGACTGACTTCACATCACTTGCCTTAGTAATTCATAATGCAAAGCACACCTCCTTGCGGACATGTATAATGATATGCATTAAGGGAAGGGGTCACTACCCAGACCGGTTTTGACGTTTATTGAGGCCTCTTCAGTGGGAGCCAGACCCAGAGGTGATACCAAGGTTGAAGCAATGCAGAAGTCATATTTCCATGTATGAGTTTCCAAAAGGTGCGAGTTGCCACCTTTGTCTAGCCAAGTGAAAAAAACTTCCAACATCTTTCTCTAATCCAGAGTAATTTATTAAGAAGATGTGGCACCTTTTGGCAACTCGTATATTGCTTCAACCTTGGTATCACTTCTGGGTCTGGCTCCCACTGAAGAGACCTCAATAAAGGTCGAAAACGGTCTGGGTAGTGACCCTTCCTATAATGCATAGCATTACCCATGCCGGCAAGGAGATGTGCTTTGCATTATGAATTAGTAAGACAAGTGATGTGAAGTCAGTCAACCTTTCCCACGAGTTGTCCCAGTCCTGAAGATACTTCAGGCGCAAACTTTGTTTGCTTACACTTGGATAAAGGATTAAATTTATAGTCTAACCAAGTGAAAAAACTTTCCAACAACATTTGGATTGATGCCATCATTCACACTTGCGAAATAAACCAGAAAGAATGACACCAAATTCCACCTCTTTGCTATCATTTGTTGGTTGAAGTTAGTCGAAGAAGAATCATGTCTTTAAAACAAAGGGATCATTCGTTATTAATGTCTTTATTATAAATCAACTTTATTCATCATTACTGGTATCAGTATGCTTTTGATAGTACAATGCATATACAGATTTTCTACATATATTGACAACTATATTATACATACGAAGTATAAATTAATTTAATTAATTTATTTATTCAAAATAAAATTCTACCTTTGATGTATGTAAATTCTAATGGAGTTCTTCCTTTTATCGGATTCTTGATGACAAATCAAAAATGTTTCTCGCACATGAAAGAAAGCGAAGAAACAAAGTATTTCACTGAGATGAAACATCAAAGAAAGGTGGAGAATATATTGTGTGAAAGGCGGTGATCTCACAAATCTTCCTTTGTTATGATTTTGATGATAGTGTTCTAAGCTACATTATTATTTTTCCTAAGCTGGAGCTTACAGTTCCACGTGAATGGTATTGACATGTTGTGTAGCTTGTAAAGTAAGTGCAGATAACGAAGAAAATTGTTTCGTATTAAATTGACATCGTATTAGTATTCCTGATACAGACATGTAAATAATCGAATTTCCATCAAAGCAGACTTGTTTTCCACCTTTTGTTCGTACAGGTTTAAGATTGTGCTACAAACGTATATTTCTGAATAGAAGCCTTATGTTCATGCACTGTGGATCAATAAATCCGTAAGTAAAGTCGAAGTGTATGTGTTCTTTAAGGATTAATTGTCTTTTCCAGATGTTCAAAAATCTATCATCAACTCAGAAACACGTTTTACGAATGGTATTGAAAATTTTAGACATTTTTCACAAACAAGCTTGGTTCTCTGGATGATTTCATACGAATAAAGCAATGCAACTTTATAACAGTTACAAGAGCTTGTAAAAATTTTAACGTGGCTAACAAATCCAACTAAATGAATCCTTTACCTCCTCACCTGAAGCTACAGATTTTCTTCACATTAATTTGATTGTCAACACGTCGTCAAAATGAAAAGAAAAAAAAAACCCGTTTTCACATCAGTATTTTGAATATAATCTAAACTGACTAAAGAACAGTCCTTCAAATATAGGTGTGGATTGCTATGTTAAACATACCAAAAATAAATAAATAAATAAAAACAGAGGCAGAATTGCTGCGGTCTTGCATTTATCTCGTTTGAAAATAAATGGCAAGTTTTTGTTTCAAAATAAAAAAAAAAGAAGAAAAAAGTCGGTCTCCCAGTTATGCCAGGAGCCGACACCAAAACATAATTACGATTTGTATCGCCATGACGGCAGGGCAGGGTGATGCGATCGTGAGATAGGAAACATACATCAATTCAATGGGAGGAGCTGAGATGAAGAAGAAGATAAAACAGTAGGGAAATCTGTCCAAAGTTATTCTCTAACTTATATCATTATCTAGTAGCGTTGGAAAGAAGAACTGTTATTTTTGCGGTGCAAAGCAAATGGTTCCATCGAACGTCTTTCCACTGATGCAATTTTTCGTTCTCAGTTTAAGAAAAAAGCAATTATGTATATGGCTTTTCCTTAACTCCTTTTATTTAAGGTTTAGTGCTTTGATTGTTTTGCTAAGGACAGCGAGTCTTCATTTTTAATATTTGAGTTAGTGCATCATTTTCCTTACAGTTTTTTTTTTTCTCTTAAGATACTCAATTTGGGTAATGTAAATGTAATGTGAACCCTTTTCTAGATAATAATAAAAGGCCAAAAAAATAGAGTTTAATTTGGTATTTAATGTATTATTCTTTAGGCTACTAGTAATAAATCTCAGCCAGAAAATACTAAAGTTTTAATTTGGACTACTGGCTAGAAGAAGATCAACCAGTTGGTGAGGCATCCCTTAACCAGTATACTCGAATAGCAGAGTTGGTAGTCAGTGTTTTACTGCATAAGAAAAATGAAATTATGGTCTTGTGTTGGCTCAAGATCACAGGACTGAAATTGAATATATTTCAGCATTGAAATATTTCAGAGACATGCTAGAATTGAATCTCAGTAGAAACACGAGATTTCGAAGCTCTTGAAACTAACTGCTTACCAAAATCCATGTAGATTCTTTAAACTCCTTTGATCACTTCCACATTTCTCAAGTTGTCCTCTCATGCCTTGATGTTACTTTTTTTTTTTTTTTTTGGCCTTTCAATTGATTTGTTGTTGACGGGAAGGAATACCTGCATATTTTTTATCATATGATAATGTTGCTGCTTGCAGTTAATTTTGTGCATTGCAATCTTTTATAAATCTCACGAACGGACATGCCGCTAATATGGCATCTAATGATATCATTTCTTTCAACATTTCTCCATGAGTGATCCATTGGACACACGACTCAGGTGATTTCTGTTTCCTAATAATGCAGAATAGGCCGCATGTGATGAAAAGAAAAACAGATCAGCATAATATTTTGAACTTGTTGAAATAAACCTGGTCAAACATGTTGGTTTTGATAAGGTTAACTAAAGAAAACTTACATTGTTAGAATAATAAAATTGATGGTTTAAAGAAAGTTAATGATAATGTCAACTTAATTATACACTCCTTGAGAATGTCCATTGATATCAATGTATATCAATGATATCTATCTATATATATTTAGCCAAAGGTTTTAACATCGCTGTTAACTGTTGATACGTAGCATTTTCATGAAATAGATTCAATGCTTCAGAGTTTCTATGAAACGAGACGATGATATCATGGATCGATCGAGCCTTCTAAAAGTCCAAATTTGTTCTTTAAATCCTGGCTTTGGTTTCATATTACTAGTTAACGATTTTTTATATTATTTTTATTATTACGTGACACCTCCAGGAAGTCCAAAGGCTCATCGAGGGAAGGCGCCTACTTCAACAACCCTCTGTCTCCACCACTCAATCCACCAACTACAAAGAACCGCAACTACCCTCATCTACACCAGTGTTTCTCAAACTTCAGATATCCGCGTACCCCTTCTTAAATTTTCATTATTATCAAGTACCCCCTTATCAAATAATAAATAAATAAAGTATATTTCATTGTAAATGTCTATTTTATTTGAATTTATATGTTCATGTAAACAAAAAAAAAAATATGATCTATTTTTAATAGAATAAAATTTGGAATAGGCTGCTCTTCATTGGTTGATTCTCTAGAGATGTCAGACCAAACACCCTTATCAATTCATTTGATCCAGATGCAATAGCAACGTTTTCTTGTTGCTTACACCTACTTGTATTTGCTATATTGCTCTCTTTTGTGGGTTTTATAAATCCAATCTTCAACCAATGATCCACACTTACTTTGAAACCTAAAAAAATTACCGTATTTACTCGAATTTGCGAGGATTTTCGGAAACTGAAGTTTTCAAAAAAAAAACTGAAAATGGTGTGACTTACCAAGAAGCTTCTACTCCCTATCGCTACTTTTGGCATCGAGAACAGTTTCCTTGTGTGCATTGTCAAAGTCATCTACCTTCATCTTCTATAGCTTCATCTTCTTTCCCATTATTTCAAGAAAAATTAAAGTAATTTACAAGACTTGAGATACGTAGAACAGCTATGAAGAAGTGCATATGATTGGTGCGGTATTAACAAAACATTGCGCGAACCAAAGACAAATTAGCATTTCAACAGTTGAGTTGAAATGCTAATTCTCTTCAACCGAATTCCATAATAGCTGAAACACATTCGCTATATATTTCTTAGTTTTAATACGTTCACGACGGGGTGGTGTTAAGCAAAACCATATGTTGCACCGGAAACATATGGTTTTTGCTTGAGTCTATACAGCAGTTTCTGTTGGAGCGTGAGATGTGATTCATTAGTTAGTGCCATTTTCATCCCAGTTGTCTCTAATTGCAGTATTTGTTGAGAAATATAATGATTCCATGCTTTAATGATGCATAGCCGAAAATTGTCACGTACCCCCCTGAAGACCTTTCGCGTACCCCTGGTGGTATGCGTACCACACTTTGAGAAACACTAATTTACATCAACCAACTACCGCCCACCATCACCACTAGTATTTTCACAGACAATCTAAACATCCATGCCCACTGCGGGATTCAAACCCGCAATCTTTTGACTGGAGAGCGCATACGCTAACCACTCGGCCAACCAGGCCGGCAATTATTTATGGAATTCTGTGACATTAGTGGTGCACTGGTCGTTTTGGGTAGGTTAATGAACTTTAGTTGTTTATAGATTTCAACAGAATGGCTTAGGCTTTGTTGTACTCATCATTTTCAGGTAGCCTGGACAATAAATTAAATGCGACTTCCAGTCAGCCAGGTGATATCATCGCTGGTATTTCCATTTTATGACAATTTTTATTTTTATTTTTATTTTCGTGACAAAGAGCTTTCTCTATAAAGGGCGCTTTTATTCTGAGAGCGCACTTATTAACGGCTACTTACATGGTCTCTAAAACATACCTTCCTGTGGTTTGTAATGACAGTAAAATGCGACGACGTCTAATTATTTGAAGTCCTACAAATATGTGGTTTTGCATCTAATGGGTTTTGTACTCGCATTGTGCCACATATATATGCGGTATTGTTCTTTCTATGATGAGAGCTTTTTTACGAGATGCGGTAACAAATTAACAGATTCATTTCTAAAATTTATTTAATCATTAATGACGTGGAGACTCAAAAATATTTTCATTCTGATTTTATACATTTCGCTGTACTGCATATTTGCTGAAAACTCCCTTGAGTTTTCAGTAAATGTGCTCAAGTGACTACTCTGATTATCACTGATGTAACAAAGGACATTATACAATATACAAAGTCTATCAGTTACATGTTTTTTACTATTTTAATTTATTTTATTTATTTACTTTGTAGAGGAGATTTTCTGCCAATTTGTTTCGGACAGCTCAGCTTCATTTTATTTGATTTAACATGGTCAATGTTAAATGCTAAACGACAACTGTTTTTTTGCAGATACTCTCTTTTTCTTGTTCGACTTTTAGTTATAGTCAGTCTAAATGTTTCATTTAACATTTACTTCGTTAGTGAAATTCCGAATACTCACTATTTCAGATTTCTTTTTTTTTAAAGGATTTATATTACTCCGTAAAACAGTATATTAGATTTATATTTTTGTGTCATAACTGACACAAAAGTAAAAATGTATATACTGTTTATCCGAATCCTATACCACATATATTTTATCTTTCCACCAAAGAAACTGATTCTTCAATGAAGTTGAATGTTGGTTTGCCTCAACCGATCTTCCTGTTCTGTCCAGAGGTACTCTCATCGGGGCTCTATGATGGATACTCTAACACTCTGCACTTCCATTTTCTCAAACCAGCTCACACATCCCTCGTTGTATTATGGTATATTATCATGATGATGATGCAAAACTAGATCGACTCCTTAGGTTCGACACGGATTATGCAACACATAAGTGTCCAACATGTCAATAGCAAGTTTGATGATTTTTTTTTTCTCCCAAAGAACTATCCCCCACCATAAACATCAATTCCACTGTACATAACATATGGGACAATACACTGGAGTTCTCCTGGCAACCCTTAAACTCAATTTCATTCATCTGACATGAAAAGCGTGTATTATCGTGATTTATAAATCCGATATCACAAAGTTCCACCAGAATATCCTCCACTTAGAAAATCTGCATCGCAAGTTGAATCAGAGAATTCGCTCTGCGCTGATTCTCTTGACATGTATACAGAAGCTCTTCCATGAAAAGGAAAATTACAGGATATTGTGTACCAATGATCCAGCACTAAACTCCAGGATGAGAGAATCCACTGATGTAGGGCAGCAATACGACATACCGCTCATCCCGTCTACACACACACGCGCGCGCGCGCGCGATGGTAATCGATAACACTGTTAGCAACAGCCTCTAAGACTGAAAGAATATCATGGTGTCTCAAAATTCTGTTCCACACAGTCTCTGTTGCAATCTCCCAAATAACCTTATCAATAACTGTTTAGTCAATGTCACGAAAATATTTCTTTTTGATCACATTCCTTCACATTTAAGTTTGCATCTTTTTTTCAATCTCAAGAAATACTATATTATCATCTTTTGAAAATCCAGACGACTATCTTGAGTTTGAACAAATGAGAGTTTACTTTTTTCAAGTATTTGCCTTATGCTAATTATTCGGAATGCAAGGATAAATGAACAAACAAGGCTAGTTAGATGTAAGAAGAATTATAATCTCCATCGAGAATGATTTTATTTACGGATTTTCATTCAAGTCTAGCAGAGATTTACAATTTTTATAATAGGTTGCAAGCATGATAAAAATAATCAGTAAATGACATTTCAAAGAAATTGAACATTAAATTTTATTATAGTTCTAGAAAAATAAAAGTATATAATGCTATACTTCAACAAAACTACCATCAATCATACAGCGCGTAATTTTATCGTCTCGCGTCTTTAACAAGTTCCTTGTTGCTCTCAGATTACCACACTAATTGCATTGGTAATTCTTACATCAGATTCCACACGAGAACATGATTTCGACATGCAAACTACGCTTTTTATGTTGTCATAAAAAGCTATAAAAATTCTAACAGTGACAGGTCAGGCAAATGAGATGGCCTGCAAATTGGTCTAGGATAACTGCTTATTTACTTTCTAAGAAAATGTCCTTTAAGAACACATAATTGAGACTTTTTTTTTTTTTTTGTTAACACAACAGCTGGCAATGTTACCTTACATTATTTCATAATTATTTTTGTTTCCAAACTAATATCATTAAGTCAATTTCAATCTCCTCTCAGCAAAAGATAACTCCATGACACGCGCTCGTATTATATACTATAGTTTCTTATGATATTTTTCTATAGAATGAATAGTCAAAGGTGGACTGATTTGTTGGCTACACTACTCATCTGATTCTTCGATGATTATTATTCAAATCATTATTTGAATAATACGTTTGAACAGTGCGTTTTGAACAATAAGTGAAATACAACCGAAACACATTGAAGTTGAAAGGTATTATTAGCAAATCGCTATAAAAGATGGCGGCTCAGTAGTTGGCCCTTTTAAAGACACTACTGATGAAATTCGTAGCGAGAGCTGCATACCCATAATAATCATTAAATATATTTTATTTTCGACCTGCTCTCCCGCAAAACGGTTTCCAATAATGACATTATTCTAATGAACTACAATTTCAATTATATTTTTCCGTGTTATTATAAATTTCTATAATATCTTTATAACTTTCTATTAGCGAAACACATTTCCACAATGAAGTTGTATTTGATTCTAGGAAATTCTTGAAATTAAACAACCTGGTGTGAGATAATTTGCTATCATAATGAGCTGAAGAGAAAGAATAAATGCATTCACTTTCTCTGTCAGTCTTTCTCTCTCTTTCAATTTATTTTTCTCTCTATCCATTTGATTTCTCCCTATTTTCTTCTTTCTATTTATTTTCTCTACCCGATTTATTTCTCTCTATTTTCTTCTTTCTATTTATTTTTCTCTATCCCTTTGTTTTCTCTTTATTTTCTTCTTTCTCTTTATGTATCTTCTTTTTCTCTCTTTTATTTTTCTTTCTAACTCAGTTTGCTGTATTATCCCATTCTCTTTCTATTCATTTTGTGCGAGAAAAGTATTGACGTCTGAGCTACTTGTATATAGAGACTGATGACGTCATATCACTTGCCTTACTATGTATCCCATAATGCAAAGCACACCCCCTTTGGGGCGTGTATAATGCAATGCATAATGGGAAGGACCACTATCCAGACCGGTTTCAATCTTTATTGAGGTCTTATCAATAGGAGCCAGACCCAGGAGAGATACCAAGGGTGAAGTATTGCAGAAGTCATATACATCTCATATACAAGTAGACAAAATTTCTATATATATATGTAGAAAGTATTTTACCTTGGGTATAATAAATGTTAAAGATACCAAGCTATTTTAAACCTGGTTTTACTCCATTTCCCAATTACGCAAACAGGCAAATAAGTCAAGTTTGCGCCTGCACATAATGCAAGCCTAGCTGACCCTGCAGGTAGTGCAAGACTAAGGTAACTCATGGTAAAAGTAGAATAAGCTCTGATCACTAAAAATACTTTCTACATTTATATCTCCTCCTGAGATTTTTATTTAATAAGGTTAAAACATCTTATGGTAACTTGTTCTGGTAAAATACTTATAAGCTCTGTATTACTAAAATCTTGGTATTTCTAGCCTGGCTCCCACTGATGAGACCTCAATAAAGGTCGAAACCAGTCTGGGTAGTGGCCCCTTGCCTTTAATACAAAGCATCATACATCTCCTCCAGGAGATGTGCTTTGCATTATGGGTAAATATTAAGATTAGTGATCAGAGCTTATTCTACTTTTATCATGAGTTACCTTGGTCTTGCACTACCTTCAGGGTCAGCTAGACTTCCAATACGTGCAGGCGCAAACTTGACTTAATTGCCTGTTTGCTTACTTGGGAAATGGAGTAAAACTAGATTAAAAATAGCTTGGTATCTTTAACATATATATATATATATATATATATATATATATATAATATATATATATATATATATATATATATATATATATATATATATATATATATATATATATATATATGGGGTGCTTAAGGGTCAAAGCTGTATAACTGAGAGGAGACCTCCACATAGCCTTTAAGGGAATGCGGAGAACCGACCAGGGCTTCTGACCTAATGTCCAATCCTCGCCTCTCGTGGTGCACCCTGTTGGGTATCTATCTGGATACTGAACGAAAGAGGATGGGCTGACAATTTGGGATTTAGCAGACCAAATTGTATTCTTATTGGTTAAACCAAAATAAAAAATGATGGTAAATACAACATGACAAAATTTCATGCCGGCTGGGGCGTCGCCTAGTTAAACAAGGCCCCCCGTTGTTTTTGCCAGGAAACCAGGGCGAACAGCGAAAAGTCAGCTACTGGAACAAATCTGAAAATAAACCCCAACTCAACATCACCAGAGTTAAAGATCGGTACTATCAACATACGAAGCCTGAATGGCAAAGAAATGGAGCTACCTGAGGAATTAGATAAGTACCAGATCGACATAATAGGGGTGATTGAAACAAAAAAGACCAAAATTGGTGAGATATTTCTGAGCAATAAATACAAAATGTTATATTCAGGCAATGACAATCAAGGAAAAGAAGGAGTAGCCATAGTATTCAACACAAAATACGACGATAATCTTCTTGAATGGTAGCCAGTCTCAAGTAGAGTAATGTGGGCAAATATGAGAATGGGGAACTGGACAATGAGACATATTTGTGCCTATGGTCCCACAGAAGGTTCTACTAAGGTAGAAGTGGAGGAATTTTTTGAGGCTTTAGAAAAAGCAACTGACACAATGAAAAAGGAAAAGTTGGTCCTTGTTGGGGATCTAAATAGCAGAGTAGGAAATGATTGTGAGACATAAAAATATTTTGGGAAAATTTGGAGAAAAGAGCAAAGCTAATAATAATGGCAAATATCTGTTGGATTTCTGCTCAGGACATGGACTGGTTATTACTAACACCATGTTCCAACATAAAAATGTGCACAAATTCACATGGAGAGAAGAGGCTAGGAATAAGAAAAGTCTCATTGACTATGTTATTGTTGATAGTGATGTTTTCTCCCTGGTGCAGGACACCAGAGTGTACAGAGGATTTGAATTTGGAAGTGATCACTATTTAGTCTTGAGCAGGATAAAATTGAATTTCATATTGAAAAGAATAACATGTAAGAAAGTTTAAAAGCGAATAAAAGTTGAGCAGCTCTCAGATGCGAGCTATAGACTAAAATACACAAAGATTATTGAAGAAAAAATGAAAGAGTTTGAGAACAGGAATCAAACCTTGGAAATTCAGTGCAAGCCTTGAAGAAAGCCCTGATTGATTCAGCTAGAGAGGCATGTGGTGAAGTTGTCCGCAATGATAGAAAAATTAGAACTCCATGGTGGACACAGGAAGTTAAAGAGGCAGTGAAGGAAAAAAAGAAAGCATACCAAACGTTCCTGTCAAATAAGTCAGCTTGTGCTCTTAGAGAATATAGAGACAAATGCAAGAATGCTAAACACTGTGTAAAACTAGTTAAAAAAGTCATGGGAGGACTTTGGCAAGAATATAGAAAATAAATATCAAGAAGGTGGCAAAATATTCTGGAGGTTGTTGAAGAAGCTTAATAATGGAGGAAAGAGTGCTATAAAAGGAATTAGAGATGATAAAGGTGACATGAAAACGGGAGAAAAAGATATCCTTGAAGTATGGAGTAATTACTTTGAAAAACTGCTAAATGAAACAAGCAGTGATGACAGCACAGTGGTAAAAACACTGACCAGGCATGCAGTCAGGAATACATATCCATGCTTGAAGTAGAAAAAGCCATCAAAGGCTTGAAATGTGGAAAGGCAGCAGGGGTAGATGATATTTGACAAGAAATGCTGAAGTATGGTGGTATAAGAGTCTTACAGTGGCTGCACTGCATAGCTCAGAAAGCCTGGACAGAGGGACGAATTCCCGATGATTGGAGTAGAGCTCTCATAGTACCCATATATAAAAAGGGAAATAAAACTGCATGTGAGAATTACAGAGGTATTTCCCTACTGAGTGTTCCTGGGAAGATCTATGCAAGTATACTTGAGAAACGGTTGAGAAGAATTATAGAAGAAAAACTAAATTGGTGAAGAAGAAGCTGGATTCAGGCCAAATAAAGGCTGTCAGGATCAGATCTTCACTTTATGACAAATAGTAGAGAAATCATGGGAATATAACAAAGATCTCTATTTGAGTTTTGTAGATCTGGAAAAGACATATGATAAGGTGCCAAGAGAGAAGCTATTCAATACGCTACAATTACAGGGTGTTCGGGATAAATTTGACAGTTTCGTAAGGAAAAAGAAAATCTTCTTTGTATCTATTAAATTTAATGAATTGACAAAAAAACATTACAGGCAGAGTTAATTACAATACTATCAACAAGATTTACTCAAAATAACCACCATTAGCATCGATCACAGCTTCAATTCTGCTTCGGAACCTCGAACAAGCTGATGCTACAGTCTCCCTGGGAAGGGCCGCAAAAACTGTTTTAATTTTATCCATTAACTGGGCTTTTGTATTACTGGAAGTGCGATTGGTGTCTTTTTCAACTGCGCCCCATACAAAATAATCCATGGGGTTAAGGTCTGGGGAGTTTGGAGGCCAAACATTTGGACTGGTGAAGTCGTAGAAATTTTCAGACAACCATTTTTGACTTTTCCCAGAGGTGTGGCAAGGGGCCGAATCCTGCTGCCATACATACGGCCTACCATTGGCTACCCTTGTTATCCAGGGCTTGACTACAGTTAGCAACTCCACGAACAAAGCCCGAATTCCAATGCCAGGGTTCTTCAACACCTGTTCCTGCAGATTTGCGAGGAATTCTGCTGTACGAACGCAATCAGATCGTCTGCTAGGGATCTTTCTTCTTGCTACATCCTCGTAGTCACCATTGCAAGTCTCTAGTTCATGCCTGATTGTTTTTACTGTATTCAGGGAGCATTGGGCAGCAGTCGTAATATCCTTATTTTGATGGCGGGCACGAATCATCATGATACAAGTTATTCTCTTCCATGATTCAGGTGGGTTCCAGCTATCCATCCTTTCTGACATCTTGTATATGAATGAAGAAGGGTCCAAACTTTTAAATGAAGAGAAGTGTGTGTTAATACATGTAACTTACGGAAAAATATAATTAATTATAAATATGTCAAATTTATCCCGAACACCCTGTATATGGTGTCAATGGAGTATTATATCAAGCAATACTTAGTCTTTATTTGAGTTGTAAGTCAGCAGTTAGAATTGAAGGAAGTACAGGAAGATGGTTTAATGTTAAATCTGGTGTGAGACAAGGATGTACATTACCCCTCTGATATTCATTATCTATATATTTATCATATTATGAAGGAAAGTGGTTTTAAACCTGATATCAAAATTGGAGATGTTAATGTCAGCTCTTTTCTTTATGCGGATGATGTTATACTTCTAAATAAACTGCTACAAGTCTGCAAGATTCCCTGACTAAATTGAATAACTGTTGTAATAGATATGGTATGAAGGTCAGCAATAAAAAGACAAAAACAATGAAAATACAGAATTGTTGAAAATGTCAACTGCATTTTGAACGGAGAACCTTTTTAATAAGTAAAACATTTCAGCTACTTAGGCACGATTTTTAGTGAAGATGGTAAATTAAATATGGAAATAGACAACAGAATCAACAAAGCTGGTATGGTAGAAAGTCAATTGAATAAATGCATATGGAATAAGAGAGAAATTAGTCGGAACACTAAATTAGCTGTATACAAGACAGTGTTCAAACCAGTCTTAACTTATGGATCTGCGAGCTGGGTCAGAAGTAAAACACTTGACCAAAGACTAGAGACTGCAGATATGAGAGTCCTGAGAAAGATTATAGGCGTGAACAGATGGCATCAATGGCAATATCATATTAAAAACGAGGATATTATTAAAGAACTTGACATTGTCTGCATCCAGGAATGCGTTAGCAGAGCTAATCTCAGGTGGTATGGTCACTTAAACAGAATGGGTAAAGAAATAAGCAAAACAAGTGTTCTCTGCCAGGTTGGCAGCAAAACGACCCAGAGGAAGACCAAGACAGGTGGATTGATACGGTACAAAGTGCCTTAGACGATACAAATATAAGATCTGATAATGTTGGAGTCTTGACAAGTAACAGACTGATTTGGAGGAAAATTGTAGATAGGAAGTTAGTAATGATGTAATTTTTTTCATGTAGTACTATCATATCCTGTACACCCCTTGAGGGTACATGGCAGTAATTTGATGATGATGATGATGATGATGATATATATATATATATATATCATTTCTCTCTACTCTATATTTCTTCATTCTGTTCGATTCTTTGATTATTTTTTCTCTTTCTCTTCATTCTTTCTCTTATATTCTTTATCTGTTTCCCCCCCTTTCTCTTTATTGCTTATATCGGTCTGTCTCTTACTAAATGAAGTTTATATGCGAGCACTTACGCAGTTCACATAACACAGGACAAAAGTATGCGACAGTTAATTTGGCTACGAAATAATTACCCATGATGGGAATCTCTTTTCATGTTTTGTATTTCACCAAGTAACGAAATAGCTTGAGATATATTCCAGGAGTTGAGCAATACAATTTCGGCTTTGTTTCAAACAAACATTCTCCGTATTGTTCCGCTATCTTAATGTCATTACACAATTCAAATATAAATGGATTACTTCCTGAGTGTTTGTGCATCCGGAGGAATATGCAGTTCACTCTTATAACTTAATCTCTCTCTCTCTCTCTCTCTCTCTGTGTGTGTGTGCGTGTGTCAAAAAAAAAAAAAAAACAGCGCAAGGCCAAATCATTTCTTGTAATCTGTCTTTTTATTAAAATTTTTACTGAATTGAGAAGTTTTATATGCACTTCGCATAAACAAAACGAAGACAAACGTGCATATTAGTCAGAAAAAAAGAGGTCACGTGCTTTGGTTTAAAGGAAGGAACCCCCATAATAGCAGTTTTCTAATGCCCTTCCATTCTGACGAAACTGGCATAGATTAAAGCGGGTACACGCAATGTCCTTTTGGCGGACTGTTAGCTCTCGGCATCCCGAAGGGCATCATTGAGGAGCTCATTGAAATGCTGGCCACAGAACACGAGCCCTCAAATGTCACCTTGTTCGTCCGTGGGCTCCGTACCAATGCACTCTCTCGAACGGGCGGAACAGATTAACGCCTCCGAGTAATGGCTTATTTTTGTTTGCCCCGCCTCCTTCACTACAGTAAACAAACAAGGGCCAAGAAATTTTTCTCGAGGTCGCTTTCTTTTCTTTATTGCAGTTCTTTAACTTTACGACTTATTCTTCCTCACTAAGAGCAGCGTTCCCGACAAGAATTTCATGGTTCATTCTTGATATTAGTGCTTTTAATGCAGGTCTGGTTTTTAGTACGTGCTGAAAGTTGTCCATTGCTCAATGTCTAGACTTTGAACAGGTGAATCACAAGTTCAAATGGTCCGTGATGAGACTGCCGAAGAATTCCGTATTTAATACACGTTTATATATCGATGTTATTCTTCACAAAACTCTAATTTCTGTCACTTTAATTTCTACCTTCGATTCCTTGTAGCCTACCTTTAAACCGAACGTCATTTAATTGATGATCAAAGCCATTGTGAAGTGTCTCACTATCCAAAGCAGATGCTGGGATCAAAGAGATAGATCAGATATCAGATAATATTGAGAAGGAAACATTGTGAATGATTTATTCATCTCCAAACGCTACTAAGTATCGGTTGCCATTTTGAGTGGTTTAGCTCACGAAGAATATTAATTCTAGCCTCTCTTTTAAATATTGATATGTAGATCCGTTTTAGTTAACATGAACGAGAAGCATTTGTTTCTTCATTCATGTTACGTGAAAGAGTGTTTTAATAATGTTTCGTTGTGTAGCGAATTCTAAAAACATGGTTTATGGACCATAATTGAGAACTTGCTAACGTAATCATTGGATGAAGCAGGCGGGAGAGTGTGTTTGGGGGGGTTGGGTCAAACATGTGGTTTTGATAAGATTAACTAAAGAAAACTTACATTGTAAGAATAATAAAATTTATCATTTAAAGGAAGTTAATGATAATGTCAACTTAATTATGCACTCCTTGAGAATACGTATGAAGAAATGATTGTGATAATGATAGAAAAACTAATTAAGACTTTTTGAACTTTTTATAAAAAAATCTCTGTTGAATATGAACCTTATGTAGCGATTGATTCGACTCATGATTACCAAAAATAAAGAACCAGATAAAAAGATTTCCTTGGTTGTATACGCCAACCTGCTATTTTAAATACAATTTTTATTTTAAACACGTTCTAAGAATATATTTCGAAAACAGTAAAAGGTAAGATCGTATAGAAAAAAAAATATGGGGGAGGCAAATTGCCAAATACGCTGACTACGAATGCGAATGCTGGTCTTGAAATTCACGCTTGTTCTTGTTATCATTCAGGGAGTGTGATTGAAGTCTAATTAGCGGAATAATGAATTACCGACCATTTAAAACTATATATTTAGAAATTTATGTACTTTTAATCATACAAATATAACATTTATTTTGCAAATGATATTCTGTGTTTTTCAATTTAGCTACTTGAATATAAATTCTACCCTTCGGTTCTTCTTTATGAACTGGTCAATAACATCGTCATAAAAGTTAGTTGTAACTTCATTTTCCCAAGCAACACGCACTTGTAAAGGCTGGCTGAAGCTCACTGGCTAGAGCTACGTTGACTGCGTATGGCCTGTGTTTAAGCAACAGAGTGAGACGACGTGAAATGGCTATGCGCGCGCATGAAATCACAGTGCTGCTGCGAGGACCTGGAGGCTCCTACAACCGAGCAAGCCAAGGTAGCTTTGACTAGACAAGCAAGCATCGGCCTTCGATACACAACGCAAAGCTCAATTATTGCCGCGCAAGCTTAAGACGTCTTCTGTCTACAAAAATAAAAGCCTAAATGGAATGCTTATAAATGCATGCATTTATTAACAAATAAATATTACTTCTTTCTCAATTGATATTAGTTTTCTTTCTTTATTTAGCACAAAAATTGCACTTTCTGTATATTAATGGTACTGAACCCATAAAGTTGGCTATATAATATTTTCGAATTATAGCAGAGTGGTTAGGCCACGAAGCGTAGTTATAGTGTAGATGCCATCAGCTACGAGAGGCTAGCTTTTCATATTTAGGAAGAATGCATAGGTTGTGGAAATAAGCTGATAATCGGATTTTTTTTTTTAAAGCTTAAAACATAAAACAAAACAAACATACATGTCAAACATTCGGTGACATCAGCGTAAAGAGAATTCAAATCGAAATTCTGTATGCTTGATGTTTCCTATTGTAGTTGTGCCGTTAAAGGAATTTTTTTAAATATGGTCCGTTTGCTATAACATTTTTTGATAAGTTAAGAGGCTATTTAATTAAAACTGCCTATGCCTACAAAAAAACGAAGAAATAAAAAAAATGAAAGAAAGATATTTTTAATTCATGTATTCGTTACATTCGCATGCCATTATCCACTGATGTAATGATATATTCCAAAGCGGCCTGAATCACATTTCAAAGAATGCAGCTCTCCTAAAATGTATGTGGAAAGGTTTAATGATAACACTTAAAAATCCAAATATTTTCCTCTCTGATTTCAGCGCCTACCAGATGAAATAGATATGAAAGAAGCCAATTTCTGTCTTTGCTTAAGAAAGAACTTTATATTTTCGCCATCGGAAACGAGATATTAAAGCATACTTTTACGCCCTCGCAGGAAAAAGTTCAAAATAGACATGACAATGACGTCACTAGGGAATTATTTTCAAGTATGCTCTTCATTGTTTTACCAACCGTAAAGCAATTATGGTACACATACAGTAACGTAACCTGTCCAGATGTGTAAGGTAATCCTCTCCCTGTTTCCTCCGTACGAAATTTTGAAGGTTGAAAAAAAAAAAAAGTGTTTCTGTGTGGAGAATGTATTATATATATATATATATATATATATATATATATTACTTCTCTAGAAAAAGTCGCGCTGTCTTGATTGTTTATTCAAGCTTTTTGTGGATTGTGTAATCTGATGCTACAATGGAAGAACTAGTTAAATAAATAAATTCCGTGTGATGATACAGCGTTCCCCCTTTATACGGGAGTTCACGGTACCATCTAGTCCCCCCAAATTTTATCCGGGCTTCGGAACCGGCATAGGCTGACGAATCAGACCTATGGCTGGGTCAGTATTCCTGACTGTAATCCGTGTGTGTCCTCGGACTGGTTTGTTTGCTTGCGGGATGAAAACCACCAGATAAACTGGCTGAAAAAACCCTGCTGTCCACACCCAAGATCGGCTAACTTGGCTATGGCTGAGGAAGATCCTTGAGCTCCTCACGTCGTTGACGGGAATCGAACCTAGAACACTCCTTCCCCAGGCATATGGTTGCGAAGCGTAAAGTCACTAGGCTAACCGCGCGGACGAAGAACTAGTTGATCATCGTTAGAATTTGTTTCAAGAAAGATCAATGAAATCTGAACTCTAATGTTACTGTTTGCGTACTATGTATACAACAAAAATCAAATAAACAGGGCACGGAAGCAAGTAAATGGATAACGAGTATTCACTTCTTATTTCATTTTAAATAGTAGATGATCTTCTCTACCTACCCATTTCTGGATCACTTGTGACCCTGAAAAGGGTTGAAAAAAGTTTCATGTTCAATACCTAAAAGGAAGGTGCCTAGATTTTTTTCTCAATCTATCTACGATGCTAAGTTACTTAAATTTATGACTTTTTTGTGGTAGGAGAATCATAAAAATATATAAAAAGTGAATTTTCTTGCTTTGAAGATGACCTATCTAAAAATGAATAAGCTGCATAGGCTGTTTTGGGAGTCCCCAAATTCCTAATCTTTAATTTAATAATTTCTCCTTCATTAGATATGTTGTTTATTGATAACTGGGGACATCCAGACAACTGGATAATTTTTCTAATTTTCACTCACCTCTTTTCTAAAATCATATCATTGATATAATTTACCCAAGAATTAGAAAATGTGTTAGTAAACTTCAAACCGAAACCTAAATTTAAATCTAAAACGGTCAGATATAAACCTGAAAAGATAATGCGGAGATTTATGTGTTAAGTTAATTTATACGCAAGCGAAGGTTCGAAACAGGTCTACTGCTGGTGTGCATCTTGAGACACGCACCTAATAATGAAGATGGTTCCTCTCATGTTGACACCATCTCACTTGTACCATGCTATATTAATATCTCGTAGTCAGTTCATAAACTGAGGAAGTACGTTCATATTGCAAGGTATACCCCCATTAAGGGTTGCGGTTACAATATACAATAGACATTATATATGTTGTAGTATTTGATAGTATTTTTACTTTGTTTTTATACAATCAATATTATGACAAGATTCGATGTTTTTTCTCTTAGAGACCAGGAAACGTTTTACACATGAATAATTTTGAATGGACAAGGCACTGTATTAATTTTTTTTTTTTAAATATTTTAAGGGTTTAATGATTTCCACAAATAGGAAAATATTCTTTAGGGATCTCATCTTAGCGCACAAACCATTTTTAGTGTCACTAACATAATATATGATATAAAAACCGAAGACTGTATTTGTGTCCGTTATGGAGCACTACTTTAAGCCCATAAAACTAAGCGAGAGTAAATTGGTTGGCTATTTGATGGGCAATTGACGTCACGAAGATAGACATGGGGGTGTCGTAACTTACTGGATTATGGCGGATGACAGGGGAACAACAATGCGAACCCCCACATTCCACGAGCGTTCGCAGAAAGAAAGCCTTTTTGATACAAACTCACATACGCGCCACCTATCTTACTGAGTGTTTTACATAGTTCAGCAAGAGGCGTGACATCCAATACATTATGTAAGCACGTCAAGTTCTCGACGGCGGCAAACGGTCGGACAAGGAGACCAAACCTAAGGTCTTAAGCACCAGACGTAAATAACAAAGGGTAGTGGTGTGTTTGTCCCACTGCTGAAAACTTAGCATACGGTACACGCGAGGTTCGTTGGCACGACACGAGCAATGCTGTTGCTGCATGCATCAGACCAACCACAGGTCGTGTTCTGCTTGTTCGCAAGTCCGCATCGAAGGGCGAAAACTGTTTTACATGCACAGCTGCCCCTAATCTTTTCACAACTGGGAATTAATTTTTACTCCTGCAGAGTGGGAGCTATTTAGTATGGCAACAACACACTATTGCCTATCTTCAATAACAGGTAGCCGTATCTCTATAGTAGCAGCTTTACTGAACATATTATGTCTGTGGGATGGTACCGGACTACAATATATTTCTTTTTTTTTTATGGTGAATTTCCTCGTTTTATTTGTTGCTTCTATGAAACTCACATCCGAAATGGGGGGAAAAATGGAAAGAAAATAAATAAAAGAGTCCGATAGATTTCAAGCTATCGATTAATCTGAGAAGGTATTTGTAACTCCTGCTCTAATCTGTGCATCAATTAGTACAGTGTTATGTATCCGAAAATGTTTCAAAATAAAATACTATAACATGGTTACGTAAATAATACTACTTCAATGCTTTACAATATCAATAAGCCTGTAAATCTGTAACACGTGTAAATTATGAAAAACAAAAAAAAATTATCAATGGCTTCAAGATGAAGAAGATCACATCCATCAACGACCAGAATGATGGATTGACTGTGTTGTAATATGTTTTGTTTCCTCTATGTGCAAATTCAGTTGAAATCAAGAGTATAGCTTTATAGTACGACTCGGGTTGTGTTTGGAGTATTGCTTTTGTACGTACAGTCCTTTATGTTTTAATGTCGTTGAATTATTGATATCGCAGTTCAACAAGTCCGATTTTAAGAAATATTTTATCACCTTGCTTCAATGTTTTAAACTACGCATCAAACCTGTTTTCCTAACCTAGGAATTTCAAACATAAATCGGCAGCTAGGTCTCATATTTTCACTGGGAAATTTTCCGATAAAGCGTCATAAAGCAAACAAATATGTCGCTTGGCAAAAATGAAAGAATTGGCAAGTGACAACAACAAAAAATCACTAATGAGCTGCGAGTTTACAACCCCTACATTGATCTGCATATTAATTAATACAACGTCTTTTACAGACTCCCACCTAAAATTGAGAAGACCACGGTTGCAGAAGAACTCCTGGTATTCGATTAAATTTGTCAGCGAAGGTAAATTTGATGTTTCAGATCGAATGATGGTAACCATTAACAACGACAGTAGTGTTTTGTGAGGTGCGTTTATAATAGAAATTAAAAAAAAAAAAATTCCATGCGCGACATCAATTTATTTGCGAGGTCTGTAGTGTTAATATCAGGGGCGGCTCGTGCATAGGCACTGCGGAACTGCAGCACCCCCAATTTTTCTCGATATATAAATATATTTATTAATTTATTTATATTTGCGTATGATATTTAATTTTATCATCAACAATCCTATACAATTCTCTTATTTTGTATAAAAAATAATAAAAATCCATCTTGTAGCACTTAGGAGCGAGGGCGAAGGACGCTAGCAGCACTGTGTTTACCACAGTGTCATATTGCTATGCGCGCAAGTATATGCACGTCATAGTGAGATGTGAGCTATTAGCGTAATGCGGCACTGTCCGTCGCGCAGTTCCACTGTTGTTTATATGCAGTTTCCGCCAGTAATAGAGTGTTCATAGTGCTTATCGTGTTTACTCCGTCTCTTTAAATATTTGGACATTAGAATTAAAGACATAACATTTCTTATAGTAATTTCGAATTATACCAAATTGTATAATTTTATCGATAATAAACAATATTGTTTCATGTTTAATTTTTTTAAATTTTTACCATAATTTTGATATTTTATCCAAACACGTGTACACTGTACTTACAGTGCGTATGTATATTTCGAAACTTGCAGCACCCCCACGGTTTCAAGCCACGAGCCGCCACATGAATTTTCAGGACTTCATTGGCGAACTTTAGATAACAAATAAAGAGCTTTTATTGTTTGGAAAATAGAAAATATATCCGTTCTCTATTGCTCTGGTTGTAGTCTAACCATGCACTTCTACACCAATCCTGAACATTTGCCACCGATAGCAGTTTTGCCAGCGATACTGGTGTAGTTACAGTGGTTTTGAAAAGAATGAATTATTCTTCTATTTTTCATTTCACCAATTTAACAAGCCTATTCACCTAGTTCTTCACGTTCTTTGCATTTCTATTAAGTCGTGAAACTACAGTCTTAACTTAAATGAAACATAAAGTGAGGCAGTAACCAGAAATCATGAGAAGAGGCAATTAATCATGTTGACTTGTTTTGACAACACCAAAACAGATACAACATCTCCACATTGCCTCTTTTAATGACAGCTACATGGAAGTGTTTGGTTTTGAAAGACAAAATTCTTCTAGTTAATGAGTTAATGCAAACTTTTGGATTTTAGTTCAAAATTACTGACTAGATTTTTAGATGTAATTTGGATTACGAGAATAAAATACAAATAGTGAATAAATTTGTGTGGAAAGATGACGTTTTAAAATAATAATATAAGTTCGGAATACGTTTTGCGTACAGTCCATTTTCAACTCCTCTGAACAGTTCAGAAGTGGCGAATACACCAATTGGTTTGATAGCAACAGACTGAATTCAGCATCCATAGTGATGTTTTGTAGATAAAATTGTATCCATCCAAGCAAATGTAAGTTCACGAGAGAAATGGAAGAGGGTTTCAATTTGAAACAACGTGAGCAACAGAAATGTTTGATTCCATGTTTTATTCATTCACCAATGGAAGAATCATGGGATGAATTACTCATGAAAACTGTAAATGTGTAGATTTACTTGTTTGATAAAATGAGTCTAAATTTCCTTATATATCTGCATTGCGGCGTTTCGACGTAGAGCAGCGTCCCCTCTGTTGTCAAGGTAATTGTTTATTGCGCATCTCCATTCTCTGCATCTTTTGATGAGCATTACTATCGCTGTCAGATGGCGAAATTTATAACATACTGGTGCAATAACACGTAAGTATAACAGAAAAAAGCCTTCTCAATTAATAAATGATTCTTGAATACTCTATTTCCAATTTCATTTTTCATTCCATAACGAGATTACATGAAACTGTTCGCTTATCAAAAATAAATATCTCCCATTAATTGGCCTGTCATTTCTTCGTAATAAAAAATTCAGTTGGTGTTAGTTGATCGGCATAATTGGAGACAAGCGTGAATGAAGCCTCCTTGAGCTGATTACAGGTTTCTCTATACAGAACCGGTATTCTTGATGAGCACAATTTAATGGCATTTGAAAGCCAAGCCATGCAGTACTTGACGTCTGAAATGCTTAGTGATATTACAATAATAAATAATGTGGCTAAGTTAAATAACGATTTTTTATTTACAAGTCAAAATTTTAAATTAAAATTACGTGTAATATAATTTCATTTTCAATTAAATTACGCTGACTTTGCTCAAAATCGAGCAATTGCTTTGCTTCACTTTCTACAGTTGAGTACAAGCATTTATCTTCTGGCATTCACTAAAAGAACAAATGATTGTCTGACCTACTGCTGGTTGTAGATGAAGTCAGCGAGAGACAGTTTTGAAAAGAAGAAACTTCAACAAGTGACAGCTTCTCAGTAAAAAAAAAAAAAGTGAAGCAATGTCAAGGATGTTTTTTGGTTTCTTCATCGCACTGTGCAGGCTAACCAGCTTTCTAGTTGAATACATTTTCTCTCTCTCTCTCTCTCTCTCTCTCTCTCTCTCTCTCTCTCTCTCCCACTTACCGAGAATTGCCTTGAATTCGACAAAGAAAACTACTATAATAGCGTATATTTGTTAGAGTGTTCCTTTTTGTTTCATTTGTTCTTGAAACATTTCTCTTTCTTTCTTTCTGAGTAGAATCAAAAGGCATCTTGAAGAAAGGTCAGCAGAAGTAGTCCATCCTCTAGTTGTTTGAAGTGTGACAGCATCTTCTTCTTAGAAGACGCAGAGTGTAATGCGGTCGAGAAAGGTTTTATTTTCTTTCGTATTTCTCTCTCTCTCTCTCTCTCTCTCTCTCATCTATGTCTTCTTTGATCTTCTCTGTTATTCTAGAATCAAGTTTCTTAACTTTACAATTTTGTTACCTCTAATGCTTTTACATATTCTTATTTAATTCTGTTTTCTTACCCATATGCCCGTTTTATTGATTATATTTTTGCATTACTTTCAGGTGTCTTGATTCTTTAGTACATCTAAACTAGTTCTTTCACCTGTTTCCAGTAAAGTTTCTGTCATCTTTGCATCATTTATAATCACTATGTTATATCATAATTATTTCCAATAATTAGCTTATATATTAGCAATTTAGTTTAATTAATATTGTTTATCACCATCGTCAGCCATTGTCAATACACTGCCAGATTCCGAGATGACTCCAAGACTGTATGTCAATGGCTTTTCTTCCTCATGTCACTCTTGCTAATGTAAGGATTTCTTCAATCCACCGTGATTTTAGTCAACATTGTGATCATGTTTTCTCCCATGGAATCCAATCCAGTGCTTCTTTGGTCCATCGTTGATATTGTCATCGAACAATATGCCCAATCCATTTCCGCTTTAGATGTTTCACTCTTTCTATGATGTTGATTTCTTATCCACGTATTTCTTTTGTGATCCAGTCTTGTAATAACCAGCACTAAATGACGTTGTGCTTAGTTTTTGTATGAATTTTCTTTGCATTAATGTATATGTTTCACAGCTCTATGTCAATAAGGAAGAATACATTGGTTCAAAACTAACTTTACTTTTTCGCTAATTACCTTTTGAATATTGACTGTAATTTTCCAAATGCTTTCCACCCAAGCATTGGACGTCTTTAATTACTTCCATAATATTTTGATCCATTAATATCCGTTTTACTAATTATATGTAATGATCCACTTCTTCAATTTCACCACTATTTTATTATTTCTAGCTCTTCATAGCTGTTGAACATAACTTGAATCTCCTTTAGGTTTATCTCCAAGACAGCTGTTTTGCTAGCAATCTGGAGTTCATGGATACGAGTCTGTAATTCACGTGTAGTTGAAGTAAAGATATGCAAAGCGGAAATGGCTTAAATATCTTCAAACCTTTTTCTTCAAACCTCTTTCTTACTAATCAAGAAGTTTGAATATTTCTTCTAAGCATGCTGTAAATATTTTTGGAGATATTGTCACCTTATCTTATATCTCTCTGTATTTCCACAGTGGAGATGTTTACATTAAAATGAATCCTTGCTGTTACATTGGTATACGTTGATTTAATTGTTTCTCACATATACACGTAGCTCCTCCACTTCTGTTTTCGTGTTTTTTTAAGTATTGCACTTTTTTTACCGAATCAAATGCTTTTGCATAATCAATAAAACCAAGACATAAGGATAGTTGATAGTTAATTACATCGTTCGACAATCTGTTACAAACACTTGAATGTGGTATGTTTTGCAAAAACTACTTCGAAAGACTGCCTGTTCGTTTGATTGTGCAAAGTTGAACATAGCCTATGTACCAAGCTTTTGGAAGTACTTTGTAATCCACCCATTAGTAGGCTACCGATTCTTCAAGACTTCTACTTCACTTTTTGTGTATCAGAATAAGAATAGCCTTTCTTCGTGCTTTTGGTGAGTCATTTTTCTTCAGACATAGGGTAAAAGTTTCACCAAGATTCTGTAAATCATTTTCCTACCTGCTTTCAGAAGTTCAACTATGACCATCCTTACCGGTAGCTTTTCATTTTGCATGCTTTGGATGCTCCACATAACATCTTCTTGTAGAATATGTAGTACCACTTTAATTATTTCGTAGTTGTCTTCTTCATTTGTTTCGTTATCCTGCTATAATCCTGAGTAAAATTCCTCAATTCTTTTTTACTATAGCATATATATTTCTAGTTATGTTCCCATCTCGTAGTTTGATTGCAACTGTCTGTTTATTGGTGTTCATCAACTGATCAAAAACTGTTTAAATTCTGAGAACTCCAATTGTCTTAATTGTTTGTGGAGTATAAGAGAGGACTAAGCTTTATTAAACAGTGATAAGGTTGTTCTTATCACAATTCAGAATTTTATAGGACAATCATTCTCGTGAAAGAATGTAAATTTTATTTATTATTTCATTTTTCAACCTTCACGCCGAATTCAGTGCTACATGCTATGGCCCACATGTAGAGACATAAAAAGCCTAATCCTCAACAATATCTTGGGTTATCCAACTTCAGATCTGAAGAATCGAAACATCACTCTCTGGTAAGCTCTCCAAGCTGGGAACGCAAAGAAATCTCGAAATCAGTCCGAGAGAGAGAAAGAGAGAGAGAGAGAGAGAGAAAGAGAGAGAGGTCAAAGCTTAGCAAGTCCATATGACTTTGCCGAACGCATACACTTCTAAACGACACAATGTAAGGACATAGCGGATGTAAATTTTGGTACGATTAAGTGTTTTTCAAACAGACCATCTCCAAGTCATGATTTTCAGCATCTCGTGATGAAGAGAAGTGAGTGGTCGTTTCACACCTGTACTTCGATAAAGACTAATTCATTATCACTCTCTTTACTAGACAAGTCTTCGGAATTCGAAGAGCTAGCCCAATAATGAGATTATATGGCTATTATCTAACTTTGTTTTTAACCTATTCCTTTATTAAATATTCCTTCATACTTCGTGTGCAACAGAAACTTTGTGCAAGATGAGCCAACGTTTTTGTACCATGACAGCCAGCTCTGCAGTTCTACTTCTCTCAGTCATACGAGCTCGAATCGAGACATTGATTCTCGTCTTTATTAAATCTATATATATTCATATCCAGCAGGGAGGGAGGGAGAATATCCTATTCCTGATGATGTTAGGAGGACACATGTTTAGATTGATTCTTGTAATGCAGAGCTCCATCTGCTGAATGGTGTAACATTAAAGCCGATTTCCTTTGTTCAATCCAGGTAGTCGTAATCGGTCCCTTCCATCTGGCGTCGATAATCACCCCCTAATATGAAGGAGAGGGAAAGTTTCTTTACTGTGAAGAGGCGTAAATCTAGGCAATGGCCACCGCAAATGAAAAACCAAGACACGCATGGTTAACGATGACACAGAAAATGCTAGTGATACATCATGAGGAAGATTTAACCAAGAAGGAACTGCTGAGTGAAGAGCTAGCCTTCATTCTGAGGAGTACAGAGAGAGAGAGAGAGAGAGAGAGAGAGAGAGAGAGAGAGAGAGAGAGAGAGGAAAAGAGAACCAAAAGGATCTCTATTCTTCTAGAATCGTGACAGCATGTGACATCCCATGCAGAAAAAAACGGAAAAGTCTCAAGCTTCAGTTTCTTGTTTCTGCCACAGGCAGAAGCATTGACAGCTAACACTGGGCCTGGGAAAAAAATAACTTACCCGGCCCTCTGAAGTGTAAAAACAAGCAGTAAAAGCTTGCGTCTGGGTCCTAAAAATTGCGGCTTGAGAATCTTATCCTCCCTTCCACCCTTCTCTTCGGGGCTAGCCACAGGGGACAACATAAAATGTACTCTACTTTATCTCTTTGTCAGACTGATATTTAGGTCTTGCCATCAACTTTGAAGAACTCGATTTCTTGAAGGAGTTCCTGCAAGGCTTCTCTAGGAAAGACTATGAGTAGTATAAGATAAGATCATCTGCGTTTGTCATAGAATAAACACATTCATTCTGTTAAGGAAGTATATCTTGGAAGTCAGCGTATCTTGGAAGAAGGTGAAGAACCTCATCAATGACAGAGTTTAAGAAAATAGGACACGGCGAATCTCCTTATCATATACTCCTAATTGCTGGGATGGACATCGACCTGGCACCTAGTAAAGAAATTAGCAAAGTAAACCTCCCTAAAATGGGTGAGGAAAGCTTCTGAACATCTTGTGGACAGCGCGCGGAGTACAGCTTGAAGAGACTCTCATAGGCTTTCTAGGGGTGGGGGGAAGGTTCAGACATGTCTTAAAGAGAAAGAGAAATTGGTCTCGTGAATCAGAGAGAAAGAGAAAGAAAGAGAGAAATACGAAAGGGAATAAAACTTCCTCGGCCGCAATACACTCTGCGTCTCCGGAGTGAAAGGAGAATATGCTGTTACACTTCAAACATGGCCTTTTATACTTCAACCAATAAGCCTTCAGAGCCTATTGGTTGATGTGAGGCGACGCTGTCTACTTAACTCACTAGGCCAACGAGGAAATCAGCTTCAAGTATAGGTTATGGAAGAGCTTAAATAATTGCTTGAGTTCTATAAAATTAGTCGAAAGAAGAAGACGAGTAGAGTTGAGGGTGCTGTCATAAGCAAAGCTATGGTTAGGATGTGAGGTCAGTGAGAGAAGATCGTTTATGTATAATTGAAAGATGTCGATGATGCAACAGAGCTCTCTGCAATAGTCGACAATTTTTAAGACGGGAGCCATCCGCAATTGCACACAGTGAACTATCTACCTTGACATGGTACCTTGGTAAATAGGCCACTACGTTAAACCCGAAAATTGATTGGAATTTGATCGGATTTAAGTATCCAAGCGCTTGTTCTTTAACGCTGCGATAGTTTGGATACTGGTAGAGGTTTCTAAGTGGAATGAAGACCATTCCATTAGAATTATTTCAATTATGCAATTAGAGCAAGTATCTAGATTTCTTCCCATTATCAGATTTACTGATAATGGGAAGAAATAATACAAAATCCAGAGTTCATTGCATTTTTCATCATTGCTAATTATAAGACTGCAAAGACAGCAACAAAGATCGTATGATGGTGGTAGTTTGAGCAACTTACCAAGAGATGCCACACTTTATCAGACTTGAAACTGTCTTGAGTCCTTTTCGTTACAAACTTGCATCTAGTACTTGAGACTAATCAGTTAATCAAAAGTATTATTGTAATAGTATTCGAAAAGTAGAAATTTGAAGATTACAAACTTCTGTAGAATAACAGTAGCAAGAATAAAAATCAATATGGTATGGTTTTTTAAACTGTTTTCTATTAGTTTAATTTAATTAATTATTGAAATAAGAGCCAACAGGCTTCACTTCGGCGAAGTAAAATTATTCAAAATTAAGTGGATATTGAATACCACACTATTTCTTAGCCGAATAAGAAACACAAAGTTTCTTATTCTTATGTTTCTTATTCGGCTAAGAAATAGTGTGGTATTCAATATCCACTTAATTTTGAATAATTTAATTAATTTATTTAATACAACACAATACTTAATACAAATACAATTTAACAATGGCAAATATGTATAACCCAAGAACATAAGCTCATCCGATTTATAAAATAATATATTATAGAAATCAATATATAATAACGCCGTGCACAAAAATATTGGCAAGAACAATACACTCATGTTCATAGAAACCGCATCAGTTTACATGAATATAGTTTTTAGTAGTTAAATAGTCAGTTTCATTGGTTTATCATTAGATATTTTGTTGCATTGCATCATCTATCCTTCCCACGGATTTCTGTATGATGTAATGGTTGCTGTTATTGCGTCAGACTTTTTATACTATAAATAGCAAGAGTTAGTTTTCGCATTTTCGTGCTGAGATCGCTATGCATGGTTTGCGTGCATTTAACACCTTGCAAAAAGTGTGATTCAAGCTTTGAATAGAGAACGCTATTCCTCTCTTGAAATAGCTAAAAGGGTGTCCTGTAGTCAATTTACTGTGGTAAGGCTGCTGTTGAAAGTGAAAGAAACCGGATCTGCTGAAAGGAAGAAAACTGCCGTGTACACCATGCTAAGATCGAGTTCTAAAGCGACTCGCTCTCTCAAAAATCGCTGTGCGTTATCCAGAGAACTGAAATGGAACTGGGAAGAACCAACAGGAGTTGTGGCAGGCTCTATAACTTCTCTGTCAGGAGAGGACTCATTCAACAGCGACCGATAGCCAGGTGCCCTAAAAAGAAGCCTTTGTTAACTCAAAAAATTGAGATTGGCTCGGTTAATTTGGTGCAAAGAGCATGCCAAATGGACCTCTGATCAATGGAAAAGAGTAACCTTTTCTTACAAGAAAAGCTTAACCAGTAGGGCGCCGACGGCAAACAGACAGTTCGAAGACGATCAAGGGAAAAAACGCAATCCTGACTCTGGTGTCAATAGTCAAATTCTCAGACGATCTGGGGCTGCTTGTCGTATAATGGCGTTGGTGGCTTGCATTTCCCAAAAGTTTCAGCGAATGCACAAATGTACCAAAAAATTTTAGAAGAAGAATTGCTGCCTACTTTTTCTTATTGTTGTTGGCATAATAGACGAGAATGAAACCAATTTTTGGATTTTACTAAAAGGCCGATGCCTCTAACTTGCTGTTCTAGGTTGGAATGATCGAAACCAAAGTCAAATTCTAGTTTATTTTATCTCAGAATGACATTAACGTGTAATCTAACAAGTAACCATTTAAAATGACATTTTTTATTGGCCAAATAGACAATTAACCTTTACTTCCTTGGAGAATAAAAAATTGTCGAACTGTTATTTGATGAGGTTATACAACAAAAAATAAGTGGATAATATAAATGGCAGTTAATTGCATTGATTATGACTGATGGCTTTGTAGCACTTATCTCTGATTGGACTGTGTTTTTTCCTTATTTGGATATCAGTAATACTGGTTATTACTTGGACAGACATTCAAACTTTCATCCTAATGAGGTTACAGTTGACATCTTAAAAAATAATAAATTGCATACTTAAGAAAGATGAAAAAAAATTCCTGGATTTTTACAGGAGCGGTTTTATAAAAGTATTGCTGTTTTTGATCTATTAACTGACTTGTCTAGTGGAGGGAATTCATTTGTAACGAGCGATTCAGACTAAAGCAATTTATAGTAAATGACATGAAAGGCTATAGGATTATGCCTTTTCGATGCTAAAAGAGTGAGATGAACGGAAAGTTAGCATTTTGGTCAGCGTTGCATGAAAAATCAGCATAGACAAACCAAATATAAAGAAACAAACCGGAGCAAACACTTCATCATTATCATATGTGTTTTTTGCAGAATGATTTCAATAGGCTGGAATTGTGGGCATGGGAAAATGGGTGTCAGTCCAATGTCAGTAAATGTAAAGTCATTCACCTCTTCGGCATGATTAGATATCCACTGTCGCATTACATTGGTGGGATTAGGCTAGAAGAAACTGATGAGACTAGGGATCTTGGAGTGTTAATAGATAGGAAGTTGAGGTTCAATGGTCATATGGCAAAGATTGAAAATCCAACTCCAAAGATAATTGCAATGCTGAAATGAACATTCACATGAAGGACTTGATAAAAACTCACTTGGACTATTGTGCGCAGATCTGGTCTCCTGGTTTCGGTTGTGATTCTGATATATTGGAGAGAACAAACGAGATTGTTAAAAATGATATTAGGATTGTGGAATACTGATTATGAAGACAGATTGAGAATTTGTGGACCGCAGACAGGAGAAAGAGGGGTGATATGATTGAGACTTAAAAACTTCTGGAAGGGTCATACAGGATTTCAATTGATGGGATTTTTCAATTTATGGAGGGTGCGGAAAGGACGAGAGGGAATCCTTGGAAGCCGAGAATGAAGGCCGCCAAGAAGGGTGTGAGGGCTAGATTTTCTCTCAGAGGGTGGTGCGTGATTGGAATGAATTGCTATTGGATGTCGTGAGTGCAAGCAGTGTGAATGAATTCAAGAATAAGTATGATAGCTGGTTTGTGTGGTATGTGGCCTTCCTCGGTGAGTCTCTGACTCCATGGAGGTGTCTCTTAATAATAATAATAATAATATTAATAATAATAATAATAATAATAATAATAATAATAATAATAATAATAATAATTTTTTTTAACATTTTATTATTTCTCAGATAAATTACATACAATAATTTTTTACATATATAATATTTATAATACATTATTATGAATATAATTGTGCATAACAAATACTTGCACGTACAAAATGATTTATTTTTTAAATAATAATAATAATTTATTTATTATTATTATTTTTTATTTTTTTTTTAATAATAATATATTTTATTGATTGCTAAAATATTTATACATACAATAAACATCTTGTGTGACATTGCATCTTATAATTTTACAGAGTTCAGCACTAAGTGCTGCAATTCCTACATTGGATTTCAATTAAAATTTTTAATAATACTTTTTTGCCTTTATATTATGTATTTACAACATATGTTCTTCTAATATTAACAGTGAAGATTATACAGAATTTTTTGTATAATTTTTATTTTGTTTTTATTTTTATTTATTTATTATTATTATATATATATATTTTTAAGTTTGAGAAAGAATGATTATACATACAAATTTCTGCATTTGCTTATAAGTATTACTTGTAGATGAGTGAGGCACGTTAATCCCACCTACTTCGAAGCTTGGGTTAGCTTTTATGAAGAGAGTGGGATTTAGCCTTCACTAGTTGTGTTGTTGCTACTGTTTATGTATGGGATGTAGGCATTGGATGCTTGTGATTTGTGATGTGTATATTAGTGTTAATGGTTTCTTAACTTTGTTGGTATATTTTCCACAGTTCGTTTTTTAATGTTCGGTAGTTATCTACGTGTTTTAACTTTCTTGGTAGGTTGTTGAGTAGCGTGGGTATCTGATGTGATCTCACAAATGAACCGTATGAGTTGTTGAAGGGTGTGGGGATGTAGAGAGTTGTTGTAGGTCGTGTTATACGATATGTGTCTCTGTTGTTTCGATAGATGATGTTGAAGTAATTCCTTGTTAATGTCATGTAGTGTTTCAGATTTTTAATACTCAGAATTCTGTGTATCGCCATTTGCTTGTCGGATATTGGTTGTTGCGTGTAAGGTGTCCAGATCACTGTTGACACGATTTTCCTGTGTGGTGTTTCTAATTTTGTTAGGTGGCTGTTTGATGTATTTGCATAGACTGTTATTCCGTATCTGAGTAGGGATTCGCAGATACCGTGATATAGGAGTTTTTTTATGTTGGGTGGAATAATGTCTTTAACTTGGAAGAGTTTTGCTGCGATGATCTGGAGTTTGGTGTGTGGGTATTCTATATGTTTTGTCCATTTAAGGTGGGAATCTATATAGAGACCGAGGTATTTTGCGTGTGTTACGGGTTTGATTTCGGAACATTGGCAGGTATTTTTGTTGTTAATGCAGCGGTATGTGTGACAATGGATCGATAGTGATGCGGGGCGTATGATTCTTGGGTTGTGTATTATCAACATCTGTGTTTTGGTGCCGTTGATTAGAATTGCGTTTTGGTGGAAGTATGTTGTGATTTCGTTTAGGTCTTGTTGTGTTTTGCAGAGAGCTGCGTTAATGTCTGTGTGGATTGCTAGTAGTGCAGTGTCATCTGCATATTGAAATATTTGACTTCTTATGGATATGTTATGAACAACGTTAATGTATATGTTGAATAGAGTGGGTGATAATATGGCACCTTGAGGGACACCGTGTTTTACTTGTATACTCCGACTGTGACATGTACCTATTTTTGTTACTTGTGTTCTGTTTGAGAGGTAGTTCTTGAACCATGTATGCAGTGTTCCTCTTATGCCTATTGAGTATAGTTTGGTGAGTAGTATGTCATGTTCAAGTGTGTCAAATGTCGAGAGCTTTGTTTATTGTGTCGGCGATGTCTTCTAATAAAGTAATGGTGCTTTTTGTTTTCTGAAATAATAATAATAATAATAATAATAATAATAATAATAATAATAATAATAATAATAATAATAATATGTGTTAGGTAATGGAGGATGGATTAACTTCTCTCTCACGTGGCAATAGTTAGCTGAGCCTAAAAATGTTGATCGAGTTACTTTTTTATGGTAAACCTAGACCATGAAAGATTCCAAACTTAAGGGCGTTAATCCCATGGGTAAGATAAGGATTAACTAATCTGGGAATCCTGCTTTTTAGATAACTAAACGTAAATCTTTTTCAAAATATTGGAGGCCTTTAATAATCATGGCAGTGGTGGTCTTACACACCGGGTAATAAAAATCATCTGGAACATAAAGATTCACAAAATCCATGTACTGTGGAATTTAAACCCATAATATGTTTGGTTGGAATGGATTATCAACTCGACTAAGCATGCCAGAAAAAAAAGAAAAAATTAATCAAGGGATCATTAGAGAACTAAATGCATTTTAAAATAGTTTCGATAATTCATTAAAAGCAATTATATAAGAATTCAGGTGAGACACGAGAAAACATAACAGCGAAAACACTTTTTTAAAATTCTATTCTGTGTTGAGCAATAATAAATGGAAGTTATTTCTAGGAATGTGATTACAGACAAACACATGAGTGAGTATACTATTGAAAAGTAATCTGAAAATCAACTCAAATGGAAGAAGGAACTATAATGGGTTTTGAAAAATAAAATCGAATGTGGCGAGGGGAATGAAGTGGAAGATAAAAACGTAGAAAGTATTTAAAAGTATGATATGATATTATCAGGGATATGAAAGTTTAAATATTCACTTTATCATGTTACATTATTCCTTTCTCTATTTATTTATTAATAATATTTTTATTATTAATTTAATAATTGTTGAGGTCCGCGCGGTTAGCCGAATGGCTATGCGCTTCGCAACCATATGCCTGGGAAA
The DNA here is from genome assembly GCF_054136105.1 of Typopeltis vanoorti. NCBI lineage: Eukaryota > Metazoa > Arthropoda > Arachnida > Uropygi > Thelyphonidae > Typopeltis > Typopeltis vanoorti. The sequence goes on along the minus strand of NC_143560.1, from coordinate 7,506,844 downwards.
GGAGTATCTTGGGTTCAATTCCCTTTGCTGACTTGAAGAGTTTAGGATCTTCTCAGACATAGTCAAGTTAACAGGTCTTGGGCGTGGATTTTTCATCCCGCAAGCAGACAAACCGACCTTCACAACTCAACGTCTCTGCAGACATTCGATACACTGGGAGGCATGGGGTCTATCACCTTATCCTCGTATAACGGTTGAGGTTTTAAGGAATAGAAACCCCTAAATTATAAGAAATAGAATTGTCAAAATCATTAAATGAAGTTTAGTTGGATATTATTTTAAATTATTCTTAGTGTAAATTAAAAACGCGTAAACAACTAAACTGAAATATAAAAGTATAATATAATTTATGGAATAAAATATAATCACGATGTCCCTAAAATCTTCTCTAACTTCTCTGCATGATATCACTGTATTTCTTGATAACCAACGATCTAAACAAACAATGAACAAAAGTTCCAAGTGTAGCTTTCCCGTTTCACGTCAGAGTCATAGTGTCCTAACTAGAAAATTAGGGACAGTCCGTGGGCGTATGCACGTATATGGGACATTCTTAAGACGCTTTGTAGCTTCTAGTTACAAAAATACGGTCCAAACTTCACTGAGTAAAATCTCATACCTTCACGTAGCGACAGGCAAGGAGAAAGATGAGCTTTTTCACCTCAAGGTCAGTAACCCTCCCTTTGTCTTCCCGTCGACATGTGTCACTAAGAAGCTGCTGTAAAAGATCGATGAATTTTGTATAAGAAATAAATCTATAAACCCATGGAGTTTGTGAAAACATGTTCGTGTTTAGAACATGGCATGGAGAATTGTAACAAACGATGACGGGAAATATCCGATTTTTAAAATTTTTTTTTCATGTTTTCTTAGGCATTCATAAACTATTATGGCAAACAGTACATGACACCACGGAATTCCAAGCGGAGTCAACAATTGACCATATATTATAGAGTAATAGCATTTTCCCCCTCCTATTCAAGTTTTATAGACGTCAGTTAACAATAAAGTCAAAGGCGATTGTGTTTCACAAAAAAAAAAAAAAAAAAAAAAAAAATCGCTGCTAACCTTTTAGGGACTTGCGATAAGAAATATGAAGTTAAATTTCAATGTAATAACTGACCAACTTCAATTATTCAATTATAGTTAATATGCATGGAGCGTGATCCTCTGTAACTATTTTTATCTTTTGAAAGGCGACATGAAAGAGATCTGTGATGTCATACTTATAAATTCATGCAATGCTTGGAATATCGTAAAATACGAAAGCCTCATTTAATAAATATCAGAATGAAATTGCGAAAGCACATAACAACTTTAAGCTGGTAAATCTTTGAGATTAAAATAGGCAGAAATGCTAATCCGAATACGATATCGTTTACGTCGTCAGTACCAGAAAAGTCATAAATTTTATTAAGTCACGTGAATTGTTAAAGAAATTTCCAATGAATCTTTTTCTGTACATGGTGATATTTCTAATAATAATAATTCAAAAATAATCAAAGGCAATCAATACAAAAAGAGCATATTTGTATATTTCATTATCACATTAACTGAAAAAAAGTTTTTTGACTTATATTTGCTCACTTATTGCCATCATTAACGTATATTTTTATATCGTTTCGATATTTTCCCTTAATTTTACCTGCCTTGTTGGCTAAGCGATTAATGTATCTACTATCCAGGGAAAAAAAAGCTGTGATTTTGATTCCTACGTGTTCATTGGATGATTTGTGAATGTCTTTGGGATCTGATCTGATTTTCCCTTTCAGTCGTTTCCTACCGTAGGTGACTTTGTAAGCATTGCTCACAAAGATGAGATTTTTACAGGGTAGTTCACCATTGCTTTCCCCAACCCCTCAGTTTTATGTGGGTTCAGGGCCGGCATATGGATGGGACTTATTCATGACTGTAATCCATGTATGTTCACAGGGCCAGTTTGACTGTTTTGGGGGACGAAAAACCCCTACCTCCGTATGAGATGAGCTAACTCACCTTTACTCGAAAGAGAGCAGATAAAAGTTCCTCACCTCACTGACGGAAATCGAACCCACGTCTATCCGACTAATGGGCTTCGTCTATATTGACTGAGCTACGGAGGCTCTTTGTCTTTGGATGCAAGACATCATTTTGCTTATTCTAAAGCGACGTAAAATTTCTGTGATTGGTCTACAGCAGGATTTCAGGATTATGTAATCATTAGCCAAACCAATGCATTAATAATAATGTACCATAGGCTGGTAGTTTTATTTTTGATTGGAATTCACATTGAAAACCATGTATTAAAAGCAAGTAACTGCAGTTGTTCATTTCTTTGTCACTTCGCAAAACGTGCCTAATTTTGTTTCAGAAACTAAGTACCAGAATTCATAAAAATCTCTCCAGTACTAGCAAAATTATTGTATGCATTCTGAAGAGCAAAACACATATTATGGGCCCATACGTTTGCTAAATGTATTTAATGATAATAAGAATATCATGGCAATCGGAAGAGATCTTAACAAGATCTCTTTTTATATATGGAATGAGTGGAATCAAGCAGGTAGCTGAAAAATTTGACATATTCTGCATAGTTGTCTAAAGCCATTGGCTGGTGCCGTTATCGTTGCCGTTTGCCGTCCTTTAGCAGAATCATTTCTTTGCGATGCCCCCTAAACACCTCCCCAAACAGGTAGCGGGCCCATTGATGGAGTTTCTTCTAGCAGAGTGCTGAGGAATGGTGTCTAAGGGAGACTGTAGCATATTTTTCGAACGGGAACCTCTGTCTAAAACCCGAACGGGTCTCTTGGCAACCCGGACGACGGACGATGCGGTATGACCATTGTATGATGACCTGACCATGTTACAGTGTTTGGTAATGCGCTATTAGCACTAACCTTCATTATCTAGATATAATGAAGATAACCTTCGTTATCTTAATTCCGTAGTATCTTCCTTTCCCATGTTCAAGTCTACGATAGACTTGAAACGACTTTTGGTTTCAAAACCTACCTTCATAATACTTTCATAAATTTATATAATTAACCCTGTAGTAAGCTTCACCGCAACATACAAGATCATTAAGAATTTCCTAATTTAAGATAATAGTATAATGACGATTTTTCTCTCTTTATGCATATTATATATTAGCAGTGATACTGCTAAAATATTATTCTCCTCTGTTTAAAACAAATTTCTTTGAACATTAGACATATTGTGAAGTAATTAAGGCAAAATTATTAGGGATGATACATCATTATCTTAGCTTATTGTTAAAGACATGCGCTAACTTTATAAAACTGGTGAAACTTAACTAGTGACGACTCCTTTGAGTTCACGAAAACAATAGGGATTCCTTTACAAATAGTTTTTCATCGTTCCTTAGACTGCTTAGGAGCCTCCGCAGCTCAGTAGGTATAGACGAAGCCCCTTGACCAGAAAGGCCTGGGTTCGATTCCCGTCTATGACGTGAGGAACCTTTTATCAGATGTTCTCGACTAAAGGTGAGTCAGCCTGTCTCAATGATGGTAGTCTGTAATGGCTCTCGACTAGCGAGTAATAATACTTATCCATGCCTCATCTCGAATTAAAATGCCTGTCCTAGATACTCCCGTACGCTAATAACACCTTAGACTACTTGGATTGAAGTAATTACGACCGAAATAAGTAAGATTATAAAATCAGTATATTACGTCTGTTAATATGAAGGATGGTGTAATATAAAGTAAACAAAATATGGAAAAATAACAGCATTTCAAATAGCCTGAAACTCTAAAACTCTATAAAAACTATTATTATATCTACAACAATGTATGGAGTCGAGACATGGTCACTCAATCCAAAAGAAGTTGAGAAAATCAGAGTATTAGAAATGAAATGCTTAAGAGAAAAATAAATTAAGACTCACTGGTCAGAACACAAAACAAATGAGCAAGTCAAACACGAATTAAACTATACAGAAGATATCATAGCTGTAATTCTTAAACAACAATTAAGATGGATGGTCTGGACACCTCTAGAGAATGTTCTTTTTGAAGAGTACCAAATATAGTCTTGAATGGAATCATTGCAGGAATACGATCAAAAGGTAGACCGAAAAGGATTTGGTTACAGTCTTTGAAGAAACTGTCGCAATTATCAAGCTTCAGAGATATGACAGAAATGGTCCGAAGCAAACCAGATGACAAAGATTTGCACATAGGGACTCAACCCGTCATATGATGGATGAAAAAGAAGAAACAGAATATGTAGAAAAAGCCCGTTTCTTAATTTTTTTTTAATGAATTTACAACTATCATATATTTAGACCAAGGAAATCGCGATTATGCAAATCAGAATTTAAGGAATTGGATGTAAATGTCTTGTGATCTTTTTTATTTTTTGTTGTTGTTGCTTTTATGTTTGTGAAATAAAAAAATTATGAAACGAAAAGTATGAATGCATAACTATGTTATAGGCTTGACTACAAATGGAATTTGCAATTAATGAAAAAAATAGCGCTTTAACACTATACAAAACAAAAAAAAGGTATTTGTGTGTGAAACGTTCCAGAATGGACAGAGGATAAAATCCTTCCAAAAAATCAGTCTAATTTTCTCCAAAACTTTCCACACTATTTCTTCTGTGGATAACTCGAGCAAGAAGATATTCTGTTGAATGACTCGAAGGAATCGATATTCGTGATTATTGATAAGATGAAAGACTTCCAGATAAAGTAGATTAATTGTTCATAGACTACCGCGTTTTTATTATTTAAATAGGACTTTATCGAACAGTGAGGTGATAAATGAATTCATAAACCTACCTTTTTTTTCTTTCCCTATTTTTGGAGGGATTGGGCAGGTTGTGTATTATAATCAAATTTTTTAAACTGTGAAGTCAAGGTCAGTGTAGCAGTATCAAATGATTGTGATGAGCCTTCAGGATCAGAATAAGAGTCGAAATGGTTTAATATCAAGCGAGTATTAAATATGAAATAGTTGGCATTGAGAGCCGTTATAGCTTAGTCGAAAAATACTGTCTAGGACGTGAGAAACATTTAAGAAGTTTAAAATTGAAAAGACTTCGCTAGTCTTATTTGAAAATAGTAAGATTTGTTCTGCTAGAAATTTTGATGTTTATTTATTTTATTTTGTTTCCGTTTCTTTAAAAACGGCTAGAAAACATATGCGTCCACAAATTTGGTTCACTTCTGCGAAAATGGCTTTATCGTGATGTACACTACTTATGAAAACCGAATTATTTATCCATAATAAGCAGTTCGACCTCGGATATTGTGGAAGTGAGATGCGATATTTGATACATGAAGATATTTTTTTTTGTGTTGGAAGAGATAAATATGTCAGGAGGCTTAGACTATTATCGATAGATATTACATTTGCCAAACAAAGATGCTTTGTTTTAAGGAAATCAAAATGTTGTCTGGCACTTCAAGATCTATAGGTTTAGACAATTTTGTAAATCTAGAACACAATACGGAAAAACAAATACAAATATATATTGTGCAGTCATTTATTCGTCAGGGCTGCACTACTTACGACGCTCGTGAAGTAAACAATTCTGGAGATGTTGAATACTGCAGACAGAGAGACAACAGCTAAGACGAGATTCTTTATTTCGAACAATTTGTTTGCAGCTTGAGTTCACTGAACGATATGTTAAAGCATCTCATCGCTGATATTATTTTCACGAATAGCATGAAATGTTTACAGGTGTGCTGTTTGAATCAAGTATTGGAAGTTATATGGAAATTATTAGTTGAAAATTGTGACGGTGTCACAGTTTTCTTTATCGTTCCACCTCTTTTTTATTAACTCATGCACCTCCACAGGTAGAGCCTATAATAAATCAATGCTGTGTGTGTGAACAGGGATCAAGAAGTTATGAGAAAGTAATCTGTTGATATGCTTTTTTGAAGAAGTCTTTGAGGAATGCTTCATGGGGAAAGTTGTTTTTTCTACGCAAAATTGAGGAAAATGGAATGAAAAATGAGTGGGAGCAGCAAATTCGAAGGGGAATCAGTAAAACTGAAAAAAAAAAGAGGTAAACACCTGTCTCTAGTGTTATTGTAGGTTTTAGGAGAAATAGTGAAACAGACGGTTGTATTTCTTATGAACAGTTTCCATAAAAATATCTGTAGATGGGAAACAAAGTGACCATCTGAGACAGCGACTGAAGAATTCGTGACAGATGAGTCGTCAGTTAGTTGAACTGCCCTCCTATGAACAGCTTCAAGAATTTTTAGAGTGGTCTTAGGTGTATCATTAAAAATGTGAGACTTGTATTCTAAGGTTGGGCAGATTTGGGATTTGTGCAGAGCAAGTAACTGGATAGATGAAAAGTAACGTCTTAAGAGAATAAGGATGACACATTTATTGGAATCTGAGGATACTATAACAATGGTGTGATTGTTATGCTACGAAAGGGTAGGGGAAGAGTCAGTCCAAGTTCCAAGAAGAGAGAGAGAGAGAGAGTCTAGTCTTGACTGTCATGTAGAACACTATCAAAGATAAAAAAAAGAATAATTAAGTTCATTATTTTTCCAAGAAAAAAAAACTGTTTTGGAAACGTTAAAGATTGAGTTTTATCATGCATCGAAAGCTAATGTAGAGATCACAGTGAGAAATACCTGCCCTTGCATTAATATGAAAATCTGAAGAGAGCACACTTTTCACCATAATCTGCAATGAACTATCCGACGGAAAACCGGTAATCCAGTTACAAAGGATTTAATGTAGACCACAAGATGATAACCCTCTGAGAATCCTTTGATGCTAAATTCCATCTGATTCCTCAGCAATGTTAAATGCAGCAACACAAGTTCTTCACTTTCATCCCTGTTACAGCAGAATGTCGGTAGCAGAGATTAGGATGTCGGACGCCGACCATTACATGAGAAATCCATATTGGTGACCACTGATTGGTTGACAGTTTTACAGGTGTTGAATATGTTGACTAACTACATCTTCATTACGCTAGACAGCACCGATGTGTGAGCGATGTTGATAGTTGGATGGCAAACACATCACGTTTCATTGAAATCGACTTTAAACTGATTTGATTACATGATGCTGGGTGGATGGCATCTGAATATAATAGAGAATACAAAGGATGTACTCCTGAATATGTGTTGTTCAGGAGCACGTATTTTCAGAAAAATTCTGGAATATAATCAGGACCAGAAGCCGTTTTGGTATCCAGATTGTTCCTTGAACAATCCGATACGTTCGATGTCCTCTTGGTGGAAGGCCACAGGAGGCCTGAGATGCCATGTTCATGATAAAGAAGAAGGGATTTGCCTTGGTAGCCTATGCAAGAGTTGGATGAAAATATTGATGCCAGAGGTCAGCTTTATTTTTAGATGTTACAATACTACTATCTGAGAGAGAGAGAGAGAGAGAGAGAGAGAGAGAGAGAGAGAGAGAGAGAGAGAGAGAGAGGTGAAAACGCGCAGATAGGCAGAAGTTGCAAACAACAGCTTTTGCGAGAGGCCAGACAGATCGATTGCAATTAACACAAGTGGAGAGTTTTGTACATTTATTCCTTTCAATGGTTTTGTTTAGTAAGCTGTGAATGAAGCACGAATTCTTGTCTCAACAAGCTAGCCACTTACGATAAATTTTTTCTTTTTCTTCTTCTCTTGAACAGACCTAGCACAGTTTTTGGAAAACAGTGCTTTGGATATTGGGTGAGAGTTTTGAATGGAGTATGAAAAGAAGGCCTTCATTCCAAAATGGATAATTTCTGTGACACCCACAAGTACCTGAATATCATCATCATCATCATCATCATCATCAAATTCCTTCCATGTACCCTCAAGGGGTGTACAGGATATTATAATACTACATGATAAAAATTACATCATTATTAATTTCCTATCTACAATTTTTCTCCAAATCAGTCTGTTACTTGTCAACACTCCAACATTATCAGATCTTATATTTCTATCGTCTAAAGCACTTTGTACTGTATCAATTCACCTATATCTTGGTCTTCCTCTGGGTCGTTTTGCTGCCAACCTGGCAGAGAACACTTGTTTTGCTAATCTTTCCTCGCCCATTCTGTTTAAGTGACTATACCACCTGAGATTAGCTCTGCTAACGCATTCCTGGATGCTGACAATGTCAAGTTCTTTCCTAATATCCTCGTTTTTAATATGATACTACCATTGATGCCATCTGTTCACGCCTATAATCTTTCTCAGGACTCTCATATCTGTGGTCTCCAGTCTTTGGTCAAGTGTTTTACTTCTGATCCAGCTCTCAGATCCATAAGTTAAAACTGGTTTGAACACTGTCTTGTATACAGCTAATTTAGTGTTCCGACTAATTTCTCTCTTATTCCATATGAATTTATTCAATGACTTCCTACCATACCAGCTTTGTTGATTCTGTTGTCTATTTCCATATTTAATTTACCATCTTCACTAAAAATTGGGCCTAAATAGTTGAAATGTTTTACTTGTTCCACAGGTTCTCCATTCACAACACAGTTGACATTTTCAATGATTCTGCCTATTTTCATTGTCTTTGTCTTTTTATTGCTGACCTTCATACCATATCTATTACAACAGCTATTCAATTTAGTCAGAGAATCTTGCAGACTTGTAGCAGATTTATTTAGAAGTATAACATCATCCGCATAAAGCAAAGAGCTGACATTAACATCTCCAATTTTGACATCATGTTTAATACCACTTTCCTTCATAATGTGATCCATATAGATAATGAATAACAGAGGGGATAATGTACATCCTTGTCTCACACCAGATTTAATATTAAACCATCTTCCTGTACTTGCTTCAATTCTAACTGCTGACTTACAACTCAAATAAAGACTAAGTATTGCTTGATATAATGTCCCATTGACACCATATAACTGCAGCGTATTGAATAGCTTCTCTCTTGGCACCTTGTCATATGCCATTTCCAGATCGACAAAACTGAAATACCGATCTTTGTTATATTCCCATGCTTTCTCGACTATTTGTTGTAAAGTGAAGATCTGATCCTGACAGCCTCTATTTGGCCTGAATCCAGCTTGTTCTTCACCAAGCTTTTCTTCCACAATTCTTCTCAACCGTTTCTCAAGTATATTTGCATAGATCTTGCCAGGAACACTCAGTAGGGAAATACGTCTGTAATTCTCACATGCAGTTTTATTTCCCTTTTTATATATGGGTACTATGAGAGCTCTACTCCAATCATCGGGAATTCTTCCCTCTGTCCAGGCTTTCTGAACTATGCAGTGCAGCCACTGTAAGACTCTTATACCACCATACTTCAGCATTTCTGGTCGAATATCATCTACTCCTGCTGCCTTTCCACATTTCAAGCCTTTGATGGCTTTTTCTACTTCAAGTATGGATTTGTATTCCTGAATGCATGCCTGGTTATTTTTTTTTACCACTGTGCTGTAATCACTGCTTGTTTCATTTAGCAGTTTTTCAAAGTAATTACTCCATACTTCAAGGATATCTTTTTCTCCCGTTTTCATGTCACCTTTATCATCTCTAATTCCTTTTATAGCACTCTTTCCTCCATTCTTAAGCTTCTTCAACAACCTCCAGAATATTTTGCCAACTTCTTGATATTTATTTTCTATATTCTTGCCAAAGTCCTCCCATGACTTTTTTAACTAGTTTTACACAGTGTTTAGCATTCTTGCATTTGTCTCTATATTCTCTAAGAGCACAAGCTGACTTATTTGACAGGAACGTTTGGTATGCTTTCTTTTTTTCCTTCACTGTCTCTTTAACTTCCTGTGTCCACCATGGAGTTCTAATTTTTCTATCATTGCGGACAACTTCACCACATGCCTCTCTAGCTGAATCAATCAGGGCTTTCTTCAAGGCTTGCCACTGAATCTCCAAGGTTTGATTCCTGTTCTCAAACTCTTTCATTTTTTCTTCAATAATCTTTGTGCATTTTAGTCTACAGCTCACATCTGAGAGCTGCTCATTTTATTCACTTTAAAACTTTCTTACGTGTTATTCTTTTCAATATGAAATTCAATTTTATCCTGCTCAAGACTAAATAGTGATCACTTCCAATTTCAAATCCTCTGTACACTCTGGTGTCCTGCATCAGGGAGAAAACATCGCTATCAACAATAACATAGTCAATGAGACTTTTCTTATTCCTAGCCTCTTCTCTCCATGTGAATTTGTGCAGATTTTTATGTTGGAACATGGTGTTAGTAATAACCAGTCCATGTCCTGAGCAGAAATCCAACAGATATTTGCCATTATTATTAGCTTTGCTCTTTTCTCCAAATTTTCCCAAAATATTTTTATATGTCTCACAATCATTTCCTACTCTGCTCTTTAGATCCCCAACAAAGACCAACTTTTCCTTTTTCATTGTGTCAGTTGCTTTTTCTAAAGCCTCAAAAAATTCCTCCACTTCTACCTTAGTAGAACCTCCTGTGGGACCATAGGCACAAATAAGTCTCATTGTCCAGTTCCCCATTCTCATATTTGCCCACATTACTCTACTTGAGACTGACTGCCATTCAAGAAGATTAGCCTCGTATTTTGTGTTGAATACTATTGCTACTCCTTCTTTTTCTTGATTGTCATTGCCTGAATATAACATTTTGTATTTATTGCTCAGAAAGATCTCACCAGTTTTGGTCTTTTTTGTTTCTGTCACCTCTATTATGTCGATCTGGTACTTATCTAATTCCTCAGCTAGCTCCATTTCTTTGCCATTCAGGCTTCGTACGTTGATAGCACCGATATTTAACTCTGGTGATGTTGAGTTGGGGTTTATTTTCAGATTTGTACCTGAATATGTACCTGAAATTTGTACCTGAATATGTATAATGGAAAGTGCCAAAAATATGAGTCTGTGAATGAATGATGATAAAGTGTTTCTTTAGAGACATGAAAATTGTATGAGGTTATGATTCGAATTATGAGTGAGTTAGATCACCTCAACACTTGAATTTATATCCCGGTGTACATGAAGGAAAATAGTAAGATAAGATCTAGAGTTCTGGATGACGAAGACAATTGTCGACTATTCTAATTAATAGCGATGAGCAATTTGATTTACTTAATTGCCTTAATCGAATTTATTTATGTAATTAAATATATTTTTATGTAATTAAATTAATTACATAAATATATTTGTTATGAAAGTAATTTCGGTAAAAAACAGGGGATCGGGTTTGGATGTCTGTGAGTGATGGTGTACCTCATTTAAGTTGTTTATACCATGAATGTTGGGTGAAGTGAAGGTGGAATAGATTTTGACAACAGGATTATATGCCAGCAGATCAGGGAGCCACCTAAACGAGTTACTACCCGGTTTTCGGTTCCGTACAACTAGTGGCCAGAGTGCGGAAATTCTTTACTACTGTGCCTTCGAAGATGAAGAAGGCTCTGAATCTTCACAATATGTGTGGCATTCTCTTGAAGATCTTCAGAAAAGACTGAAAATCTAGAACATAGAATGTTATATACAGAATTTAAATGCATTCTATATCTGAAGATCTATATTTAAATGATTAAATTTATGCTAATGGTTTCATCTCCTACCCTTTCCCATTCCCGTAACCCATTTATGATATCGTAGGTCTCAGCAGTTTTTGAGGTTTGCAACAAAATTTGATGTGCGCATCTTTTTCTTCACATTCTTTCATCTTCTACAAACCAAAATATTCACTGCACGAACAATTTAACTTTGGTCATATCTCATACGTAACCCTGAACGTGGCATAAAAGGAACTTGAGTACCTCTGGAATAGTTCATAATCACATTGAGGTGTTGTAATTGAATTAATCATTCTTCATTTTTAACGATTTTCCATTGCTGAAAACCGCATTTTACGAAGCGTGTCAGTACCGACTTTGTTACTCTTCGAAGTTACTTTTGAATTATCTTGTTAAGGGGTTCCACACGAAGCATAATTACTTAAGAAGCTACTGTTTAACCAGCCAACAAAACGAGATTTTGAACAGAATGGCTGAAACCATTACAATACACAGATATTGATCAAATGACATAATCATGTTCGTTCTATTCCATATTCTTTCCTGTGCAGATAGCAAACAATCTTCTAGAAATTTCTGAATACGTTAATGAGACTAAATGTAAGATGATACTAAAATTTCAAGAGTGCTCTTCACGAAGACAAGACAGAATTTAATTTAGAGTAATAAATTTCAAAGTAATCTCTCTCTCTCTCTCTCTCTCTCTCTCTCTCTCTTGATAACAGAGTTTCCTGCTTAAAGTTTTCCAAACAACTTCCTCTTAGTTACAGGAACCATTTTCCTTGTGATAATTACTCATTATATAATTATATTATTTCAAAGTTCACCTTGCAAGAGACAGAAAGAGAGAGACTTTTCTAATGGCCTTGAGTACTGCAGATAAGCTATCTACACCTTTCCTTGGAAATCTCTGTAGAGTGGCATTTTTCACAGATGACAGCTATTACTATTACCTTATTTCTCAATGTCTCTTACTACCTGCCAGTATGCTTACTTACATCCGCTCTACAGCTTCTTATCTTTATCATGAGTATTTCCCGGAAGGGTAAGGAGCAGAACCGAAAGGATAAATGCTCTAGATATGAAAGCAATTCCGTTTATCTGCTCTTGGAGACCGCGCTTGTTTGGTACCTTCTCTAACTAGACATGCTTAATGGTCTCTCTTTCTCTTTCTATCTTTTTTTTTTTTTTTTTTTTATCTTGGAATACATGCGTTCCATTATCTTTTTGGCCAAGTAGTCATGTTGTTATTATTATTTTTTTTACCTAGATATGCAATTTTGTTATTCCTATGTTCGCCTTGTTAGTAGTCGCGATGTCAATGCGAAGACTATCTGAGTAAGTCTGTTTGTATTCCACATTATAGGAACTGATCAGGGGCGAATGCTGGTCTTGAAATTCACGCTTGCTCTTGTTATCATTCAGGGAGTGAGAGGTGTGATTGAAGTCTAATTAGCGGAATAATGAATTACTGACCATTTAAAACTATATATTTAGAAATTTATGTACATTTAATCATACAAATACATTTATTTATTTTACAAATGATAGTCTGTGTTTTTCAATTTAGCTACTTGAATACAAATTCTACCTTTCGGTTCTTCTTCATGAACTGGTCAATAACGTCGTCATAAAAACTTGGTTGTAACTTAATTTTCCCAAGCAAAACGCACACTTGTAAAGGCTGGCTGAAGCTCACTGGCTAGAGCTACTTTGATTGCATATAGCCTGTGTTTAAGCAACAGAGCGAGACGACGTGAAATGGCTATGCGCGTGCATGAAATCACAGCGCTGCTATAAGAACCTGGAGGTTCCTACAACCGAGCAAGCCAAGGTAGCTTTGACTAGACGAGCAAGCTTCGGCCTTCGATACACAACGCAAAGCTCAATCATTGCCGCCCAAGCTTAAGACGTCTTCTTTCTAAAAAAATAAAAACCTGAATCGAATGCTTATAAATGCATGCATTTATTAACAAATAAATATTACTTCTTTCTCAATTAATGAGCTTGCGCAGCAAGTACAGCAAGCATGGAGAATTCACCCCTGGAACTAATTCATAAGAGAATAATAATTTCTGTTGTAATTGATGCATGCGTGAAATATCAAAAATTATTCTGCAAATAGACTTTCAGTTCCTGATTAAGGTTCTTGATTTTATATCCCAGCTTCATACTGAATTCTGATCGAGATTTTGTAAGCAACTATTGTAGAGTTCCTCTGATAGTTTCCTATTCGTATCCACTTATAAGAATTTTCGTAGTTCATTCAGTACCGACGATGTCTTTTTTTTTTTTTAGAAAGTCCTGGTTCGAATCCGCTCTAGGATGTGGACAAGCTTTATAATGGCTTTCTTCTCTAGGAAAGAGATGATATATTCAATTCAATAAACAAGGTTAGGAAGCAGTTTCTACCCTAAGAAACTACTTCCTAACCTTAATTTTAATGTTAGGAAGTAGAGACACTTGAGCAGTCATAGGCCTTAAAGGCCTAGTAACCGCCTGTGGTTATGATGATCACCAACCACTTTTAAATATCAGCAATTTCTTATTAGAAATTTAGTCCCATAGATCACTTGAAATAACGGCCGTTGATCAAGCAACTGGAACATCCTTTATAAACTGATATTTAGCTCTGAAAGAAAGATATATCCGAGAATTTTATTCAGCGATTTACACTGGAATGTCTCTAAAATACTGGTGCTGAGTGAAAATTACATCTTCAAAATTTGGATAGAACATGAAGAATATGTATTCGTCAAGACGCTTTAGAAGAAAAGATGATTCTCTTTTCTTCTAATACAACTTTTTGTTCAAGATGGAATAAATAAAAAATAAAGCGATATTTGATTAATGTCAAGATATTTTTGGTTTTGAATAAATTTTAAATTGGCTTGCATGGTTTTCTGTAGATCATAATAATGTGAGGTACTTGCATGCCATTAAAGTCCAGAGCCTACCCAGATTAGCTTTGGTGACCATAATTTTAGGACATGGTGGTTAGTCGTATTCCTCAATATATATTTATGTGAGTAAATTGCACGTATTCTCCTGTAAATTTTGCCTGCTTGGAGGACCGAAAAACGCTAGTTTCCAGTAAGAAGACTTCGTATGAGACGTTAACTCATCTTAATTGAAAAGATTTAACTCATCTTAAGTGATAAAGATTCTTCGTGCCATAAACCGAATTCGAAGCTATGTCTATAAAGCCAAAGAGCCTCGTCTAAAAAGCCAAAGAACCAATATGAAGGCTTTATTTTTTTTTAATTACATGTATGAAAAACAATGGACAATTTAAAACTAAATATTGTCCCTTAATTATTTAAATTAATCAAAAAGAAAAATGTATGTGAAGGATGGCAATTTTCATTTTTTATTCTATTTATTTATTCTTAATGCATATCTGGAAAATCTGTAATTTTGGATATTGTTTAGTAATTTGTTATTCCAAATAACTTGTTCACAAGTTCATGCTTAGTTTAAAGCTAAAAATTAATATTTTTTTTGTCATTATTAGAATTGAGGCAATTCTGGATCTTGTTCGTTTTCAAGAAATAAACAGATAGTTTTTGGGACTGCAATTCTTTCTGAATTTTAGATTCTATTCCTAATACCTGATAAATAATTTCTAAAATGCGATCTCTGTTAATTTTGCAATGTCTCAAAGAGTTAAATAATATGAACATGAACTACTATTCAAAACCTTATGTCAGTTATTTTTCTAGGTAGTTGTATATATTTTTTTAATTATTTCTAATATTACAAGTTATTGTTTATTTAAAAAATGATTGCCAATTTGCCAATGTGAAAAATAGGGGTAATTTGTGTTTAATTCTTGATTATCGACAATTTTATATATTGTTTATAATTCCTAAAACATGGCAATCTCAATATTCTCCCTAAAGCTGCCTATGATAACTGATTTTTTTTTTTTTCCGGGTAATCCCAAATTGTTAACCAATTCATTTATTTTAAGTTGAGTTATGGCACTTGAAAGAGATTATTTCTCACGTTTTATATATTTATTTCTCAATATCAGCTCTCTTGTAATAATAAGGTGATTATTGGATTATCCGAGGTGTGATAGGATCTAATTAGAGATTTATAAACGTCATTCATTTCGAAATCACCCCCCCCTCCAATTTCTTTGGAAAAGATTCTCCAACCAATTACCATCCAGATCATCAGCTATCATCGACAGCATCAATGCTATCCACTAGTCCATATAATAGTATTCAGAAGTGACGTAGACAAGCAGACCTGATTTATTTTCTCGTTTATTATTACAATGTTCTTTCTCAATACAATGTCCGCTTTGATGTAAAGAAGGCGCACCTATCTGTCCTCTTGTTGATAGGATAAGTTTGACGACTTATTAAGCTATTATAATAGTTTTCTGATCTTTTAAAATTAATGATGGGCCACATTTCTCTTTATATAAAGGACCCAATAGGTTTGGTTCAAATCTCATGTGTCTGAAACAGAAGCTAACAGTCACATTGAAAATGTCCTCTCCTGACAGAGTTGAGCTTTGCGGATTCTATCTCCTTTCAAACTTTATTAAATGGACAGGTTAAATACACAATCAGTAAATGGTTTGGCCATCGGCTTACTTCTGATTGTCAATTTATTTATGAAGAAATAAACTGCCAACCGCTATAGACTAAAACTTTGTTTTGCAAGTGTATAGTTTGGAAATATTGACAGCAATAATGAAATAATTTCATGGATTTCCTCAAGAGGCGCCATAAGATTTTCTATTCAGTATGCAAGGAACAATAACTACCGTTTATTATTCTTTGTAAACGGAACCCCCCCCCCCCATCACCCAAGCAAGTCACTTGTTATCTTCACTTTAAATCTTTCCACCCCTCTTTAGCCAAAAATGTGTTGCCATCTCCATTTCAAAAATAGCATTATGCATTACAAAAGACTAGAATAAAAGTAAAACGGAAATTCACTTCGTATTTAATTATTTGATTCAAAATAGCTGTCCTAAAAATCCGTCTAAAGTCCTTCTCTATCTACATTCACAGGTGAGATTTCCACTCGAATGTCATCTGTATTACAAATCATGGACTAATCAAGGTAACATACAAGCTGGACCAAAAGCTACGCACTTCTATATATCAAAAAAATCCTTAGGTATAAGACGTCCATACTTGATACAAGCCTTGCATAGGCCAGCCTGACCGAAACTATGAAACTAACAGAAAAATATCAATGTAATAATGTAACTCATAAACGAAAAGATAAATAAAAATAAACTGCCCAAGTCACACCTGAAAGTTATTCTACGGGGGTCAATGATAACAATTACCTATGTAACAGATAATAGCTAATGTGTCATTTCAAAGATCCAGTAAAGTTCACTCGCTCTTACAGCACTCTTAATAAAGACCAGCATTCCTTTTATATAAAACTGCTTTATTTCTATTTAGTCGCATGATAAATGAACTACTCCTTTTTTCCTATTTTATATTTATATCAAAAATTGCCAAACCTCTTTTACTGTTGTACATATGGACATGACCGGTATGAAAATGAGATTTAAGAAGGGGAGGTCAAGAAGAACAGGGCAGTTGGGCGGTCGTCAGGTGAAAAAGGTTACGCATCACATGTCGGATGGCAACGTGCAGGTATGAAATTCCGTGTGGCTGCGCTAAACCACAAACACATAGCCCGGACTTTCAGCCGGTGGATACGTGATAACATTAACCGGTCGGCCTCGCTGTTTAGAATGCAAAAAGCATTCTTTTTAATAAGCAGTGGGTGCCACTGAACAACTGCTCTCTGTTCGGTAGGTAGTTCCAAATGAAGGACGTCAAATCGGGAGCATTTGAAGCAAGTGGGACAGGGAGAAGCCATTTTACCACTGAAAAATATCACGCAACGTAAAATGCCCTTGAGATATAACTAACCAACGATTCTACCAAGTTGTTTGTAAATAGTTTATTGATCTACTGAATAACTACTTAAAATTCATTGCCTATCATAAGTCAAACCATAAAATTATTCATCACGGGACAAAGATCATGATTTGGATCGAAATATTACTACTTCTTTATCTATTGATAGACACATTTTCTAAATATTTTTGATTTTTTTTTAATTTTCTAATTATTTTTAGATTTTTTCTAATTTTTTTAGAACTTATTCTAATTTTTTTTCTATATTTTTAGAATTTATTCTATTTTTGACATTTTTTTCTAAATATTTAAAAAATTTTTTTAAATATTTTATAAATTTTTTCTGAATATTTTAGAATTTTTCTAAATATTTTCGAATTTTTTTCTGAATATTTTAGATTTTTTTTCTAAATATTTTAGAATAATTTTTCTATATATATTCTAACGCTTCATTTTTAATTTTTCACTCTCATGAGAATGAAATGGATTTCATTAATCAAAACGATTAAAAATATATCTATGAACTCAATCGACCAGTATAACTTCGTGTCTGTATATTAGGTGATAATATAAGCACAGGCTTTCACAATGACAATAGCTGGAGTAGTCAGGGTAATCCCCGCACATGGCGGTGTCTTCTTTTCTCCCACATACTTTTCTACGAATATATATGATGCTCATGATTGTGATATTGCGATTCGTGTGAGAGCAAACAATTGATCCATCTGTTTTTCTCTCTCTTTTTTTTTCCCCCTGCAGTTGCTATTGCCACCAAAGAATCTGGAAGGGTGCGTCTGCAGCACGTACAGCTAAACGGCGTGAACGAAAGAAGTTATCACAGGAACTTGTTTCTGCACTTGGTACCACCTGCTGGTCGTGATGCTTTATCAAGGTTGCAGGTTTATCTGGATTGCAGGTGGCAGGGATACATATCCATGCCTTTGTCACTTTTTCAAATGACTAAAGAAGCCAAGGAAAAAATACGGGTGGTAAGTTATCATCATCATTATTATTATTACAGCAAACAGAAGCTCAAGAAGCAATAATTTGGATATCATAGTAGAATTCGTAAACACGACCCATCAGCTGTACTTGTCTGATTGTTCGTGTGTGTATATCTTTAGACATTTGCATATATAGTGGTCTTCTTGGGCGAGTATTTCTTGATGCATTCGTTTTGACATGGAAAACTTCTGCTGCTAGTGACAGTGTTGTTTCTTTATTTTCTCGACTTGAAGATGAAAGCGGGGTTTGATCTGAATTTCGTTCTTGTTTCTGCAGAATGATTGACCAATGCTGGAAAACTACAAGGGTTTTGTTTTTCTTTATTCGTTTAATTTTTCTGGAAATTTATTTCTATATTGCAGTTGGAATTCGTAGCCAGAAGGAATAGTTATTCACTTATTAAGAAAAAATTAATTTCTGTAGTGCGATATTTTCGTATGCATAGTTGGATTATGTTATTTCATACTACATTTGTCACTTCTTTTTCTAGATAGAAAATCTTTTGAAAATCTTCCACTCTTAATGGTAATGAAATTTCTCTCAGTAAATCATTCAGTAAACCAACAGGCTTGGGATTCGAATCCTGCCACGGGCATGGATGTTTTTGATTATATTTAGGGGGAAGATGAATTTTATCGTCCGGTGTGAGACCACCGTCTCGCTTATTGGAGATTTGAAGCAGTGGCGGCTCGTGGCTTGAAATCGTGGGGGTGCTACAACTTTCGAAATATACATACACGCTATAAGTACAGTGTATTGTTTGGATAAAATATCAAAATTATGGTAAAAATTAAAAAAATTAAACATGAAAAAAATACTGTTTATTATCGATAAAATTATACAGTTTGGTATAATTCAAAATTACTTAAAACTAAAATGCATTATTATAACTCAAATAATGTTCTAAAATAAAAACTATCACAAATGTTATCTCTTTAATTGTAATGTCCAAATATTTAAAGAGACGGAGTAAACACGATAAGCACTACGAACACTCTTCTACTGGCGCAAACTGCATATAAACAACAGTGGAACTGCGCGACGGACAGTGCCGCATTACGCTAATAGCTCGCATCTCACTATGACGTGCATATGCTTGTGTGCGTAGCAATATGACACTGGGGTAAACACAGTGCTGCTAGTGTCATTCGCCCTCTTAAGTGCTACAAGATGGATTTTTATTATTTTTTATACAAAATAAGAGAATTTATAGGATTGTTCATGATAAAATTAAATATTACAAGCAAATATAAATAAATTAATAAATATATTTATATATCGAGAAAAATTGGAGACGCTGCAGTTCCTTAGTGCCCATGCACGAGCCGCCCCTGGTCTGAAGTGTCTTGAAAAAGTTCTGTTTGATCTCAAAGCAGGGTTTCAGGTCTGTAAAAATTACAAAAAATATATAAAAATTGATAAATATGTAAAATGAAAATAATCATGAGAAATGCTGTTGGTAGGAGCTCCATTCGAGAAAATTACCTTTCAATCCAGGAAAACAGAACAATTTATTACACAGTTAATGCAAAATCATTCAGAAGGAAATCATAATGCTCCCTTTAGGTTACCTACGTAGCAAGTTAGAGCCTGTTGACTCAAGGAAAACTTATATACGGAAATTTCAACCAAAATAGAGTTAGCAGATATTTACAAAGATCCCCCCCCCCTCCACCCTGCCCTTCATAACTGATAAATCATTTTGGATATTTTAAAAGAAAACTTGGTAAACACACACGCACGCACGTACACACACATACACACATTATTAGTCACGTTGATAATTCCATATCCATAGAAGTCTTGACGCAATTAAAGATGCCTTGCTTCAGTGCAAACACACCGAGTAACTAAATGGCAGTACTTAACACTTCTGTATCAATACGGCAGCTTTTAACTCATGTTTAAGAGTCTTACTATGATTCATCAGCACTTATAACGATCAAGTAATGTTTTGCTAGTGCATAAAAGGCTTGAAGGACCTCGATGACTATGCACGTCCTGAAGGTTCTGAAATTCAAAAGAATGAAAATATTGAAAGAGTATAAAATTTTCATTCAGAAATTTTCCAACAGATAAACACGTAATTATTCAATTAATAGTCAGTTATTAACCTTAAATTCGAAAAATATCACCCCTATTTCTCCCTCTATACAAGACTATAAATAATCATTGTCTCTTTCCAAAACTGAATGAGTTTGAAAATATATTTAAAAAAATGCAGTACCAAGAACGAGATTTAAAAGAACGTAATACAGACCTAGAAGGCAAATTGCATGAGTTCGACAACTGTTTTGAACAATATCAGCATCATTGGAATAAATCTACAGCTTCTAAGGCAATGATTGTGAACGGATGAAGTAGAATACTGTACATCAATACGTTTAGTTCCTTCGCAACTGTTTGTAGTCTTCACTGACGTCTGAAGTAATGGACATTAATTTTATGATCTTCATAATGTATGTAAACAATATCAAATCAAATTATATTTGATTTGATATTGTTTCAGTTGTTTCAAAGTGTTTCAGTTTTTACAAATAAACGTTCGTGTTTTTTGTGTGATAATTTTACCTTTCGTTTTATAAACAATAACTAATCATGGAAACGAGATCGACTCATCGTTCATCACTGGTGGATGCAGTCTTAAAAGTATTGCCTTAAAAAAAACAAGTTAAAAACATACTTTCAGCTTAAAGAAATGCTAAAGACAGCTAAGAAAAAGAAAGACGCGTCTTTTAATTAAGTCACGGTGGTGCGGCTTTTGAACCGTCATGCTTTTATATTAACAAAATAAAAAAAAAATGGCCAAGTAGAAACTTCTTTTAATATTATTCTTTTAAATTGTGAAGGGAATTGTAAGCAGAAGCCTTCTGGAAATGCAGTAAAATTATAGTGAACGAGAGCATACAACCATATACCAGTATAATTTTGGTTAAAATTACAAAAAAAAATAAAAAATTTGAAACAAATTTCTAAACAGTGGAGGTGCTGATTTGGTGTAAATATATGTGGATAAAAGGCTTATTACGAAGTTGGTTGCGTGCATAGAATTATTAGGGTTATATTGTGAAAGATGATGAGGGAGGAGACAAAGAAAGAAGGGGAGTGCAGTCTCCCTTTCTGTAAGATTTGTTGATGAAAGAGTGACGAACTTTTTTCTTTTTTCTTTTTTGCCTTATATATGGAGCCCTTGATGTTCTGGCACACTAGGCAAAAATAATTCACTATGCATTTAATTATTTCTTTTAATAAATCGGTACACTTTAATTACATCTTTGTAAACTAGCATCTTTTTTATAATTTATCCTTGGGCAAATGTGCTCGATTCTCCAGGTGTCTGGATGATGATAGTGGATCTTTAGAATCTTCAATTGATGTATTTATTTTATAGCTTTAAAACAGTGTTTCCCAACGTGGGGCGTACTCCCCACAGGGGAGCAATTTGAATATTTTCGGGGGCAATTAGAAAAGAACGTTGTATTCGTCACCTCATCACCGATATACTCAAAAAACTACCATTGTAGGCGATAAATTGTCGATGTTGCAACCCTGACTTTCTGAGAAAAAAAACTGACATCACTAGTACAGCAGTCAACATAAATACAGTATCAAGAAGAAATCGCAGAAAAGCAAAATTATGAGTCTATTAGAACTTTATTCAACATAAAAGGAACAATGGATATCTTTCTGACGAGACAGAAATGAAAAGCCGAATTTCAACTAGTTTTGCAAAAAAAAAAAAAAAAAAAATACTGTCGCCCTTCCCGTCATCATATTTAGTTGAATGTGGCTTTAGTGCTGTAAATGACTCGCTACTGAAAGAAGAAATCATCTGGATATCACGAACTGTGGGAATTTGAGATTGAAAATGACTAAATTAGTACCTCAAATAAAAACTCTTTGCAGCAGACATCAAGCTCAAGGATCGCATTACTTGGATTTTATTTTCCCGACTTCAGTTCGATTTATGTTTTGTGATATAGAAAGTATAGTCAAATTAAAAACAGTTTTACTTATGTTCCTTTTTGATTTAAAGTATATATTTATATTATACTTTTTTCAGAACTTTACTATTATGCTAGGGGGGGGCATCAAAATCTTTGAGGCATTGAGGTGGGGCATGATCCAAAAAACGTTGGAAAACACTGCTTTAAACCCTCAAAGGAAAAGCTGGAAGTCCTTTTAATTTTACGTTTCTTCCAAGCAAAATCTGAGATCTCTCTCTCTCTCTCTCTCACACACACACACACACACACTCACTCACTCACTCACTTTTCAAACATACCAAAATTGTCAGTACATTCCATACAACGTTGAAAAAAACTAGACGTAAAAGCAGCGATTTTTTTTTCCAATTTGGTAGATAACAATCTAGCTGTAGGAGATTCTCACTGCAATTGAAATGAGAGAGAGAGAGAGAGAGAGTTGGGGATCAAAACCATGTTATAATGGAGACGTTTCGTATTATGAGAAAAATATTCCTTAATATAGATCAGATGTACTTCACTTTAAGTGAAACAGCATATCGGAAATGGGAAAGAAGTAATAACAGGATTAAAGTGTTTCTTCATGGGGAAGCGATCTTATCTGAAAGAAAAAAAAACTTTGGTGATTTACTTGAATTTTTTATTTAAAGGAAGCTATCTCTCCCCTCCCCGGAGACTTCGTAACGCAGTCGAATTCAACGATGCCCTTTGGTTCGAAACACCTGCGTTCAAATCCCGTCTAGCACGTGAAGAACCTTTATCAGCACTTTTCATCTCAGGGAAGAAATGGTGGCGGAGGTCGAGGAAACACCTCCACCCTTCACTCTTCATTCTGCAAAACAGATAAATCGGCCAGAAAACACACGCAACAGGAATAAGTATTTACCACCTTCTTCCGTCGGATCTAGTTTCGAAAGCTTTCGTGGTACGGTGTGGGTGTACGCGTAAGCGTAAAACGGGAAGGAAGGATTTCCCCGAAGGCTTACAATCATTCATGGTTTATCCTTGATACCTAAAGGTGGAGACGACTACCAACCAAATTCAAAGAAAACTATCGGAGAATACTTTTCTCTGTAAACATGTACGAACTTTTATTAAACCAACCATTGTTTTATCACCAGATTAAATCGACTGTGAAGTTTCATCTACTCATGAATCTCAACAAGTCTTATTAAGTCGTTTGCGATTGACAAAATCAATGTAGTGGGAAAAAAAAGATAAAACGAACTAAATATATAAAATTTCAGTGTAAACAAGCTCATCTGTTTGTTTCCATTAAGTATTAGCAAAGAAGAAGATAAAATGCATCAGATAAACCAAATAAATGAATAATCACTCTTAACTCAGGAAGACAAATTGATCAATACTTTCTAAATGCGATAAAAATTATCAAATTATAAAACTAAGCTTAACAAGAATCAGCTTTCTTATTTCCCATGTGACAGCTTCTCTCTTTTGCCACGTTTATTATGATAGCTGCTACAAGAGCACGCTTTCTCAATTATACTGAGAGCTCATATTTTACTTGGTTACTGTAGCTTTTGTTCGCTTAAAGTTTGAGTAATAGAAATGCAAATAAGCATCTTCGATAAATAATTAAAAAGAGGGGGAAAACTCTTCATCATAAATTGTATGTGACACGCTTGCGATGACCGACATCAATATTGCCAACAATATACACAAATGAAATTCGCCTGAGTTGTAAAAATGGCATTCAGGCAATAAATATTGTCCTTACTGCTTTCACAATACTACCTTGTGATTACATGGCCTTATTCCATGAACGAAAGGGGATGGATGTATCGTAATTTTTACTTTAACCATGCAAAGACCACCAATAGCAATTTGCATTTCAATATAGAATTACAGGTCGAAGTGTCACAGTTGTATTTGATCTCAGAAGATCCGTTTCAACATACTAATAACATCGTTCCCGTACAAGATGAAAGGGTAATGCCGATCATTAGAGAAAAGTCTCCGTACCCAAAGATACAGAACTCTATTCCACCCCGTGCTACTCTGACATCACTGGGACTGACAGAATGTGCGCAAACCAGAAGAACAACACCGCAGAGAAAGAAATTGATGCCTAGTAAAATGCCAGTAGCGGAGAGATTAATTCCAGTGAGAGAGAGCAAAGCGAAGTGCGTTCCGTCAGGCTACATCAAGTGACCAAACTGGTTGTGATGGGGAGATACGGGGGGGAGGCATTCTTTGATGACACACACACGCTAATTAGACTCCTTTTAAATAATTATGTAATGGTAGTCACAGGAAAGGGGGGTGCACGTGGGATGCACAGAGGAGCGAGAATAACTCGCGTGTTGCTGAGACAGTAGGATGGAGTAATTTACAAAGATTATGTTGCCCAACGAATGGAAGCGCTTCTCGACATCGGAAATTGGCACAATAAGTGCAGCGGATTTTATCATTTCGGTAAAGCTTAAAACTGTAAGCGTTTAAATAAGTGTAGGTGTAAGAAAATCAAATTTGAAGCCAAACTCCCATTGGGAATAAAACAAATAATAACATCTGTTTTATAATGGAACAACTCATTGGGAAAAATTGCTAGGGATTATGATTATACAATAGAGAATGTATTATAGTGTTTGGGAGTAAATTTCTTCTTATTATCATAATATCTATATTATATATATTAATATGTATCATAATTTGTATAACTTGAGTCTCAGCTCAGAAATGATACCACAGGAATGGAAGAAATGTATGATAGTGCCATTGCACAAGGGTGGTGCAAAAACTGATGTATCTAACTACCCACCTATTAGTATCTCTGGTGCGGTAATAAAGATTTTAGAGACGTTGGTAAGAACTCACATACAGAAATGGGTAAACAAGTTACATGTACACTCTGCAAGTAGCAGAATGCTATAATTGGATTTTTCTAAGGCATTTGAAGGATAACTATGATAATGTTGAATTTTTCTAAGGCATTTGATAGGATATCAAATGAAAGGCTGTAGCATAAACTGGAGAATATACGATTGGAATATAAACTCTACTTCGATCAACGGATGGTTTAGTTGACAGATGGATATCAAAAAGTGGTATATAGTGGATGTGAATCTGCCAGATTTAAGGCTAGTGGGCGCCCTGTTCCCACTACCTGGGTATCAACTACCCAAACGTCACTATCTCTTTTAATCACTAAGCCTGGCTTACTCAAACCCGGGGAGGTCCTATAATGTGGTTCCACCGCAGTCTCCCAACCTTTGTTCTTAAAGCAGTTGTTCAGAATGGAGACCACGGCATCATGCCTCCTCACGCGGATCCCATGGATGCGGAAGCAACACTGGGCTATATGAGACAATGTCTCACTGTAGTGGCAGCCAGCCCTACAGTTGGAGTCGTCACGATCAATGCCCTACCCACTGGAGCCCGCACAGCTCGATGTGCGGGCTCTAGTGGGTAGGGCATTGATCCTTGTCCTGATAAGGTCAATATACTCGAACCCAGGGAGGAGTCTGGTGCCATTCCTTATCCAATCATGCTGGGGAAGCACCAGATATGACTCTTTTAAAGGAGCACCATCTACAGAACAGTGCAACAGAGATGTCCATCTCTTCTGTTCTGCGGGTGCTGACTCGATTAAAGTACCTTGATAATGGGACCAGCCTTTAGCCTGCCTAAAGTCTTCTTGTATTAATGGGCTATAGAAAGCCTCTCTGCAGATGGGGGAAGAAGATAGTTCTAACTGCGAGATTCTTGACAGCCGCAAGCGTGGGATCAGCCATCTAAGTGATGGAACGACCAGAGGGGACAAGATCTAAAGAGCAGGACTTCTCTACATTAATAGAAAGGCCTTGAATAAAGTAGAAGTCAACTGCCCGGTCAAGGAGTTCCTGCTAGCCTATCTTAGTAGAGGCTACGAGAATAAGATCGTCCGCAAAGGCCATAGCGTTAAAGGAAGAAGCGCCAAGAGAGTAGCCTATATGGCTAGGAAGAGAATGAAGAAACTCATCTATGACGCAGTTAAAGAAAAGGGGAGATAGAGGAATGCCCTGGTGAATCCCCCCCCCCACTGCGGAAATAGAAGTTGCACGGGACCCTGTAATGATAGTGATGGAGCAACCCACTATAGCTCTATAACATAGGAAAGAAAGGGTTCTGGACATCCAGCAATAGACAGCGCTCGAAGGAGAGCAGGAAGGGAGACGCTATTAAAGGCCTTTTGGAGGTCTAGCGTCGCCATATATAGAGGCTTAAGGTAGCGTCGGGAATCAGAGAGAAGAGAAGAAAGAAGATATATATTCTCGGCACAGCCGTCCGAAGGGACAAAAGCTCTCTCTGTCTATAATCATGCTGTATATGTTGCTGAAGTCGTTTAACTAATATTTTATGATAGAGTCTAAGTAACACAGGGGGAGATGGTAATAGGTCTAAAGTCTGATGACTACAATGATAATTAGAACAGGCATAGGGTAAAACACGTAAAGGCTTAGGCCTATATCAAGTCTGGACGAGATGTAAGGGTAGTACTGCCCATAACCAGTACAAAGATTAATAAAAAAATAAAAAAAATAAAAAACCAGTGGTGTACCTCAGGATTCAGTCCTTGGGCCGGTATCAGTAACATGCCTGATGGGCAAAGCAATCAGGCATGTTACTGATATTCAGCACTTACAACATGATTTGAATAGGCCAAACGAAAATGGCTGTCAGTTTAATGTTAGTAAGTGTAAAATATGCACTTTGGAGTGATTGGAGTTCCAGCGGCATATTATATTGGCGGGGTTATGCTACAAGAAACCGAAGAGGCAAGGGATCTTGGTGTATTGGTGGATAAGAATTTAAAGTTCAAAGGTCACACAGCAAAAGTTGCAAACACAATTCAGAGGATAATTGCGATGTTGAAGCGAACTTCGGCATATAAGGATAAGAAAGTCATTTTTCCTCCTCTTTGTAAGACTTTGATAAGACCACAGTTGGATTACTGTACACAAATTTGGTCTCCAGGGTTCCAAGGGGACAAAAGAAGATTTGAAAAGAGTGCAAAGAAGAGTTACAAAGATTATATCCGGATTATGGGATTTAGATTATGAGGACAGATTACGAGTATGTGGATTACAGACTCTGGTTAACAGGAGAAAGAGGGGTGATATGATAGAGGTCTTTAAACTTTTGAATGGGTGTTATAGGATCTTGTCTGATGAAATTTTTCGTTATGTGGAAGGTGGGGAGAGAACACGGGGGAATCCTTGGAAGTTAAGCTAGTTCACAGTCAAGAAAGGGGCAAGAGCTAGGTTTTTCTCCCAAGAGAGCAGTGAGTGAGTGAGTGGAATAGTTTGCCTTTAGGAGGTAAGGAATGCATCTAGTGGGAATTAATTTAACAGCCGGTTTCGGTGATTTAGTATAGCCTCCTTCGATGAGTCCTTGACTCCATGGAGGTCTCAGATAATAATAATAATAATAATTTTTTTTTCACGTTTAAACATTTTATTATGTTTCAGATAAATTACATACATAGATACAGTAATAATTATAATACATTACAATTGTAAATAACAGATACTTGCAAGTTAATAATATTTCTAAATAATAATAATAATAATAATAATAATAATAATAATAATAATAATAATAATAATAATAATAATAATAATAATAATATGCTCCAGTTGGACTTTTGTTAAATCGTTAAAGTAGTAGTACTGATTGACTCAGTGATGTAACAAGGGTATAACTGCTTTGATAAGCGTGTGTTTCACAATGACATTCTTATTTAGTGACTCACTCACTCATGATCAAGAAGGAAGATCAAATCGAAAAGTCATTTTTGGCTTCTCCATTCGTAGACTAATTTCATAATAAATACAAATGTATTTTTATCCTTTAAACTTATAACGCCACATTAGTGCGGATTGTTTTGCCAAATGTTGCTGCTAAATTTTTGATGTGATTTAAACCAAATTGTTTTGGTTGAAATCATACCATTTTTGTAACTTATCCAAAGTATCATGGATGGATGGAAAAACGAGATCCAACAGATCCCAAATGCACCTTGTAAATGAGTAAATAAATCGAAGAAATAATTAAAGTAGCCTAAAGAGAATTTAGCAAAACTTCAGTTTGAGGCATTTTTATGTACTCCCTCAGTCTATCGAATGATGAAATAATTCTAACGTGAAACTGAAGTGATTATCCTTAAACTCGTTATATCCTCCCAGTAATAACAAACTCTTTATTTAATTAATATAATGAATTACAATAATCTATTAATTAAATCACATATTTAAAATACATTAACGCGTTGAAATTACAAGTTTCTTCTCCTCCTCCATTCCTGCGACTGCTGTACTGTAGAACAGTCTTCCCTCCTGTCCAGCCACAGATGCGGGAACCCCGGCTGGCAGATTGCCAAGAAGAGTCAATTCACGTTGAATGGGAGAAAGGAATAAGGCGATGTATGAATTCGTCACCAACATGCGAACTCACGTGCTTCATTACGTAAAATTTTCCAACTGTTGTACAAGCAAAATAGTTATCACTTTAAAAACTGGAATTTTTATAAATTCAAGTTGATTACTCGTAATCAACTTGAATTATATAAAAATTATCGGAATAAATTCGCCTTTTTCTACCATGCACAGAAGTATCGAGGGGTCTCGCATCCTTGGTCGGACAGTATGTGTTTTCCAAGTAATACAATATACTGGCTTTTAAATCAAATGTAAACAAGTTCCTCCTTTCCCAACCCACTGCCCATACACGGTACTAATGCACTATAGGTTGATCAACCACCCTCTCGTGTATGGGCCCAACATTAAAAAAAATATAGCGAGTTATCTTTTTATTTATTATAAATATCCGAGAGTTCTGGAAGTTAATAGCGAAAACTTTATCCTTTGATCACAAGCAATTTTTCTCTCTTGGTCTCATTGTCTTTGATGGGTTGGGAAGGTCGCCACAGACCTCAATGGGATATTCATTCATTCAACAGATCTTAACTCCTTATATTTAAAGACAATGGCTTTCTATCTACAAGTAGGATAGCACTTACTGGCGAAAACAGTTCGCTCGTTTTGGTACTTAACGTGGCTTAAGAAATAGGTGTTATAGGATCTTGTTATAGGACACGTTTTAGCAAATATCTCAAATGCCAGTTTGGACAAATTCCATCCGCACATAGCGGCGTTATTATCTATAACTATCGTTCTTTAGTATAGTGTTTTATAGTTCTTTAGTATAGGCAAAACAAAGAACGTAAGGCCAGTGTGGTGGTATTATGTCTCTTAATTGCGCGTATTCATCTGATCAGTTTGCCCGTATTTCCAACCTAAGGACATCACTGTTACAGGCCGAGCCACACAGATTCTCTAAAATCAGTCAAGTAGTGAAAAAACGACTAATTTGAATTGCCGAAGAGGTACATAGCATTATGAATTATTCTTATATCCCATCTGTCAGAGTCATGTTTTTTCAAGATGATGGTTGTCGATTTTCGAAAGAAAAATTAGAATTTCTTAGAAAAAATGACTTGACATCATCATATCCTAACCGAAGAACGAAGTAGAAGTTTTGTTCAAGTTAAGAAACCGATGACATTAACGAAAAACAGGATAGAAAATTTATAGCAATAGTGAACGAAGAACTTTTGAAATTTTAAAATCTAATAACAACGTCAGAATAGAAACTTACATCAAAATTTGGTTGCAGGCTTAGGTAGCTGAGTAATTAGGTAGCCGACAGTACCCTCTACCCAACCAGCAGGCTGTGAGGGTCGAATTCCGTCAAGGGCATGGATGTTTGAAACTGTCTTTGGACTGGCGGTGAATTTCATTACCCATGTGAGACCTCGCCCCTTATCGGGGGACTCAAGTGTCTTGTAAAAGTTCCATGTTTGGTTTCTACAACAGGGATTTTCCAACTAAAAAATAAAAAACAGTATAAAACTTAATAAAAATATTGAAAAACGTAATGTACTATACATTTGTAACCTTTCGTCGTGGGAGTCACATAAAGGAACGCTATTTTTAAAATTTACGTTATTTCTCAACACCACGACTTCATACACATTTTATGATATAGTGCAGATCGTATTGTACTCAATAATCCATGACATGGAAGATAGATTTAATATAGCTTTCTCTTCTTTATGTTTCAGAACAGAAACGAATAGCAAAATAAAATACAACAGAGAGATAGAGAGAGAGAGTTTAGACTTTTTTTGGGTCACGCTCAAAAGAAGAAGAAAGAAAAGGACCAGTCAGCAACAATTTCACACCATTGACTTCGCAACTAGTTTTTCCTCAGCACATCTCTCCCTTTCTTTCTTATTAGATAAATAAAAGTGAGTTGGCCTCTGTTCCTTGTGTTGTCGTGCAATATTATGTTAGAATGGTCGAGAGCGTTCGCCTGTTTGAAGGCCGCTTTTTTTTCTTTAGCTTGTCAAAGGCAAAATCGAACTGAAAATTGCAGGCTATTGTCGTTGTCAGCATGAATGAATAATAAGAAATTTGTTGTAGCACCAATTTCCTGATTTTTTTTTTTTTTTTACGTGTCCCACTGCTTGAATGTTTAGGCAGACTGCAAATTAGGTGTCAAGTATGTGTTCATCGCTTTGTAAATATCGTACTGTATTCGAGAAATAAAAATGAATTTCTTATAAAATGTAACTTAAGGAATGCATTTTAGTATCAGTTAACTCACTAAAGTACGTCCTTTAAGGAGAAAACAGGGCAGTAAATTTTCCGTTAGATGCAATACCTCAGTAATAAACTCGCTTAATACAAACGTTTTATAACCGCAGGCATATTCATTTAGATGAAAGATGACTTCGAAACACGCACTATAAATCGAATAGTTTGGAAGATGATTTACTAAGGAAGTGGTCAGTTGACGTAAGTGGTAGATTGGCTTTTGAAAATTAAGTGTAGACCAACAGTTACAAAATTAATGTTTAGTTATTCACAGTTGCATAGAGTTAGACAGAAACAAGAGCGAATAAAGAGATCTGTACATCACCTTGTAGTGGATATCTCTTACTGTCATTAATTTGTAGGAATCCCATCACATTATATGCGCATCAAGGATTCTGGGATTGATTTTGATTGTTTGGGGAACATCAATTTAGCTCAGATTTCAGGGATACAATCTCGTATGTATAACCACAATTAGTGAGGTCTAAAGTATAGTTTCTGGAACTGTAGCCAGGATATTGTTGATTACAGACCTGATAAGAGATAACTTACTTCATAAAGTGCTATTTAGAAGCATCTGGAGTTCAGAAATTTATTTATTTCAAGTTTATTATGCTAATTAAATGACACATTTTAGGGGAAAGAAAATACTATAAAATCACAACATCTCGAAATAATAACCATGAGATTTTAAGTCGCTTAGGTCAATAAAATACGTAGCATTCCTGGAACATCAAATAAATAACATAAATAAAGAAACTCAAATACTAGGAAGTAAGAAATAACTTACGTTCCCTAACACTTATTAACATCAAAAAAGTCTACTAAGAAACGAAAAATACCATCGTGTCATACGACTAGTAATATACAGCTTTAAACTTGAAGCATGACCTGCAGGGTGATACTGAAACAGCGAAGGAGAAAATGCATAAAGAAATTTTGTGTCTGGTACATAAATCAAAGTGAACTATTGGAAACCATAAAAACTAATGGGCTCAGATGGCTAGAATACCTAAGGAAGTATTCAGGAAGAAAACTATGCAAAAAAAAATGTACAATGTCGAATTTAAATGAAAGGAAACATAAATGATTGAAGAGAAAGAGGATAGAGATGGCAGAACATTGGGAAAATGCACAGTTTATTCGATATCACAAAATTAGCAGAAAAATTAATGCAGTTTTGTAATCAAAAATGCATGTGCTTCCACCCACAAAAGGCTGTAAATTTATAGTGTCTTATAGGACTGTGTATGGGTTAATGTTTATATAAGGGGTGGTTCAAAATTCCACGTACAAGCTTTGAGGGGAGGTAGAGAACATCAAAACCAACCCTATTCACATAGGAAAGCATGACCGGAAACGCCACCCGAAAGTGATAGGTGGCGCTGTTCGTCAGCGCTCCAAGTGAGCAATTGGGGCTTCCTCATTCAAGCTTTCGACGTCGTACGAAGAACATACTTCATTTTACGAACGCTGAGCACTTTGAGCACCTAATGGGAAACCACATCATGTATCCAACTACTGTTGAACTGTTCAGTTACGCCTAATAAAGTTTTTTCCACTACTTACTGCCTTGTTTTATTTCTGTATCTTTGTGTCCCTGTTAGTACCTTCCGGTGGCGTTTACGGTCATGCTTTCCTAGATGAATATGGTTGATTTTGATGTTCCACACTTCCCCTCAAAGTTTGCACGTAGAATTTTGAACCACCCTGTATGTAATCCAGATAGTCTGCTCTAAGAACTAAACATGGAACTTTTTTAAGCCAATTCAGATCTCCAGTAAGCAGGAAACGATCTTGTTCTGCATAGTAAAAGTCATTTATCACCCGAAGCCAACCACAAATATCCATGTCCACTGAGATTTCGAGCCAGCAGCCTGTTGGTTGGATAGTGGATACGCTCACCACTTGGCCAAAAAAATACCGATAGTATTTATTTATTTATTCTTCTAAAGTCCTGTATAATAAACATGGGAAATATAAAATGTGGACAAAAGTATCGTATCTAGAGCTGTGTTATGAAACTCGGCAATGCAGCTTATCCAATATTGGGCAAGTTTACTGGTTAAAAATAAACCAACCATCATTGGATCAATCTATATTTTTTGCACATTACTTTAAGAAGCATTGAAACAAAAGATAAAAGAGTGTTTAAAAGAAGGAAGAAAGGCATTTTTTATCGAGATTAAAGATTTCATGAACGAAATAATCGATAAATTAATATTGTAAAATTCCACTGCTTAAGCTGTAAGACAGGAACTAAAAAGTCATGTTCTTAAAGCATAAATGATAACTTAAGAAACACGAGAATAAGCGCTATTGAGGAGATTATAGAAGATTAAACAACGTGTATTGATGAGAAGAAATTTCTCAGCAGTGGTATAAATAAAATAGGAGATCTTTAAATGCATTTTGCCTAATACAGTAGGAAAGAAAGTAACTGTTTGGAACTTCGAATTAATTTTGAGAACAATTCACGATTAAAAAGATGTCTTGGAAAAGACTGTAGCTAATGTCGTACAGCTGTTAAACAGCGAAATGCAAACAATAGCTTTGACTAAAGTATTTAATTAAGGAAAAGTAGAACAAGTCTAGCACTTGATTCAGCAGCCCTTGTCGAGTGTAACCCAAAGCAATTCTGTACATGTGTTACACTGATTAAGAAAAACAGAAACGACTTCCAAAAGCTCAACAGTGGCGACACGTGCTGACATTTATCCATACGTTATTAAATTTTTAAAATAATTTGACTTCGCGTTTTCAGATTTTTCTTCAGTTGACTAAGCGGGCCATTGAGAAATAATGTGAATACTGCAAAGGAGTTTAATCACAATTTTGCCGAGGTGAATATTTCATAGGTAGGCAGGCAGATAATAAATTAACCGAGTGTAAAGACAAGAAGGAGGGTATACTTCATGAAGCAAAGCAGTGAAATGATTTTCTTGATTGAGTTTGACGGCTGCTTAGGTCAGGATGTAGATAAGTTACTTCGTTATCCAGACCTGCCGGATTCAAATTCCACTGTGGGCGAGAATGTCTGCAAATACGCACTGAGAGGACACGAGGTTATTTTCTAACTGCCTTCAGCATTTGAATATCTTTTAAAGTATCTAATGGAACATCACATTTTAGACCGGAATAAAATGTTTATTAATTAATTTTTATAATAGAAAAATGAACCTGTTTTCAGGATGTTATGATTGTTACTGTCCACAATGGATTTAACATGTTCTGTCCGATTCATTCTTTCTCGACGGTAGGGGCAGACAAATACTACTCTAACGAAGGATCTAACACACCCTATAGTACGTAAGACATCCTTTTTAAAATGAAGGAATCAGATTAAACTTTTCGATTGCAGCAGGAATCAGCAAAAGTTTGAAAATTAGGGAATTAACAGTATGAAAGTTAACAATATGCTAGATAATTTCTAGTATTAATCATTCCACGGCAACTGTAGGGAATAACTTGGAAAAGAACTCTTTTTGGGTGGGGGTCAAGAGGTCAGTTCATATACGGATCATGAACTTTAATTAATACCATATTTGAATGCATTGGTTGCACCAATCCATTTCAGGGCCTTTCTTTTTTATTATAATATATATTATGTCGATTTGAGGATAGACTATGGATTCGAGAGAGGGTCTTGTTTTAGCATAACCTTATAAATTGTAAAGATAATTAACCCAGATTGGAAGGCAAGCATCAGTTTCATTTTTTTCCAGTGGGATCACCAATTGCATTTGGACTCCGAGACTCGTCAAGATTTTTCTAAAAGCGATAGTTGGCTTGTTGCAATTTTGAAGAAAATATTTGACCCGATTAAAATAAAAAACATATTCAAAAATCTGCACTTATAAATAAACAGGAGTTACGATTAATTCATTCCATATTTAATACAAGAATAACCATAATCATCGAGTAATTCATTTATTTATTAAAATGCAAATAATTCAGTTACAGTACTGTTTATATTTAGAGCTTTAGCATTAAAATAGATGTCATTTTTGTGTATTATTCCAAACATTTGTGCACGGACCTTAACACATAATTAGAAATATTAATTTTCTAGCAGTTATTTAATTTCTGTAAAGATAATTAAGAACACAACAATTTCTTTATGTTGGTTCTGTAAAATTTTAAACAAAATTAGCGAAAACGATCAACTAAAGAATTATAGTCAGTTGTTATCATCGTTTTTTTTTTAATTTATATCACCAAACAGAAGAAATTGGTATTAAATAAAGCTACAAAAATCCACTGTTTGCTAATCTAAATTATGTTAAACTTGGAAGATTCCTTTAGTGTACCTGCTGCATTATAAAAAATGCATGCAGAAATCAAATACGCCATATGATTCATCTCGTGGTCTGTCAAAACCGAGCAGTTTTCTTTGCGGTGACTTCCCCAGAAGTGACTAGAGATTCCACTAACACCGATCAGGTGTCGATATCATTCTCCATCCCGAGAGTTTCTGCTGAAGAGATAGAAATTTCTCAGAAAAAGCACGTATTTCCTTTCTCGCAATGAAAAATAAACCAGAAAATGTACCAATGCCATAAAGAGACATCACGTTCGGTGACCACAGAGTTTTAGTTGCCTTTCCTCATTGGCATCATAGATGATGCTTTAATTAGAAAGTTTAAATGTTTAACATTTTTTTTAGATTAAGTTTAATTTATCGAAACTTACGTGAAGGTTGAGTTTTTTTTTTTTTTTTTTTTTTTAAATTCTGGTATGCCAAAAGGATACGATAGTGATCATGGTATAAAATAGAATATTAAAGCTTTGAATATTTTTTCAAAATAAATCGTTCTATAACCTGATAAAAAAAGCCGTAATCATTGTTATTATTTCAATAGTAAGTTACATATACACTCTTTAAAATGTATGCATAGTTCTAGTTAAATGTTATCTAAATGAAGGATGCACACAATCGCCCAATCCTAATACAGCAGTTTCGATGCTGCCAAGGATGTCTCGGTGTTACCGATGAACCATTGAACATCTGAGAGAATAAATTACATAGCTAAGTATAGTTTAACTATATTCCATAAATATTTTCGTTATTTACGAATGAAGAATATCCTGGCATGAATAATACGTGTACATTTTTGAGACACCCTGCACTTTCTTTCGTTTACAATAATCATTGCTGCGATGACAGAAGATATAATTGAATTCGAACTAGTTTATTATATATTCTGCCTTGTAAAGGAATTCAACGCAGCGAGAAGAATTTGCTAAATCATCCTCTGCTATAATAAATTACCTATTAAACCAGGTTAATAGTATCCGAACGAAAGGACGTTTCCCAACTGCTATTCTGTTGATTTGGAAGGCGATTCGCGTTTAATCTTTGATGAAATGAGTGTGTAGGACGTCCAATAATAGATGCGTAGCTGCAACAAGAATCCAAGATTGCTGTCACACTTTCACGCTACGTCACGGCTCATGGGACATATTAAAGTGAGACATTAACTTGCATCACATAACACTTGAAAGACACTCACATGAGATTAATTTAAGCATTACTTCACTCCACCCACTCTGTCTGATAATTATATACATTCAGACAGACACGAGCTGTTCCTAATATCGCGACGTCTCTTGTCGTCAAATATGTTGGTCGTAATCCCACGTAAGCCATTGATACACTGGTTCCTGTTGGTCTCGATGAGCGGATATAATACAGTATAGCGGACCATCCCTTTATCTCCGCATTTACAGAAATAGAGTATACGGCATTAATCAGCAAACGTATGTTTCTCCGTATCACAACTAGTTCTGCCGCCTGTGTATTACATGTAGAGCTGGTGTTCCAGTTGATTATCGGGGTTCAGAGATATAATAGCATATACGCTACCCCTGTTACAATCATCAGCTGCGCTGATGATCTTCAGTCATTAGAGCACCGAACTATTAAACTACTCTACGAACTGCACCCACAAGATACACAGATTAATAGACTGCTCTTCAGAGATATCGAAGGAGAAGGAAAAACGATACTTGAATACCTTCTTGCAGTCATTACATGGTTTTTATTGTCAGAAGGTACTCGGAGAACACATAAAAAGTTTCATGTAAAAGTTGGCAAAAAGAATTTGATGAAGTTGCTTTTTTATTATCTGTTTTTGTCTGCCATCACTGACCTGCTTATGAATTTATTCTACAGTTATGATTTGAATAAAATTTGAGATTATTGAAAGCAAAATCTAATTTTCTTTAAAAGAATTTTTCAAGAAATTACTTTTTTTCTTTAAAAATAATTTTAATTTAAATCATGTGAGAGAACATCTCATATGCACACTACTCAAGAACTAACACAATCTAAAACGTGTAAGCAGAGTTATTAGAACATTTAAACATGAATTATCAAAATTGTATGAACACATTTTCTACATAAAAGTTGACATTCATGTAACCGAAGCTGTACATGATAACAAAAATACCTGTAAATAAATTATGTTAATCCCACTATCTTCAAAATCCTAATTTCAATTTCGAAATAAGTAAGATTACACTTCGTTATTTCTTAGCATTCTGTTACTACTAATATTATTATTCAACAAACTTGCCTCATAAATTTACCATTTCTCTTACTTTATTTTTTGTTATAATTTACACACACACACACACTTAAAAATATTACATTTACAAAAATGTTAACGTAATATTTCATTATTACAAATATCTCTAAAAATATTCAATCCAAAAGTTAGGTAATGATCTTATTTAAATATGCATAAATACGAACAATGCATTTTACATGTTTTTCACATACATATTTAGAATGATTCATTTAATGTGTTAAGAGAGAGATATTTTTCAAATTAATGATATTGGTTGTAGAATAATTTTATATAAATATACATAATTTGTTCTGCATTCTATCATTTACATTTATATTTCAATTCACAAATTATTTTTATAGTTTCTTTCTTTTTTTTTTTTTTTTTTTGTTAACATCCAATAGGTGAATGCTAAATGCATTCAATTCACGTTTTCACAATGCTATTTAAAAAAATTTAAAAAAAATTCATAGTAAAATAGCACTTTAATACCTATCAAATAGCACACCTAAAATATACAATACAATTTAGGAAATAATGCTACAATTTTTTACATGTGCTTCAGTTCAGATTCCAATTCATTTCATACACCTGCGTTTCTCAAACTTATTCCTACGACGGAACACTTCACAAATCCTGAAATTTTAACGGAACACCTTGGTTAGAGTCGAGTATCATCGGTCTCGTATTCGATATAAAGCTAAGTTCACACTATCGCCGCAGCAGGCTGTGTCGCATCGCAAAATTGCGAGAGCGTAC
Organism: Typopeltis vanoorti; assembly: GCF_054136105.1. Taxonomy (NCBI): domain Eukaryota; kingdom Metazoa; phylum Arthropoda; class Arachnida; order Uropygi; family Thelyphonidae; genus Typopeltis; species Typopeltis vanoorti. The sequence continues at coordinate 7,468,480 of NC_143560.1, read as the reverse complement.
ATTACAAGCGTGCCGGGCCGCATCGCATCGCGTTGACCTTGCTTGTGACCGCATGTTTCCTAGAATAGTACCTCCGTACTTCACTCGCGCTCGGAGGTGTCGACAATCGCGGGCGGCTGAATCAAGCCCAGCGTGCACTGGTCTTAATAACCCAATCCACATGCAATGTGAGGGGCGTCTGATTTTCAAACATGATTGAACTTGTCGCAGCATTTAAAACCATTCCAGGCTCATGTTAGTTTTGATAATTTTTCACGGAACACTTATTCACTTTCCACGGAACGCCAGTGTTCTGCGGTACATACTTTGGGAAACCCCTGTCATAAGCTATATGCTGTTCATTTAGTAGAATAGGTTATATAATTATAACTATCACAGTAATAGTTTGCAATTATAGTTCATAGTTTCACAGAGCAGTTAACATGATTACCTTTTGCAGTTGTTTATGTTTATATATATAAATTCGGAAAAGTTCTCGGCCTCGACCATAGATGGCAACACTATCTGCAAGATTTTTTTTTCTAAGTTGGTACATCTGTCATAAGCATCCATGTGAAATTGCAAGTTATTCTATCAAGTAGTTTGTTTTATACAGCTGTCTGAAGCAAAAGTGTTGTCTATATTCCTGGAAATGGATAAAATTGAGTATCATGCGGTTATGAAATTCTTTGTAAAAGAAGGTTTAACGCCAAAAGAAATTCATTGGAAGTTCATAAAAGTTTATGGGTACTCTTTTCCTTCGTTTTCGACAATTAAGCAATGGGTTGCAAAGTTTAAACGTGGCAGTACCAGCCTTGAAGATGATCCACGTGAAGGACGTCCAAAAAGTGTCAAAACACCTGAAATCATTGATCAAGTGTACGATATAATATTTGATGACCGGCGAGTCAAGGTGCGTTTACTGAGACTGTAGGCATTTCAAAAGAACGTGTAGGATGTATTTTTCATGAAGAATTGTAAATGAAAAAGCTTTGCGCAAGTTGGGTGCCACACTTGCTCACAGCAGATCAAAAACCCACTCGCATGAAAATCTCTGAACAGTGCTAGGAGCGTTTTAACAAGAATAAAACTGATTTTGTGCTTCGATTTATTATTATGGATGAGACTTGGATTCACCATTACACGCCAAAATCCAAACAGCAGTCGACACAGTGGACAGAAGCCGGTTGTTCAGCGCCAAAGAACACAAAGTCGGTTCCATCAGCAGGAAAGGTCATGGCATCGGTGTTTTGGAATGCTAAAGGCATTTTGTTTATTAATTATCTTGAAAAAGGTAAAACAATAACCGAGGAATATTATTCCGATCTTTTAACCAGACTAGACGAAAAAATTCGTGAGAAAAGACCATGTTTGCAGATGAAAAAAAAATCATCTTTCATCAGGACAATTCACCTTCCCACAAACGTGTTTTTGCAATGTGAAAATTAAGGGATCTGAACTATGAATTGTTGGAACATGCACTCCTTTCCCCAGATGTGGATCCCTCTAACTTCTGTCTCCTCCCAAAACTAGAACCCTTCCTCGCTAGTGAGCGGTTTTCTTCGAATCAAGAGGTGATTGCAGCTATTGAAGGGTATTTTGCAGATCGTACTGAGAATCACTATAGGGACCGGATAATTGCGTTGGCGCATCGCTGGAATAAATTATAATTTATTCCAGCACCCAAATTAGTAAAAAACAAGTGTCAGATCATAATCAGCAGAAAAAATTTTTTTTTTGTTATCTAGTGTTATTAGTCTTAAGGGAGATTATGTTGAAAAATAAAAATAATTTTGAAATTATAAATTCGTTTTTTTCATTGTTAGGTCGAGAACTTTTGAGAGCACCCTCTGTATATATTTCTTTTTGTTTACCCCGAAGTTTGATCAAGATTAACATTAATATTATATACAATTTATTTTCTATTCCATATAATCAATTCTGAAAAATGTATACTTTTTATGGACACATACTCCCTTTTTTTTTAATACTATTCATATTTTATATTTTCGGTTTATTACAGAAAATGTTGCAGAATGAACTGTATGATACAGGGTGGCATTTATTTTTAGATAAATAGTTATAAAATTATAAAGAATATGGTAGATGTGGACTAAGTCAGATATGATATGCACAACGAGATTTGAGTTTATGTAACCAGGATCGAAACAGATTGCCGTAGGAGTAAATATTATCTTTGGGACAAGTAGAGGAAATCGATTAAAGCAATGATTCTTAACCGGTAGGCCGCAGCCTCCAAGGGGCCCCGAATATTTATAGGTTTCTAATTTTTAAAATTTTGAAATCTATTAAAATAAGTATTTTTTTGCTCCTTATTGTCCTTTGTTTCAAACTTGTATCCTTTTATATTAATAATCCGAATTATGCAGTTTAATGCAACAGTTTCTTTTGTGGTGGCGCCACAAGTCGACTTTTCGCTGCTGGCAACACTGCAAGTTGTGACATCTGCCTACTGGACGTCTGATAGAAGTTTTAACCTCTCTGGAGTTTTAACCAATAGAAGTGCTACTTGAGTGCAATTACTTTTCGAAACTTTCAGTGCTGTAATACTGATTTATTGTTTCTTAAAATTTACCCCCCCCTTATAAAATGAGAAAACAAAGAACATTATTTGATTTCCTAAATATAAATACAGTAAAATTTAAATAATATTTAAGTAAAGTCGAGAACCACTGAGTTAAGGTATTGTGTCCTGGAAGTTAATTGTAATGATTGGATAATGAGAACTAGTTGATTAAGCCGTGCCCACTTACTTCAAAAGTAGGGTTAGCTTCGGTGGCAGTTCGTGGCTTGAAATCGAGGGGGTGTTGCAACTTTAGAAATATACATACACACTGTAATTAAATTAATTAATTAATTAATTAAAAAATAATTAAACGTGAAAAATATTGCTTATTATCGATAAAATTATACAGTTTGGTATAATTCAAAATGACTTAAAAATAAAATCCATTCTTCTTGTTTTGTTTCGAGCGAAAAGGTCAATAACTTTTTCCTTGATGTTTGTGTGACTGTTGAAGAATTTTTTTCTCCGTTGAAATCATGCATTTAACCTATCCTGATTCATAGTGCTCCTCAGAAATGTTTTTATTCTCTTTAATGTTGAAAAACAGCGTTCAGGCCTCTGATGTAGTCATAGGAATTGTCAAGAGAATTTTTATCAATATCGTAATTTCACTAAGAACACAATCTAAATTATTTTCTGTTATAAATTTTAACAAGTCAATTAATTTACAATAATCATACATGTCAGGTCTACTGTAGAATACTCGAAGTTCAGTTTCTTCCGTAGGCAATTTATTCTTAAAATTAGCTCATTTATCCTTGTTAAATAAGTAAATAAAAAATAAATAAAATAAGTAAGACAGAGTAAACACGATAAGCACTACGAACACTCCACTACTATTAATATTCCTATTAATATTAATATTATTAGCTTTTATGAAGAGAGTGGGATCAACATACACTATATATGCTATTTGTTACTTTTTATGGATGGAATGTAGGCGTTGGATGCTGGCGATTTGTGAACACTGTATATAGGTATGAATACTACATTAGCTGTGTTGGAGATTAATTTATAATAATAATAATAATAATAATAATAATAATAATAATAATAATAATAAATGCATTGAAACGAATGCTCATAAGTTTCAATCCCTGCTTGCAGAGCAGTAAAAAATGTATTCATTATTATTTTCCTCGTAGCTTGAATTTATTCTCCACCGCCGCTAATTCAGAATGCGAAGTTGTTTCACATACCAGTTTCTGCTAGTTTACATGCACGTTCATTGATGAAGATATCTGAAAAGTCATCATCAATGAAATGCACTTGCTGGAAACTGCTCTGTCATTGGACTTTTGACCAGTTTTGAGTGCGATAGAATCATAATACAGGAAGTATCAATGACTGACCTGTTCGCGTATTTATTCTACAGAACGTGCTATGGTTTCGACAAATCTTTCCGTTGATTTACAATGGTTGTATCTGTCTACGTCATCGAGAGCAATACGTTTTCTTCTTGACAATATGAATTGTTTAGAGAGTTAATTATTATTAACTCGTATTATTAACTGCAGGAAAATATGGCATTAACGAAGAAGAATTAGGACAATAATCAGGAAGAATGGCGATTTTTATGAAGAATAATTAAGAAAATTCGATCGGTATCTTACTTTTTTATTTTATTTAGAATTAATATGCAATATGTTGTCGTGAAGAATTTTTTAACAGACATCTTTATTTTCTTAATTTGCGCAAACTCTAAGCACTTCCTTTTCATATACTGTTACCCTTCCCGCCGTCATATTTAGTTGAATGTGGCTTTAGTGTTGTAAATGACTTGCTACTGAAAAAAAAATCGTCTGGATATCACAAACCATGGGGATTTGAGATTGCTAAATTAGTAATTTAGCAACCTCAAATAAAAACTCTTTGCAGAAGACATCAAGCTCAAGGATCGCATTAACTTGGATTTTATTTTTCCGAGTTCAGTTCGATTTATGTTTTATAATATACAAAGTGTAATATAAAATTTATATTCATTGAAGAAAGTCAAATTAAAAACAGTTTTACCTTTTTTGATTTAAAGTACATATTTATATTATACGTTTTCAGAACTTGGCTGACTATTATGCTAGAGGGGGGCATCAAAATCTTTGAGGCGTTAAGGTGGGGCATGTTCTAAAAAATGTGGGGGAAAACTGATGTAAGCAGCTATAGTTTATAATGTTGTACATAGAAGTATGCAAAATGCACTAATTACTGCTCTACTAGTATATAAAATGCAAAAACGCCTTTGTGTATGTTGTGAAGATACAAAATTTCTGGAAACGCTATCATAGGATACAAAACTACTTGCATATTTAATTAAAGCTACAACTGCTTCTGCTTTCTTGATTCTGCATTGCCTCCCTCTGCTTAATGTGTGGTTAAGGTATAAGCACATCACTCATGAAGAGGCGAATAGTTAGTTCAACACATCAATGACCAGCGATACTTTTCTTTCTCATAAGGGCATGTATGCTTCTTGTTGAGTTTCTTAATTGAGGTGACGATTGAATGCTGCATATTACTGCATTATACTGATTCGTTTCATCTATTTATTCATCGCAAACACCCTGGATTGCAGCGTAACGCCATCATCATATGAAGTAAAAAAACCTAGAACAGACATTAACAACAGTGCACAGAACATGTGAGAGGTTCTAGACTGATCCACTTCACAGTCCTGACCTTGCACTCAGTAATTCAAATTTCTATCCCTTCACACCACAAAAGGAACACCTTGTTAGCAAACATTTCGTAAGTGATCGGATGTGCAGAGCTGTCATTTCCCAGTAAAGACTTCTTTGGCGTGAAGTTTGGCGATATTGCTGTCAATGAAGTGAACATGCTGAAAACATTTGTGTCACTTTGGCCAATGCCATAATAGCAGACCCCAGCACAGCACCTTTATCCCATTCTTCGGAAGCATGCAATTTCCTGGAAGGTCATTTTACCACGTCTCATTCCATGCCAATCGTTCTGTTTATGCAAATATAATATACATGTGTGTGCTGAATCAAATTTATTTTGAGAAAATTTGGGGGACATAAAAAACACTCAGCAAAATAGCTATTAAGTTTTTCTTGCATAAGTAATAAAATAAAAATATTAGAGTATACACCCTCTGTCCAAAGAGAAACCGAACTTTTAGAAAATAGAAGAAACTAGTGGGGCCACCTGTTGTATCTTTTTGTTGTCGTAAGCGGCAACCTTCATTAGTGTTGTGTCAACTGTTTATGACATTTGTTTCATTAGAAGCCGAGTTGTAGTGCCAAGAGTGACAGTGTGTTTTGACGAACGGTCGGAAAATGAGTTTCAAATAGAGAACTGCGATTGACTTTTGTGTTAAACTTGGTAAAAGTTTTGCCGAAACTCGTCAAATGCTTCAAAAAGCATACGGTGATGAATGTTTATCCCTACTCAAGTTTACGAGTGGTTTAAGCGATTTCAAAGTGGTCGTGGGACGCTTTAGGACGACGTAAACCTAGGCTGCCCAAAAACTGGACTGAGAGAAGTTAACATCAAAAAAAGTGCGTGATTTCATCAAAAAAAACCCGAAATTGGTGAGATTGAGTGAAGATGAATTGGGGGGGGATTTCCAAATTCAACTGGGCACAACATTTTGACCGAGAGTTTGGTCCTTCGTAAATTGAAATCGTGATTTGGTCCAGACAAGTTGACCGACGACCAAAAAATGTATCGAATTGAACAGTGCAAGGACCTCATTAAAACCTCTCCTAAGGACTCTAACTTCCCTGAAAATATCGTTACTGGTGACGAAACGTGGTGTTTTGAGTATGAGCCCGAAACAAAGCGCCAGGTGCTGAGTGGAGCCCACCAGAAGAGGGGCATCCGAAAAAAAGTCGCATGGAGAAGTCAAAAGTAAAGACAATGCTGATTTGTTTCTACGATTCCAAAAGCTTTATCCACAAAGAATTTGTTCCGCCTGGCCAAACTGTCAATGGTGAGTTTTATCTCGAAGTTTTGAAGCCATTGATAGCGAGTAGTCGCGTACGGCATGCATATCGTGAAGACCGTGAAGATTTTCGTCACTATAACTCCGCTTGTAATGAAACAAATGTCACAAAAAGATACAACAGGCTGAGCCACTAGTTTATTCTATTTTCGAAAAGTTCGGTTTCCTTTTGGACAGAGGGTGTGTATTCCGGTTTGACTGACATCGGTATTGGACATCTTTTGTGGACAGAATATCTGTTGAGAGAGGCTGGAAGAATTATATGAAGTACAGGAAGATTCGCGACCTTTTTCAAAAGCAAGTAGAATAAGAAAAAAAGAAAGAAAGAACGCACAGGGTGAAATGCACAACCAGTAAATAGAAATCTAGACTGTTTCATCAAGAGCTGAAACTACGCCATGTGTTTAGGTTATGCATTATGAAACTAACTTTGTCTCTTTCTTGTAGTTACGTATATTTCTTGTCACAGTCTTTTTTTTTTTTTGCTTTGAATGCAAAGTGATTCTTTATCCTCAGTTGCTGTTGTATGTAAGACGACATTTTCCTCTCTCGAGCAAGACTTGAATAACGCTACAAGATAGTCGATCTCTGTCATACTTCAAAACATTGTAAAAACATATTGGACATATTCATGCTTTTACGTCATCCTGTACATGTATTAAATTTACTTATCTCACACACACACACACACACACACACACACACACACACACACACACACACACACACACACACACACACACACACACACACACACACACACACACACACACACACACACACACACACACACACACACACACACACACACAGATAATAGGTGCCCTATTGTTGGTTACTCATACATTATGCAAGAATTTCTTTATTTCAAATGCGAATTGGAAAAAAAACATATTATAATAAATGATTCATTTATATAAGTTGTTATAGTTTTAATTTGATTAATTCGAAAAATACTAATTACATTCACATTTATTTAAATAACATAACCCCACATTAGCAGTCTTATTAGTTTAATATGACAGAGGAATAATATTAATTCAGAAAAATGCCCTATAGATATAAACCAATTAATTGACAGTTTTAAAGCTGCAGGACATTTTTTACCATCTCAATGCGCTGTCAGTAAGTCAATTGGCCACTCCGCGAATGTCGATTTACTTACTGAAAGCAGTGTGAGGTACGCATGTGGCAAGATGAATTAGAGCTTTATTCCCCTCGAGGAATAGACGTTCCATAGTAAGAACGTCAATCCAAATGATGGACACACCACTAAGACCATAAATAGGATCTGAAGGGAAGGTAACGATTGGCTATAAACAGTAAAGAATGGTGCCAAGCCTTTAAATTACAGTTTCTTGAATCAGTTATAAACAAAGGTCAAGGACAGGAAGTGAAGCAGAATTATCAGAAGCCGCTTCCATTTGGAAGATGTAGGTCAATCTAATCAACTGCGATCGTAAAGAAGTGTCAAACACTCTTGGGAACATTTTCTATAACAGTGCTTGGGGGAAGCTGTCATTATATAAAACAATATTGCAGTAGACACATTACAGTTGTATGACACGTGTGCGTGTTTGTGTGCGGGCGCATACGTTGAAGATAGACGGGATAAGCGGCCAGTGATTCTTTTATTTGGATGTCGCAAATGAAAAGCTTATCTTTTTAAAAGGTCAGTTTAAAAAAGGGTGTTTAAATATTTTAATCTTGACATTTCGCATGACAGACCAATTTTAATTTATACAAGAAATACACGCAGCCTGCTTTATTTGAAACATTCGAGAGCATATAAGTTAACCTGTAGAGCTTAGGCTTTTATTTTATCGGTGAGGTTAGATTTGGTTTCCTCAAGTAATTTCGCCATTGCAAAGATATGAGGTAATGCATTATACCATGAACATTCAAACTAGCACTTGGTTTTTATGTGCCTTCTTTATAAAAACATGAATTCAATTCTGCTTAAGCTGTGCATCATGATTAGCAGTTTCTTAACCTGTTTGTGTTCAGAAACTGCTAAAAAGTGCCCGAGTCGTTGTTTGTATTTTACATTTACTGTAACAGATTGTGTAGTTCAGCAATTAGGGATCTCCGAGTAAAAAGATCCTCTTTCACTTTTGGCACTAATTCAAGTGCTTTTTATTATTATTATTATTATTATTATTATTATTATTAACTGCAATGGCTTCTCGCTCTAACATTTTAAAGATAGGTTTCTTTTTCAAGATTTAGCAAATTTTAAATATATCGAATTATTTCTTCAGAACTTAAAAGAAAGACAACTACCAAATAATATCCTAAAAGCTATCACAAGTATATATGAAAATAATCAAATACAAATAAGATTAAATCATGAGCTATCATATACGAGAGAGATAAACCAAGCGGTCCGACAGGGATGTCCCCTCTTAGCAACTCTTTTTAATATTTATCTAAATGAAATAATAATAAAATGGAATAAAATTTTCCATCAAGGTATTAAACTTTCTCCTACTGTTAACTTAAACACTCTCCTTTTTTGCCGACGACCAAATAATTACAAATACAGAAAGATAAGCCAACTGAAAAGAGAAGGCAGGATAGACCTCAAAAAGGATATTGGATGGATAATGATACCGGAACAGAACAATATGGTCTATATCCGTATTTAGTGTTATGATGATGACGCTATTTTAGATCTAAATGAGATAGCCAAAGATTATGATATGATAATATCAACAGAAAAATCAAAAACTATGGCCTTTAAAGGACAAAATCCAGCAAGAACTAAGATAGTAATAGATAACAAGATCTTAGAACAGTGAATTCATTTAACTACCTAGGATGTATGATCACATATGAAAAAGATATAAACGTAAAAATTGCAAAATATTTAAAAATAACAGGTGTAATTAACTCTATATTTAAACCAAACCTAGTTCAAAAACAAACCAGACTAGAAGTATACAATACATTAGCCCTACCAGTCTTAATGTACGGAAGCGAAATCTGGACAATAAAACAAAAAGACAAACAAAGATTAATAACAGCAGAAATGAGGTTTGTGAGGAAAACTGCAAAGTATACCCTATTTGATCACAAAAGAAACGAAGAAATTATGAAAGAATTAAACCAAGAACCAGTAATAGAAAAAATTAAAAAATACACACATAAATGGATGGAACACGTTCAAAGAATGAAAACAGAAAGATTACCAAAACACGCCTTAAAGTTCAATCCATTAGGAAAAAGAAAACCAAGACGTCCTCTTAAACGATTCAACGATGACTTCTAAGGCGGAACATGCTACGCTAGGCCTAAATATCCTTGATATGCATGATGATGATGATGATGATGAATTCTTCAGAACAACTCTCCTGGATTAACTAACGGGAACAACTTAAAAAAATAAAAACATCTGCAATGAAAGACTTTGTAGGCCACTACGATAAAATATCTGCGATTATTGATTTAGACACTAACTCAATTAGTTTCTTCGTCATTGCAGTGAATCAATCACACGCTTACTTTCTGCATCATTTCTTATATTTTGTTCAATCTATTTTATCACATCTAGATAATCCACTTCGCAAATTCTATCAATTCTAATTTGTCTTACTTTGTAGAAACTCTCTCTCTGCTATTCCTTGAATATATCTTTCTATCGATCATTAGAGTATTCTTTCCTTCTAATAAAATATAATGTCATGTACTGCAAGTTAAAAGATTTTTGATACGTTTATTATAATAAAAGTTTAGTTAAAATTTTCTTTAAGTACATGTACCCTTCCATGAACAGAATGAATTTAAATAATCTACGCATTTAAAGGACAAAAATGAATACCTTAACTGTATTGATCTATGTGAACCATTTGAAAGAGTATGTAAGCAACAAGCAGGTTCATTCTCCAATATTTAATCCTTTCCAGTACTCCATTTCCGTCAAGATGAATCTTCACAGAATTCTTATTTTTTTTTCCAAGTTGAATACAATTTATATATTTCTCGTAAGCGCTATAAAATATATATAAAATGTTCGCAGAGACAGAGAGAGAGAGTACATTTTGGAAGGTGCCCATTTAAAACAAATAATTGTTGGTTGTAACTGTTCATAGCAGATTATTGCATTTAATGTTATATATTATCAATTTGATCATTCAAGAATGATGCTCTGTTTGCCCAGTTTTCTAGTTGTTTATAAATTAAAAACTTCCTGTGCTATGTATGCAATGCGCATATCTCAAATAATAATTATAAATAAATAAATAAATTACACGGACTAGCTCCAACATCTAAACTGCTTCTTCAGGGAATTAATAATAATAATAATAATAATTAAACGAATACGCTTAAAAGCGACCAATACACCTCCCCCCCACACACACAAAATAAATGTTCTATGTATTTAAACTTTAACTCATGTTAATAATAAGCGTGAAATTTATTAGAAAGTACTAAGTAAAATAACATCATGTAAGCTGTATCTTTTCTTTCTTTTTTTTTTTTTTTTACTTAGTTTACTCAGTAAAAATAGTTTACTAACTCCTTTACTTAGTTTCCGCAATTAATAATTTCCCTTCATACGCTATCAATCCCGCACGCGATTAGTTGTAAAACCACTAATAAATACACTTAATACTATGTATGTGTTAGGATTACCAAGAAAAAAAAAACTTAAGTAAAGAATTATCTTGAATAATTATCTTATAACATTTGAGAAACACTGAATAATGGCTGTTACAGAGAACAGGGAAAATCGGGGATTGAAAAGTGGAAGAAGTTCACTGTTTCCAGGTGGACAATATATGCTTAATGGCTGGCTGGTTGTTGGTCAAGTTTTTATAGATTTTTATTAAATTAGAAGGATAGAAGGAATATTGAAATCTCTTCAGTTAAACGGTATTTATTAAATATTTATAGAAAATACACGAAAGATAAAAATGGGATCGTCTGAATGATACAGAATACAGTGATGCGGGATTTAGCAGGAGAATATCAGAATATTAAAGGAGCTTTTAAAGAAACTATTGAATGTGTTGTTATTTTAGCTTCCATGCGCGCGCACCCCTCCCCCACACAGTTGTTTTTACAGCCTCGACACCACATACAAACACATACAACTAATTTGAAGATTGTGTAATATCACGATTCGCTACAAATACCATATCGTACTAGTTGCTTGCTACCATTCATATCTAACTCGAGCATTGCTTGAAATGTTGTGCTTGTTTGGATTTACGGCCAAAGCAGTTCAAACAGACAAAACAGTTTGTCTGTTTTGCGAGAGGGAAAACCCTTTAATCTCTGTGTAAGACTGGTTGTCTTTATTTTTTTGCCTTCTCATTCCGAAGTACGTTTGTCCTATATTCACGCGTGTAGAGGAATATCGTGAGCTCTCTTGTCATGTGTTTGTTGGCAGAGAAACGAGGCTATTCATGTCTATGCATGCAATGTAATTCTTGAAGTGTAGTAAAGAACCAAATCTGTACTTTGGTTTGGAAAGATACTCGGGTTTTGAAGCTCAAAGTCTATGAGATCAAAATGACATCTCCACCTCGTGTGTTTATAGGAATATTTATAAGCTGAGGTGAGTTAATCGGGTACTTAAAAGTGAATAAACCAGCCTCAGAATACACATAATTAACCGACATTGTATTCGATTTGTGGCTTCGGAATAATACTAAACAGCAAATCATATCGACAGCCCAAGAAAAATATTTTGTTTAACAAAAAGAGAAAAAAAATATTGCCTTTGCTTCTTCCTTGTTCGTTACTGATCCACCCCCATCCTAGACTGTTCAGTATCCCAAAGAATACCTGATTACTCTTTGTGAATTCGGCTACTGCGACGTCCGTCAAGGTTTGATTTTCGTGACGGATTTCCACATTTCATTTTACTTACAGACGTATTCAATAAGTTTTACGTGCTAGACAAATGACAGACTCTTCTCTCTCCTTCCCCAAAGTACTCAACAGTTTTCTTATCTTCATTTCATCTAGGAGCGTGACCGAAAGACGAAAGTTTCGGTTTTAACCGATACTAACTTGCAGAGGGCTTTGGAGGAAGCAGGCTGTTTACCGGCAGATTCACAAGCCATCCGACATCCTGAAGCAATTTATTACAATGGAAAAGGTATGGTGCGTGTTCTTTGATATGTACAATAAACGGTTTTTATTTACATGTAATGATTATTAAATACATGAATGAACTAACGAATTCATATTATTCTGTTAAGGAACTTTTAACACGAACATAGTCTCCGACCGTTAATTATTTATTTATTTATTTAATTATTTATAAAAGATTACTTCCTCTTTGCTCCAGTATATTATACCTTACAACAGATATAATATTTATGCGTGTGTGAGGTATGAGCGATAGTCATTTTCTGCGGGTAATCACTGACTACATAATATACTGTTTTCAGATCAGGATGTTTTAGTGCAAGCCCTAACTGAGCTGACTTCTGTCTTGAAGGAGCTCAGACACAACATGGATATTCAAGTAAGTTCAACAAATCAGATGTTTTCCCCTATAGTTTCATATATTATATTTGAGTTCGTAATAATTCTTTGAAGCTTAAAGCGTATTTATATATTTAACTTTATTCACACATATCTTGTGTAGATGATTTTTTCCTTATCAAAATGTATAATATTTTATGTACAGGTGGTCATAAAATAACTGTCCCTCTTTGGAGGCATCTGTAGCTAAAACCAATAAACGAAATGAGACCAAATTTTATATAGAGACTTTTGAAGGCATTTTTTGAAAGCAAAAATATATTTAGCAACAAAAGGCACCGATAGAGGAAATTTTGGCGCTGGCGGAGCCGAAAGCAGTAAAATATTTGCAGTAAACGCAGGTAAAAAGGATTATGCAAATTTTACTGTGCGAACGTGACAGCAGCGCCACCAATTCCACTCAAAAAGGGATTGGGACTTTTCGGCGACTTTTGCTATTAATTTGTTTTTTTTTTTTTTCCCCGAGGAAATCACCTCCCCATGCCTTCAAAAGTTTCAATATAAAGTTTGGTCTCATCCCGTTTATTGGTTTTAGCTACAGATGCCTCCAAAGAGGGAGAGTTATATTATGGCCACCCTGTATATTTCTTTTATTTTTATAATAATCACCTCATTTTAGCTGATAGGGCGAACGTCATTACTCGTATTCCAACGCTGCTTACCCCTTAGAGTTAGTCGAACACCTGAGTTTATTATATTGTAATTCACGAGTTTTTAACGGCTGTGGCTTCCAGAAAATGATCTGTTTACAAGTTATGGAAAATTCATTACGCAGAGTTTGGGAAACAACGTTTGAAAATTCTGCAATTCAAGCATATAAATTTGTTGAGTGAGAAGCCATTAAAGATTTAAGATTAGTTATCTTTAGAAGAGGACTGTGGCTTCAATCATTTATTTCTGTACAAGAGAATGGCCTTTCGAAAGCTTAAATTATGTCTTAAATTACAATGAAGTGTAATATTGCTGAAGTAGTAACTTTTTGGAATGAATAAATAAAAACAATGTTAGCTCAGAGCAGAATGTACAGTTGCTGACTGCTTTAAATAATCGGTATTCACTGACAGTAAACAACTTTGCTATTCAATGTCAGCATATCCGTGCAGTTTTACAAGTGAGTTATTCTACTACAAATCCTGTGTATTTGTTGTTACTTCTATTAGATTTAAAATCCTGGGCGCGTACATTTCAGGATGGCGTCTTGTCCACTCAGACATCTTAATTTATATTACTGGTAAGACAAGCAATTGAAATTATGAACATCTTGAAATATTTGGAATCGTCTGAATAGAATAGATCGATATTTAAAGTTGTTTCTATTGGTGAAATGGAGATCAACCATCTATTTTTGTTCTCCACTTTGGATACAACGCTGTTATGTTCATAGTAAAGGATGGGAATTTTGGCCACCATTGATTAAAATTTTGAACTTTTATATCTATGGTTATTAGAGTTGTCAAAGTGTTTACGTTAGAAGCATTCACTGTAATACAGAATTATATCTCAATGTTACGTTATCAGTGCAACCGTAATAAGGAAGTTCATATTAAAAATATTCTTAATCCTATTTCTCAAATTCAATTGTAAAAATGTATCTACATCCTAGGATTTGAAAAAAAAAATGCATTCTACTTCTTTTCTTCTGTTTCACAGCTTGTTTCAATGTAGTGTCATCAATGCTGCTTTGGCCCTCATTATATATATCTCTCTCTCTCTATCTACCTATCTATCTGTTTCCCTCTAGAACTGTCGCGAAATTCATAGAGGAGTGGAATCCAACTGGCACCCTGTTCTGGATTGCGACGACAATACACTTCATCTGAAAGATAACTATGTGTGAAACTGAACTGTAATTTGATTCATTTATTGTATTTTCTATTGTATATCCAAAAGGAAAATGTTTCCTTCTCTGTAATATATATACTTATATACTTATGATATGTAAATAGTCCTTTTGTTGCCTATCTTCTAATGTATATTTTAACAAGTTAAATAAAAAAAAAAAAATAATAAAAATATCTATCTCCCTCCATCGAACTTTACATCCATTATGTTCTTAAGAGACTTTACTTAAACGCCTAACGCACTTCACTGATGCAGCTGAAAGAATATACAGTGGAATGTTTCCTTCCACACACCGATTTTCGCTTCACACACACCGATTTTCACATATCTCATTTTCTGTCTCTTCGCACAAGAAAGTAAGAGCATGTAAGAGCATGCACTGATTGTCCCATTGCATGTGAGTGGGCGAAAGCACTTATTGAATGTTAGATAAAACCTTAGAATAAGGTTTTGTCATGCTATGACTGGCTCTGATGTAACTTTACAAAATACAGTCTAATCCATCTGTTTTTACATAGAACAATCAAAACGTCTTTTTATGGCAGAGCAATTTGGAGACACAACGAAGATATGTACACCAATTATAGCCAACAAATAATCTTTCATATTTAGAGCTGGATTTGGTCTAATATTGTCTAAAGGGAAAAAGTCTTATGCCGGCTATTATGGTATTAGTTTATTATCAATGTTTATATGAGAATCCAGTGATTTTTCTGTTCCATAATCTTAATAAATTTTTCTACCTATTAAATATTTTAATCGCACCTCTAGTTCAGTACAATACTCATGCAAGCTTTTGAAAACATAAATACATACGTTAGACATTAGAACTGGTAGAATTAACTATATTTGAATTATTTAATAATTACTCTGCTCATGAATTAAATTCTTCACGCTTTATTAGTCTGCATCTTTGTTTTTTGCAGGCTCAAGAAACTCGATTACTTCGTCAGACACTCGAGAGGTGCGAAATGTGTCGTAGTAAGTATCTTTTCTACACTCTGAGGTTAAAGATCGTTGGCTGCGTTTCGATCCCGGTATTTGTGTCCTTGGATTAAGCAATCCAGTACATACGTCCTTCGTTGAAACGTGTCGTTAATTTAGTTCAAGGAATTTAGAATATAAGTACATTTATGCCTACTCACTACACAGTTCGAACTACTGGTCTTCGTCAGGTTGGTTTGATTAAGTAGCGTCTTGTGGCCAATTAATCTGTTTAAAAACACGAATAAAAGCTTCGTATAAAACTGGTCTTTGTGTGCCGGTTTGAAGTCAAAATAATCTTCCCGAATTCGTGCTCTTCAAAGGCTTTAGATCTTTTGTTTAAAGTAACGCAAGTAGGATGAAAAATGAAAACGAATAAAAAAGAACAAAACGCGTAAGAAAAAAGTTAATGGAATTGTTGGAGATGCCTGAATACGGATAAGTACGCCCTCTCCAATACCACTTCATTTGAGTTTAATAGGTTCACGCACGTGTTGACATCCTATTATTCACTAAGAGGTAAAAAGTGGAAATCTGTGCTTTCCAACTTCTTTTAAACGGAGGAAAGTTGATGCAAAGAATGAAGTAGAATATCCAATTAATTTAAGGATTAAGGGCTCTTAAACCTTGAGTAAAAGAGCTAGAAAAATTTCAAAAGATATTTTACTTCCATTGAATTGCAACTAGTATCAATCTAAGAGGACGGCTGTAGTACAGATTTCGCTTGAAACAAATAGCTAATTTTTCTTCAAGTAGGATATAAAAGTAGATATCAGAAAGAAAAATACTTTTAGGAATTTTTCATTTGTAGAAAAAAAAAGTAAAAATAAATGAATCGTGTGTTTAATCAAACATTAGGGAATGCGTCTGGTAGTAACAGATGCACTTTCTAATATACCACAAACGATCTTTGCACAGAAATCCAAAAATATTTAGATTTAATTGGTTGGATGGAAAGTACTGACAACAGTCATAGTTGGGAAAAACATCCCCTGAACACTTCGGTACACATGGTGGTGATAATTGAAGTTTGGATGGAATCGTATCTGAACACCCACTCAGGGGAAAACAATTAGTGGACCCGTAGACGAGCCACTGAAGTGGACCAACTAAAATTACCCGCATTGTGAGTATGTTTACAAATGAGAGATGACACTCATCTATAAAAATCCATTTCGCGAAAGGACAATGTATGTGACTGCTGGAGAGGTCCAGGGGAAGAGAACAATGAAATACTCGGTGAGATTGTTGAAAGCCACTCTGCAGCAACCTTTCACATTTTCGTTGTAATGTGCACTACTTCGGACAAAGTCCAGTGGGAAACAGCAACATCTACCGACTGTTCCCAGGCAGTTTACATATTATCAACTGTAGGTACTTCATACAGTGGAAGGACATAACAGGATCTCCTGAACATCGATTATATTTGGGCATCAACCTGATCTTAGTGATATGCAGAGAGTCACTGTGCGATCATCTTGTATGGCAAAACCTACTTCTTACATGCTTCCTATAAATCTAGGCATTAATCACAAGCATTCTATTCTTGGGACTGGATTTCTGTCTGTGAGCGTTGGTCCTATTTTTGCTATCTAAGTGGCGTTTAGAATCTCCTCTGTTACAGTTATCAGCACCATCTCAACCACTACTCTTTACAATGTGTGTTTGTGCATGTGCGATCCTCTTATTTTTACTTGTATTTAGATACGTGACACAAAATATATGGCATAAAATATAAATTAGATATTTTGTCGGAATATTTTGTGAATTGAATACTGCCTAATGGATTAGATTCACTTAAACTCTACAGTTCATCACCAGAAATCCGTTTTTGACGCTTTTCTTTTAGATCTTTTCCAGCTAGTTCTTTCTAATACATATAGCATTATTCTAGAATGTTGGACAAATTTAACATAAATTAACCATAACATTGAACTTGGACAATTTAATTTATAAAGCCTCAACCTGCAAGATAATCTGTGAGCAATTTGCGTGTTATTAGCTAGGAATCTGTCACGTGCAATGGGTAAAGTTTGGCCAGAAGTTACTGGACAGAATGCTCTAAAAACCATAAAGGGTAAAATTCTTCGAATTGCTTAGTTTAAGTGATATCGTGTTATGATGAATAAACACAAAACAGCGAAACAAATTTAGGTAGTTGGAGTAGCACTATTTATGACATTATAAGAGATTTAAAAAATATTTATTTTTCGAATAATCTGGAAATCATGTTCAAAGAACAAACATGAAACCTTTTCAAGCCCCTTCAGACCTACAATAAGCAGGGCGTGGTCACACTGGATGATAATAATAACAATCATAAGCATAATAATAGTAGTAGTATAGTTCATAGCTATGCTGATGACAGTACATTCCATTTTTCCTTCATTTGGCACACTATGTAGTGCACAGACATTAGAAACCGAAAGATCTTCCATAACTAATGCCTTACATTCTGATCTCCTCACTTTCACGTTTACTTTGACCTCCTCCAGGCTTTCCTGCCACAATCGCATTTCCGCCATGGCTTCTGGAGATACCAAAAAACTCTGCGTACTTTTTGCCACTTCTTTTCATTCTGCACCAACCTACTAACACTCAGATTTCAAATTCATCCAAACATTGAATGCTGCTGTCACATAGAATACATTTTCTTTCGAAGATGTGTTTTCTATATACATCTTTCGAAGCCAGTGTTTGGCTTACATGAAGATTATTATTATAAAGATAATTATTATTATTACATGACATCTCCAAGGATTTCAATGACTCATAGGAGGGCACTCTACTCCACACAACTGACTATCCTACACCACTTAAATTTTCATCCACACACTATGCCACAATTCACCAATCACACACACAATGCTATCTACCTCCACTAGTGGTATTTTTTGTCTATAAATTGCACGTGTACTATGGCCGATTTGCCTGTATGCGTGATAAAACACCAAGTTTCTTGGAGAAAAATCCTGTTACTTTCTTATGAGATTGGTTAACTCACCTTCAATTGAAAAGTCCATATAAAGGTTCCTTTCGTCACGAGAATCGAATCAGGTATTTTGTATTTTAATAATTTAATAATATTTTCATAAATTACTACTACTATTACTACTAGTAATAATAAATTTTACTATATTTCAGTAGTATATTATCTCTCTACAGAATAAGAAGTTTTGCTTGAGCTACAATATGCGAGTGTTATATAACATTTCTTTGCCGAAATTAGGTTCTTCTTTTAACACGTTCATCGCCAATCACGCGGTATTGCGCGATGCGAGTTCTCACCAAACGGCCGATCCCGCGTTATCGCGTGGACGTCGCTAACTAAATAAAAAAAAAAAAAAAATTTGGCCACCACACGAAATTCCAATTTTCAGCTTGGCAATGAAAGTGTTAAGTAGGTAAGATGTGCACAATTACTTACAAACGATCTACGTTCAAATTACGTAAGAGGAATTTTTTTAATTAAAAAAATAACTCAGCAGACGATATTTTATCTCTTTCTTAAGTTAATAATTTTGTTGTTGTTGTCTTGTCCTTTGAAGAGTCTTAGATGTTTCCGTGTGCTCTTTGAAATGCTTTGGCTATGTCGATGATTTTGTTTGTATAGAGCTGTTGTTCAGGATTAAGATCTATTTCTTGCAAGGCTGTTGTAATTGCTGGACAGGTAAAGATGTGAGTGGGTGTCAGTTCAGTATTGGGGCAGTCGTTGCAGTTTCTATATGTTCTCGTATCATCTGTGTTGATCTTCATTCCTCTATAATGTCCTGTTCGTAGTCTTGCTATCGTGGTGGAGGTCTTTCTGTCAGCATCGATTTCGGGAATTTGATCTTGTATCACTGATTTCAGTGGAATTAGTTTAACTTTTGCTAAAGTTAAACTAATTTCAGCAAGAGTTATCATGTGAGTTTCTTGGTTGAGTTCTTTGGCCTCTTTTGCTAATTTATCAGTTGCTTCTTTGTAATCAACGCCTACATGAGAAGGAATCCATTGTAAAATGTAACTTTTTCCTAAACACTTTAGTTGATTTAAGAGTTTATGGATGTCTTGCGTGAGCTTCGTATTGCCATTTTGATTGCCTCCATAGCTGATCTCGAGTCACTGTAAATTATAATTTCCTCAGATTGTTGAGATGATGATAATTTTAAGTAGGCTTCGAGTGCTTTATTTATTGCGCAAAGTTCGCTGGTAAAATTGGAAGCAATTCTCCCAGATCCAACTTTTATTGAAAGCTTTTCACCTTTCGGGAGTAGAAGGAGAACACCAGCGCCTCCATTAATCGGTGTCTGACGACCCATCGGTATAACAAATAACCTGTTTAGAGGATGAAAGAAGGTTGTTAGTATTTAGGCCTTTTTCTTTGAGCATTTGTGTTTGATTCGTTTGTAAGTAATTGTGTACATCTTACCTACGTAAAAGTTAATAATATTACAATCTAAGATAGGGTTAGAGATGATGGAACCAGATAGCAACAAACAAATGATTTTAAAGGACGTATCTATTCGTATTACAATGCTTTGAGGTATTGGAACAGTGAAAGTAATACTGTTCCCCTGTTTTAGTCTGCATTCTGCAAATGTCGGACAACAAAACCATCGATTTTGGCTTGCATTGGGTAAGGATGGGTTGGTGAATATTTCCATGGCGTGATAGCAGAGTACGCAAACAGGCTTTTTTTTTTTTTTGCATCTAATCTTTCACAAGAGCTTTCGTCATTATTATTTTTGTCTTAAGTTTTTTATTCCCTCATTTAATACGCCAAATATGCCTAGTAATTACGATAACTTATTTGCAATTTTTCATTACGATGTATTCACAGACCGGTAGGGGACGAAACAAAAATAAAAATAAATAAAATGAGACGCAACAGGAGAGAAATTAAAACATAATTTTCCGTGTTTTCCTTTCACCTATGTTGCAATTTCTATGGCGGCATTCCAATTGGCCAGCTCAATACGGAAACGTAGACGACTGTAAGAAGACAGATAACAATGAAGACCATGGAGTTTCTGGCCAAGCATGAATTTATTCTCAAGTGCAATTATTCATCGCAACGAGGCCACAAGAACGAAGAATGAGCGGATAAATTAAAATTATGTTCTGCTGGGCGGAGTTTTACGTGACATCGAAAAATACAATGACATGTGGGTAGAGAAAGTGTGTGTGTGTGTTGCTTGGAAAAAACATCAGGCAGATAAGAATTATTTGGAATTTGGAATTCCTAAGAAATTTCACTGTGTCTGTTTTATCTTGGCCATCAAGATAGATGCCAGAATGAATAATATATGGCGGAAGGGCAAAGCCGTAAAGGAAGCCGCGTTATTTTTCTTTAGAATTCCAAAGTGGTTCTTGCAGGCTTCTGATGCAAAAGCCTGGAACTATGTAGATACGGTAATTCTGTTGGTGCTCGTGTTTTATCTATGCACAGCGGTCGCAATTATGAGTAAGCCACAGTGGGCCTGCTTTCTTTCCACTAAGCGGAAGTGTACAAATTAGAAGAAGAGTCCGTCACACGTGGCAACCGAAACAGCTATAATAAAACATGACAGAAGAAAATTAGAACTCATTTAAAAGAAGTGTTAGTTGTTAAGATAGAATCCACACGAATATACATAAGAACGATAATATATTGAGAAGATCGTTGTCTTAAATGTATTTAAATATCAAAGGAGAGTTATCAAACGTCTTAAGAGTATTGATTTAATATTTAAATACATTTTAAGAGTGTTGTAATTAAGATATGATGAAGAGGTAGTATTTTGATGGCTATTTTGTCTACGAAATGAAAATTTGATAAAAACAATAAAAAAGATAAATACTGCTAATATAATAAATGACGATGAAAAACTGGAGTAATGGGATAGAAGCGAGGTATAATGGATTCTTCTTACAAGGATGATGAGAATGGGATTTCAGAAAAGGGATTTTTGATGGATTTTTTTTTTTACTTTATTTTTTCTAAAGGTTTGTAGCTATCGATTGTTACATTCGCAAGATTAGAAACCATTCCTACCATAATGGACTTCTGCTTTTTCGTGAAAGGCGCATATTAACGATAATAACAATAAAAATAAAGTGTTGGTTCTAGAAAAGAAAATTAGGCTATTATGACTACAGTGAAAAATGACAATCGATGTTTGTACCAACGCTGTAATTGCACAGTGAATTGTTAGTGGTAAAGGGTTTACATTGCTTGCACACGTTGATACTCTCAGAAGCATTTATATGAATATTGTTGGCTCGTTACAAGTTGAGATGGTCATTCGCTAACGTCTCAAATGTTAGATTTTAATGCTATTAACACTTTTTATTTTGTAATCAGCAGACGTGGTAACTAATTAGTTTTCGCTGCTCCGAATTAATTCAAGAAATGCTGACCGTTCATTTTTCTTTTCTAGTTAGCAAAGTTACTGTATTTTGTCTGCTTGTCGGAGAAAAAAGCCTTTATGCAGTAATCCGAAATGAAGGATTAAAAAAAAATGCATTCACGTGGTTTAATATTCATGTAATTAAAGTTGGGGCGTTTTGGGCATTTTATGATCTATTCAAGGTGCAAATAATATGTTAATTAAAAAGAATCGGATTCGTCGACTACTTTAAATATTTCCTATTACATGGACGTTAATGAATTGCCAACGTTATGAAAATTTATTTTTTAATCTCTTTTATGAAATAAATGGATCGTACTCAACGTAAGGATGAGGTTACATCAATGGGCTACCGATCTTCCCAAAATACTGTATTTTATGCTTTAAACTTTTTAGGGTTCGCGAATGTCTTTTAATTTATTTGTGATGAAATGTAGAATAAATCACTGGTCCCTGCCTTCTTCAGATATATCTAATGAAACTGATATGCAGCTAAACTTCACCAGTTAATAATTTAATCTATACAGGATGGTTCAAAATTCCACGTACAAACTTTGAGGGGAGGTTAAGAACATCAAAATCAACCCTATTCACATAGGAAAGCATGACCGGAAACTCCACCCGAAAGTGATAGGTGGCACTGTTCGCCATCGCTCCAGGTGAGCAATTGAGACTTCTTCATTCAAGCTTTCGACGTCGTACGAAGAACATGCGTCGTTTTACGAACGCTGAGATAGCAGACATGCATTTCGTTCACCATATGTATCCAACTACTGTTGAACTGTTCAGTTACGCCTAATAAAGTTTTTTACACTACGTACTGCCTTGTGTTATTTCTGTATCTTTGTGTCCCTGTTAGTGGCGTTTCCGGTCATGCTTTCCTAGGTGAATAGGGTTGATTTTGATGTTCTATACCTCCCCTCAAAGTTTGCACGTGGAATTTTGAACCACCCTGTATAAGCTTATTCTTTAAGCTTCATGTATATGTATATTAGTAGATGATACCATACAAAGTACATTCTAAAGTACTTTGTATGGTATCATCGATCGGTTATAGATTTAATTAAATGTCATTCAATATAATGTATTTAAAAAAAAAACTATGGCTAAAATTAAACGTAATTAATTTTAATGTCATGTCTTTTAAAACGTTATGGATTTCACAGTGTTAGCTAACTAGTATCATCGTCACTAAGCAATTGTTGATTAGTAATATTTCCATTAATAAACCGACAGTTATTTGCAGCGCATGACCTACTTAAAACTCAATTAGCTGCCATTACTTGGACTATAAATTTCTTGGTTTCAAATTAATTTAAAAAAGTTAACATTTTAAACTCTCGACCAGAGATAAATATAAGTGCCAAAATAGTCTTCTAATCTTTTAAACAACCTTAGATCATTTCTTTCCACTAACACGAAGGCCTCAAAATTTTTACCATTTTCCCCTCGACATAAATTTATTTAAATCACTTACTCTAGCCACAAGCAAACATATTCGAGTGACCTTGTGACCCAACCCGCATAACACATTCCCTACGTCTTTTCTATAGAATCGTCATAAATTTTAATGCTGGTACTTTTTAGATCGGAACCCGTGGCGAATTCATTTGGCCGTGGCAGGACATTGAGTCTAACACGAAAAGATGAGATTTATTTCGTAGGCATCAGAAGATAATTTAAATTTTCGCTGTTGGTTAGTGGTGAAATTTTCACTTACATTGTTTGTGTACAGCAGACACATTAACTCCCGTAAAACACTCTGTTACGTATATATAATTTTGTTTCTATAAACCTAACATTCGTTTTATATTCAGTTGGTTATCAATGAGTGTATTCTGAGCCCGATTTGTCTTCTTTTTTATGTGTGGGGGTGGAGAGAAATCAACGTTCTCATAAATGTGCCTCCTATATTGGTAAGGAAACTGAACGGTTTCCAAGAAAAGACGTCATTGCTACCGACTACGCTTGCGGAGATGCAGTAAAAAAAAATCAGCTAACGCCTTAATCCTATCACTAAATAAGCGGCACACAGTGAAGAGGCGGCTCAACAAGTGCCGCCATCTCGTTGTCCCTAACTCCATCACAATATATTTAATGTCTGAAATAGTGTGAGCTCTACGGTCGATTTTCTTGAGTTTAGGAAGAAAAATCCGAGTTTCCGGGAGAAAAACTCACTTGCCCGTGCCAGAAATCGACTAACTCGGTCTAAAAAAAGGCTTAGAAAAATTTCCTCTAGTCGCCGAATAGATTCGAAATCAAGTCTTTCTTCGTGCGGTCAAGCGCTGTGGTGTGCAAACGCCACATCCACTGAGCTGCACAGCGGAAGATACAGTATGAAATATTAAAACACAATTCAATGCGGAATAATTATGCAAATAATAGCATTAATGACATAAATATAACATTATTTTCGATATATTATGTGTTAAGTATATTCTGACATCGACAACCATGCGTTGCTATGACGATTTCTCATTTATCTACTATGGGATCTCAATCGATTCCACGAAAATAATAAAGAGAGGTAGCAAAAAAGTAAATCACGCATTAAGCAAGTAATGTAGGCGTAATAACCATGCATAATGCGTGATAAATTACGCCTACTGTATAACACCGGCTACGTAGCAAACCGCTCATTACTTAACATTCCTATTAATACTAAATTGGAGAGGCATGATCTCGCGTTGGCGGATTACCTTCTACAGCATCCAGGGTTTTGTATTAAAAATCTGTGGAGTATCTTTAATGCGTCATACGGCATCGCTTTTCAAAACATACTTAAATAGCCCAGCTCCTGTCGAAGTTTGGGAACAGTTTTTACGTCATCTTAAATTTAGAAGTTAGAAAACAGCTGAATAGATTAAAGCAAGTTATGTGCGTAAACATAATGGCTTCGTGAAGCTAATATATTAGCAATTTTAAATGATATTATACGGAGCAATGTAGCATGCTTTAGCTTTCATGCGAGGTTTAACAAACTGGTCCCTTTCTGTTTATCTTTGCGTAACATTTGTATTGTATTTTAAACTTTAGAGAATCCTGGATTTTAGCTAAATATGCAAGTCGAAGATAAGCCATCTGGCGATGGACCTACTAATCTTCTTGGAAATATTTCACAGGCGTTGCGCTTTAGTTAAAAATCTTTGGCGATGCATTTAGAGTTTTAAGATAAATAATTTTACATTCTAGATTTTAGTATAATCTGTCATTCCCTTGCTCCTAAGGTTTTATGCATTTACCTTCTCGCTCGCTATTTTTAGTCGTCACAAAATGCCAATTCAGAATCATCGATTCCTTTTTAAACTGATTCCATCTTGAAAAGGAATTACTGGGTACTCGATATTTATTAATCTACAAGAAAATGAAAGGAAGAACAAGTAATTGGCGTTATTATTTCAGTGTATAGGGATGTTATTGCTAGCTTTATGTCGTAATGGTCACGTGGGAAAATGTAACGGACGACAGGTGGGGGTTTATGAAAAAGCGGAAATAATTACGTCCCTATTCTTGATCAAATGACACCATACGTTGACTAAAATGTAGTGTTAAAAACTACAAAATAATTTTAATAGAAGGATTAGAGAAGAATTATCATCGATAGGATTATTTTTCTTTCTTTGTCTTTTTATTTTTATTGATCGCCAGCTTGAATTCTGTTTCATTTGGAGAAGTTCATTAAACTCCAAAAGTATATGATTAAGCTTGTTTCACTTAAATGTGTTAGTCCGTTTGTAATTGAAAAGCAGTTTAAAATTCGGCATAAATAGAATAGGCAAATTAAAAAAATAACCATAATGACAGTAAATAATATTGTATATCGGCTTAGAATACGAGGGTGGTCTAAAAAGTTCTCGGCCTCGAGCACAGATGGCGATACTATCGGCGCGATTTTTTTTCTAAGTTGTACATCTGTCATAAACATCCACGTGAAATTGCAAGTCATTCTATCAAGTAGTTTGTTTTATGCAGCTGCATGAAGCAAAAGCGTTGCCCTTGAAATGGATAAAATTGAGTATCGTGCGCTTATAAAATTCTTTGTAAAAGAGGGTTTAACGCCAAAAGAAATTCATTTGAAGTTCATAAACGTTCATGGGCACTCTTCTCCTTCGTTTTCGACAATTAACAAATGGGCTTTTGAGTTTAAACATGGTCGGACTAGCCTTGAAGATGATCCACGTGAAGGACGTCCAAAAAGTGTCAAAACACCAGAAATCTTTGATCAAGTGCACGATATGGTATTGAATGACCGGCCAGTCAAAGTGCGTGAAATTGCAGAGACTATAGGCATTTCAAAAGAACGTGTAGGATATATTTTGCATGAAGAATTGCAAATGAAAAAGCTTTGCGTAAGATGGGTGCCCTGCTTGCTCACAGCAGATCAAAAACGCACTCGCATGAAAATCTCTGAACAGTGCTTGGAGCGTTTTAACAAGAATAAAACTGATTTTGCGCGTCAATTTATTATTATGGATGAGACTTGGATTCACCATTACGCAGCAGCAGGGGCGCGCCAAGGGTATTTGTCGCCCGGGTGAGAACTTTAATCGGTCGCCCTTAAAAAAATAACTAAAAGAAATTGCATGTAGCATTTACTGCAATAAAGAAAATAACAATTAATGCTAACCAAAAGTTACATGTTTTATTTATTAAAAATATAGAATACGTAGTTTCGTATAGTTGTTTTTGACATTTTTTCAAAAACAAACAAACAAAAAAAGAAGAACAATTATTTCTTAATATAAACAAGATTAATTGCACATGCCTTTAATGTAAAATTTACTGGAAGTGATTTTTTTGTAGCAAAATCATTTATTATATCCTCCATATCTAAATTAGTAGCAATTTATGTTCTATGCTAATAAGACCTAAATTGTTGAGTCTATATCCTGTGTTATTGTATTACGGAGATGATTTTTTATAATTTTCAGCTTTGAAAAGGATCTTTCGCCAGTTGCAACAATCACAGGCATTGTTAAATAAATTCCTAGTGCTATTGACAAATTGGGGAGAACACTAAGAAGATCATTCGAAAATATATACTCAAGGACCGAAAATGCGTTCACATTCGGATTAAGATAGATTAAAATATTTTCTATTTCCTCGCATAATTCCGATGGGAGTTTATATCAGAATCTTTACCATCTGTCAATTTTATCTCCAAATCTTCACAATATTTTAATTTTTCTTTTTTCTCCATTGGTTTTAATAAATAAATGTCATTTAAAAATTCAAAAACATCATTATGTTCTTTCAATAATGTAAATCTTTCATCAAGTTTTGAAATAGCTCTATCAATTATAATTAAATAAAAATTGACTTTGAAATTTTGTTCTTGCGATTCAATAACTTTATCTTCACTTTCATACGAGAATAATCTTTTTGTTTTCCGAGGTCTGACTATTGGCATACAACGAAAAATTGGATCACAATCCACTGCATTTGCAATTTCGGTTGCTTCCCCTAACATATTTTTGAATGCCTCATCTGTTCTACAATCCGTTAAATAATTTTAGGTCTATCAACATTTTCATTGTTGTAGACATACGACATACTTACGTCCGGTTTTTGCATCAAGTGTTGCATCCGGTTTTTATATTTCCTAAATTAATGAAAAAAAATTTGCTATTTCACGCGGAACACTTGCAGCATCATTTGCAACTAGATTAAGCGTATGAGCGGCACATGGTACGTAAAATGCTCTCGGGTTCATATCTAATATTCTCTTATGGAGACCCTGATTTTTGCCCTTCATGTTTGCCCCGCTATCATATGCTTGAGCACGTAAATCGTAAAGATTTATATTTTCTGATTGCAAAAAATCTACAACAAAATTTGTTAAACCTTCGCCTGTTGAGTTAGTAATTGAATAAAATCCTAAAAAGTGTTCTCTGATTTCTATTTCTTTTATCATTATCGAGGTAAACAAATCTTACAACAATACTTAATTGATTTTCGTGAGATGCGTCTGGAGTGGTGTCTAAAGTGATAGCGTAATATTTATTTAATTTTAGCATTTAAAAATAGCCTTTTAACAATATTAGATTTTATTTTTTCTCCTATTATTGAAATTATTGCATTTTGCATTTTTTCGCCTAAATAATGTGGCATTTTGTTCTTATATGACTTGCCATTACATTATCGAATTTTGCTACAGTTTCTATTAATTTTAAAAAATTAACGTAGCTATCTTCAATAGGTTTATTACTGTTACCTCTGAAAGCTAAATTTTGTCCTGCTAAAAGTTGAACTGTATAAATAATCCTTTCTATCACTGATTTCCAAAGATTTTTTTCTAGTTTTATTAATTGTTCATTTATCGTATCTATTGTATTATTATTTATAAATGATATTTTTAAATCGATCCATGACTTGTAACATTTGCTATGTGCTTCACTTTTTTCACGGAGCTCTAATGTTCTCGATAAATGTTGTCAATCGCGATAACCAATTGCATCATTGAACGCATTAGTTTTATCGTTAAAAAGTTTACAAGGAAAACAATATACTGAATTTTTGCATTTAGAATACAATAACCAATTTCTGTATATCTTTTCGTTCTTACTCAATCGTTTATAATAATAATCTGCTAAAAATGATCTATTTTTTTTTCATCTTTTGGAAAATCAATATCATATATTTGTTTTGGTCCAACATCTATTAGAATCATTTTGAGATTATCAGTTATTTTTAAAGGCCACGTTCCTGGATCATCAAAATCATGCTCAAGCCTAGAATTCATAAGAGTGTTTTCGGTTGTTATACTTGTATTGGCACACGCTTTTGTCACCTGTTTCTTCCGGTGAACCGAGTGAGCTGTTGAGAGTCAGAAGTGAAAGATGAATTTTCTAAGCATCGTTTTTTAGCAGCTATAGCATCTTCAGTTAAATGTATGACAGAAGAAGAAGAAGAAGAATCTTCAAACTTTTCTCGAGAAACTGAAGATTTGTCTGTACATGAAGATGTAGATGCAAAATAATTGGAAATAGGAGTCGTAAATTTTTTTACATTTTATTCTTTCTTTCTGTGCTCTTCGTTTTCTATATTCTACTCCAGAAAATCTTTTTCTTCCGTCTGACATCTGAAAGTAAGGATTGTTAATAATATTAAATTAGTTAAATTTTCCGATGTAGGATATACCAAGAAATGACTGTTATTACTATTAATGATTATACTGCATTATATAATCCAAATTAAATATTAGCTACACAAAATAAATATTTTATATTTGTTTCTTGCCACCCTATCAATGTTGTCGCAAGGATGCGGTGCACCTTTTGCACCCTTGGGTTGGTGCAAAGGGTGCACCAACCCAAGGGTGCAAAGGGCCCTGCGAAGGGCCCTGCGCAGCAAAATTCAAACAGCAGTCAAAACAGTGGACAGAAGCCGGTTGTTCAGCGCCAAAGAAGACGGAGTCGGTTCCATTAGCAGGAAAGGTCATGGCATCGGTGTTTTGGGATGCTAAACGCATTTTGTTTATTAATTATCTTGAAAATGATTAAACAATAACCGGGGAATATTATTCAGATCTTTTACCAGACTTCGCAGAAGAAAAATTCATCTTTCATCAGGAAAATGCACCTGCCCACAAAGGTGTTTGGGCAATGGGAAAATTAAGGGATCTACACTATGAATTGTTGGAACATCAACCCTATACCCCTAGATTTGGCTCCCTCTGACTTCTATCTCTTCCCAAAACTAAAATTCTTCCTCGCTGGTGAGCGTTTTTCTTCAAATCAAGAGGTGATTACAACTGTAGAGGGGTATTTTGCAGATCTTACTCGGAACCACTACAGGGACGGGACAATGACGCTGCAGCATCGCTGGAATAAATGTATTACTCTTAAGGGAGATTATGTTTAAAAATAAAAATAATTTAGAAATTCCAAATTAGTTTTTCATTGTTAGGCTGCGAACTTTTCAGAGCACCCTCGTATCTCATCGAAACTCTCACTCTGGACTGTTCTTGATTACATTCACCATTATTGAACATAATTAGTTTCCCATTATCAAGATCCGTGTGATACTGGGAGTGCTAAAATACTCGAATCCCTTGTATTACATGTCTTTTCTAGGTTTTCTGCAAACCTTCAATTTTTAATTAAAAAAAATAAATAAATCCTACTTGCTTAGAATTTCAGCTTGAAGAACTATTTAAAAGTACCATAATAAATGTATGTACCGTGTGAAGATAAATAAATTATTTATTTTATTTTTTTGCTACTACAGTTTAGAGAAATTTCTTCTCTTTTTTCTAATACAGTGCAATGGAATCGGGTGCCCATTTTGTTCTTTCTTTGAGTCCTTAAGAATACTGCTTCTCAGAACATTTCTTGAAAAACACCAAAGTTCTCCGATACTCATTTCAGGATTCCACAGTTAGTATTTGCCTTACAGACTCTAACGTTCATTCGAAGGTCAGAGAATATTATTTGTAATTTTAATTACCGTTTATTATTTTTTGTAAACTACAATTTTATAGTATAAAAATACAATATTCTGTATGCTTTAAAATCAGTAACAAGAAAACATCCGTTAGAATAGCAAAATAGTAACAAACCGAGAGTAATACATGATAATATAGAAGCAAAATATCTTTACAATCCGTTTTTCCATAAGAAGCGATTTTAAAATAAATCTACATCAGTGGCGCCCGTACATAAGCACTGCGACACTGCAGCACCCCAAGGGAAAAAATAAAAAATTTAAATTTTGTTTGTGTTTATAAATAATAATAATGCTTACGACATTATATAAATGCAATACAACATGTTGCAGCTTATGTTTTGACATTGATTGAATAGGTAATAATTGGAATTATTCGATTAACGTTTTAGATTACGAAACAAATGCACTGCGACTTAACGCATATTCGTTTACTGTTGTCATTGCACGTTACGTCATTCCCAATTGTAACTGCTCAAACGGCAGTGTATTTTTAGTAAGCTTATGCGCCTTATTTCTGTGAGATATGAAACGTTTATTATTGGTGTGTGTGCCTGGTGAACTATTTTTGTAAATCTTATTGTATTTTGTTAAAATAACATATAATTATTTATTTATTATAGATACAAGGCTGAATTATAACGAGTGTCACTGTTGAAAATATGAAAAGAATTATATTTTTTCAATTATCGTTACACGAAACAAATGCACTGCCATCTAACGCCGATATTCGTTTGCGCTCGTCGTTGCTATTGATACGAAACTTTTCTTATTGGTGTTTGTTCGTGGTGAGGATGAAATATTTTTAATAAAGCAATTTTTAATATGTAAATTTATTTATTAATAAATTCGTTACTGATTAGGAAAAAAAGTTTTTTTTTTTATTATCTCGGATAGTTTTAGTAGAATAAATTATAAGCTTTACAAGACTTCATCGATATAATGCTACATTTCTTTTGAGATTGTCGCAGTATTATCTTAATATTTGCTTGGCATAAGGTTCAAACTTTACTTTGTTCGTATCAATACGCGCGCACGCGTGCGTGTGTGTGTGTGTGTGTGTGTGTGTGTGTGTGTGTGTGTGTGTGTGTGTGTGTGTGTGTGTGTGTGTGTGTGTGTGTGTGTGTGTGTGTGTGTTACTTACCTTGTATGTATACATTACGATATGTTTTCTTCCCAGTTCACAGACACTGTCGAGACAATCCTTGCTATCCTGGCGTAGCTTGTGCTGATACGGCTGATGGTTTCCGGTGCGGTGCATGTCCCAAAGGCTACGTTGGCGATGGAATTCGATGTGACAGACAGATTACATGCAACGATCAGCCGTGCTTTCCAGGTAAGGGCGATAACTTCTTGAAAGTGTCAGGTTATTACAAATTCTTTCATTCACTTTTTTATAACACGAAGAGTATTGAACGCGACTTTAAAAATCTTATGTACGGGTGTCTACGAAGGCAATCCCCTCAACAGCGGAATACAGATTATTTAAAGAAGATGTTTGTTGTAATTTAAATAAATCAATCAATGAAACATTATACTGTCAAAGTTTGTAATTAATGGTGACTCTGTCACTTCATTTACCTAGCAGTTATCATTTGGTATTTAACTATGACATTACCATACTACAGATTGGATATTCAAATTACAACAAAAACGAATAAGCCATCACTAATTATTTTTCTATTTCCAAGTTACATCAAAATGTTTAATTTCAGGAGTCCGCTGCTTCGATATTGATGATGGGAGTTATAGATGTGGACCATGCCCGCATGGCTTCACCGGCGATGGCATTAAATGTAAACCTGCTAATCGATGCTCCGAGAATCCCTGCTGGACCGGCGTACAATGCCTCAACATTGAAACAACTCCAGGATATATCTGCGGCCCTTGTCCTCCAGGCTTCTCTGGAAACGGCAGCTATTGCGAAGATATTGACGAGGTACTTGAACTGCACGCTATTTAACTATTATTTAAAAAAAAAATGAGTGTGGTATATTTATCTGTTGGAATCATTAAAAACAATTCAAAACTTAATTAGAACAAAATTATTTTGATAATTTTGATAATTTTTATAATATAAAATATAATTATAATTATAAAATTATTTAATTAATTAAATAAATTTAATTAATTTATTAATTAAATAAAATTATAATAATTATAAAATTATAATTTTTATAATTTTTATAAATTATATTTTGATAATTTAATAAAAATTCTTTTTCCTGGACAGGATTCGCAATGAATACTCAGCTTAGAGGGCGCTGTTTCATTTATCTAAATGAAACAGTGCTCTCTAAAACATTGTTTAAAACATTTACCTAAATGTTTTAAAGAATGTAGAGAAATTATAGTTCTAGATTTTGTAAAAAGAAGTCATTTATTTATTGGTTTTCTTTATTTGTCGTTGTTATGAAATCCATCCACAGACTACTACTTGATCAAACTTTGACAACAGGAATGAAAACCTGAAATAATTATCTAGTTAGGAATGTTGGCTGAAGTTACTTCCGATATTTCCAATGTTAAAATGAAATCCAAAGATAAAAATAAATAAAACGTAAACATTTCATTTTGGAATTTATCGACAGGAAACTGCATTTCAGACTTCCGATGAGAATACCATGAAGGATCATGTAATTATACATCGCGAGTATAATTAACAATCTTCATTTAAAATATATTTACGTTCTCCAGAATAGAATTGAAACCGTGT
Source organism: Typopeltis vanoorti (assembly GCF_054136105.1). Taxonomy (NCBI): domain Eukaryota; kingdom Metazoa; phylum Arthropoda; class Arachnida; order Uropygi; family Thelyphonidae; genus Typopeltis; species Typopeltis vanoorti. Next base: position 7,435,094 of record NC_143560.1, on the reverse strand, counting down.
TTAAAACCTTCGGGACCTAAGAGAACACCATCCGATTATACAAAATTAGTTATCCTTCACGTACGGTAATCATTATGCATATTTTTCAATTATCTTATTGCCGAGGGGACTTGAAAGCGAGCAAAGCACTCACAGATGAATATGTTGGAACATCCTAAAGTAAAATATTTCCATGTTTGCAAGCAGAACAGATTGCTGAACATAAGGAAAACTAAGCGATTGTCCAGAGACCCACAAAATAACGCAGTCTGGATTTACGCATAATAAACATTAAGAAGGATAATAGAAGTCGACAAACAAAATTTAATGAAAGTGAGTCTCCTAACGGAACCTACTTTACTTCGTAATTCATAAATTAACAGTTAAAATCACGTGACTTCTGCAGCGACTTAGTCGAGCTTCTAAAAATAAGACACAATAATATACAGTAAACGTTTTTTTTTTTTTATATTATTGTTTTTAAATAAAATATTTCCAAATGCCCTTATCGAAAGCTAGGCTAGAAGCAAAGTGATTGAGCGCGAGTCGTTTGCATTTTTTCTGTAACCTGAACATCGTGTGGGTGAGGTGCTATCTTACGCTATTCATGCCGTGGTGGTCTTTGCGTACTTCTACCGGATCTGGCTTAAGTGATGTCTACTATTTATCACATTTTGAAACGTTCCGAGTTATCGCTTTTCAGTATGAAGGATGAGAGCTACGTACAAAGAATTTCTTCAGATTGTCAAAGTTGGCCAACGTTTACGATTTATGCCTTTTGAGTGGCACATTTAAACTGCGTGTGTTTTTGTATGTTCGGGACAAAAAAAATAAAAATATAAAAGGGTAGTCGGTGATCTTCCTGCTTGTGGGAGAGAGAAAGGGCATTATTTAGTTGTATCCTGTACTTTGTTTACAGCTAGCAAGCCGCTTCTTGCAGTTAAGAGGTTGATTTAAATTTCCTGGGCTAACTTATTTGTCGTTATCTGTCGCCTTTAGTGTGAAGCTAAAGTGTCGGGAAGTTTTCTTCCTCTCATTACAACTCTATTTCATAGCCATTAGCTACTCGCGTGGAGGCGGCCTGTCGCGTGGGCATGCTGCATTCGGGAGGGAAATTTACGACGGTAGTAAAACTGGTTGTCTTGGAAACTGTTTTCCCTGAAACTTCCAGTCGATTTATAGGTCAGTAGTAACACACGCACGCACACACCCCCGCCAACAGATACCAAATTCTATTTTGTCTCCTTTCTCTTAAGTATTCAGGTGAAATTATTAAGTAGTCAATATATTGACCAGCTTTATAAGAACAATCTTAATTTGGAACGAAGTATCGTATATTAAGATATGTTTATAAGTTGGATTCCATGCTGTTCATCTTAATACAGCTGACCAAAACCTTTTTATGTCTGAATGTGGAGACAGTGAGGGTAGGGTAGCAGCAATTTTGCCAGCATCCAGTAACAAACTGGAATCGATTCCCCCTGAGAGTTTTTTTGACCATTGTGACTTTTTCCCCCTATCTGAGCTCTTTCTGTTCTTCATTGCTGGATTTCGTTCTGTTTTTTTTTTTTTTTTAAAGTCGCTTATTCTTTTTCATTAGTTGGATTCGGATAGCAACTGTGCCGTAATATACACTGGCGTGCAGTGGCGACCGGTGAAAATTTTTAAGTGGGGATGTTGCATATAGAAAATAAGAAAAAGTAATTCTTTTTTCCTAATCGGTAACCAATTTATTAATAAGTAAATTTACATATTACAAAAATTGCTTCAATAAAAATATTTCACCCTCACTACGAACACATACCAATAATAAAAGTTTCGTATCTCACAGAAATAACGCGCGCAAGCATACAATTTATCTGTAGTGACACTGCTCAACGAACAGTGTCAGATTCACTTGTTACATGCAGTGACAAGTGCAAACGCATATCGGCGAGTCTAGCCGCAACTGACCGAACGTGATAATTCCGACACTGCGTTAGATCGCAGTGCATTTGTTTCGTAATCTAAAGCGTTAATCGAACAATTCCGATTATTAATTATTCAATCAATGTCGAAACATAAGCTGTAACCTTTAACATGTTGTATTGCATTTATATAATGTTGTAAGCGTTGTTATTATTTATAAACACAAACAAAATGTAATTTTTTCGTTTTTTTTTCCTTGGGGATGCTGCAGTGTCGCAGTGCTTTATGTACAAGCCGCCACTGCTGGTGTGTGTTGCGTTCATCTACTGGGCGTTCTCCGGCTGGTTTGTCTGCATCGGAAGAAATTTTTTTGCAGAAAAAATTCTTTGATCTTCTTGAGAATGGTTATTAATAATAACATCCTTATATTCATCTTTAAATTATACGCATATATATTTATGCAAACGTTTAGTAAATAGTAGAATTATAAAAAAAAATATTTTCTTATATAATGCACACAAACACACCTCAAGTTATACTATTTTTTCAACATAGACAAACAGGTTAGGGTGAATACTAATAGCGTACTAATAGCACACTTGCACTTTGAAGAATGGTGTGAAAACAGACGGACATCTTTTTTTAATAGACACGTAAAGTTTTCATATGCAGTAAGCAATTGGTTCTTATTAATCATTGTACTAGGATAGACAGGTCGTTGGTACATCATTTTATAAATTGCTATTTCATGAAAGCAGTCACCGAAGAGGAGAATTATCCCTGACCATTGTAAAGAAATGTAAACGAAACTAAGGCATATACTTTGATTCAGCAATTATTCGTGTTGCAAGATATTACGAAATTGAACACCACTCGGTAAAATTCAGCAAACGTCTTTTCTTTGCAATTATTGACCTGGCTGTCCGAGTGAGTACCTTCTCTCCAAATAACAGTAAATGGGTTCAACTCCTACAACGACATGATGTCCGTGAATTTATTTGTGCAAACGTATGCCATTATCCTGTTTATTGTAGACAGGTTGTGACTTGAAAACGTATCATATTTGTTCTCTAGACGGGATCCTTGATTACCGGCTCCCCAATCCAACCACGGTAATTTCAGTTTCCAACTTTTTTGTCTGTGAGATCATTATTAGCAGAAACGTTGTTAATGATGACAGTTTGTCAACTGCATCAAAAGTCTTCTTCTTTATTCAAATCCATCCTTGATGTGGATCATCATCCCGATTTTCTTTATCACAACTGATAATTGTTCAGGAGTTTCTGAATTTGACTTACTCCCGCAAACATACTGGCTGTGATTTAATGGATTATTACTATTTGCAGTATAGTCTTCGGGCTCACAAGGATAAGACCAAGATATGATCAACTAAAAATGAAGTGACAACTTGAATTAATAAATCTTTTTTTTTATTTTGATTTATAAGTACATATCATTATCCTTTTTATTATCTTAATTATAATCTTAAGACTCAATATTTTCCTTATTACAGAATTATTTCTTACAAGTACCTGTTAAGTATATTATTATGATATATATATATATATATATATATATATATATATATATTATGTTTTACATGCACTTTTTTGCGATAATTTGCAATGCATATGTATTTTATATTTTATTTTATAATTAGAAATATTATAATATATTTCTAATTCACTGTGACAATAGACATAGTTCTCTTTTAAATATATACTTCAAAATATTTCTTTTTTTATTTTTATTTCTTTTGATAATCCTTAAAATAAAGAAATATCATCATCATCATCATCAAATTCCTGCCATGTACCCTCAAGGGGTGAACAGGATATGATAGTACTACATGACAAAAATTACATCATTACTAACTTCCTATCTACAATTTTCCTCCAAATCAGTCTGTTACTTGTCAAGACTTCAACATTATCAGATCTTATATTTCTATCGTCTAAGGCACTTTGTACCGTATCAATCCACCTATATCTTGGTCTTCCTCTGGGTCGTTTTCCTGCCAACCTGGAAGAGAACACTTGTTTTGCTAATCTTTCCTCACCCATTCTATTTAAGTGACCATACCATCTGAGATTAGCTCTGCTAACGCATTCCTGGATGCTGACAATGTCAAGTTCTTTCCTAATATCCTCGTTTTTAATATGATATTGCCATTGATACCATCTGTTCACGCCTCTAATCTTTCTCAGGACTCTCATATCTGCGGTCTCTAGTCTTTGGTCAAGTGTTTTACTTCTGACCCAGCTCTCAGATCCATAAGTTAAAACTGGTTTGAACACAGTCTTGTATACAGCTAATTTAGTGTTCCGACTAATTTCTTTCTTATTCCATATGAATTTATTCAATTGACTTCCCACGATACCAGCTTTGCTGATTCTGTTGTCTATTTCTATATTTAGTTTACCATCTTCAGTAAAAGTTGTGCCTAAGTAGCTGAAATGTTTTACTTGTTCCACAGGTTCTCCATTCACAACACAGTTGACATTTTCAATGATTCTGCCTATTTTCATTGTCTTTGTCTTTTTATTGCTGACCTTCATACCATATCTATTACAACAGCTATTCAATTTAGTCAGAGAATCTTGCAGACTTGTAGCAGATTTATTTAGAAGTATAACATCATCCGCATAAAGCAAAGAGCTGACATTAACATCTCCAATTTTGATATCAGGTTTAATACCACATTCCTTCATAATGTGATCCATATAGATAATGAATAACACAGGGAATAATGTACATCCTTGTCTCACACCAGATTTAACATTAAACCATCTTCCTGTACTTCCTTCAATTCTAACTGCTGAACTCACAACTCAAATAAAGACTAAGTATTGCTTGATATAATTCCCCATTGATACCATATAACTGCAGCGTATTGAATAGCTTCTCTCTTGGCACCTTGTCATATGCCTTTTCCAAATCGACAAAACTTAAATACAGATCTTTGTTATATTCCCATGCTTTCTCGACTATTTGTCGTAAAGTGAAGATCTGATCCTGACAGCCTGTATTTGGCCTGAATCCAGCTTGTTCTTCACCAAGCTTTTCTTCCACAATTCTTCTCAACCGTTTCTCAAGTATACTTGCATAGATCTTGCCAGGAACACTCAGTAGGGAAATACCTCTGTAATTCTCACATTCAGTTTTATTTCCCTTTTTATGTATGGGTACTATGAGAGCTCTGCTCCAATCATCGGGAATTCGTCCCTCTGTACAGGCTTTCTGAACTATGCGGTGCAGCCACTGTAAGACTCTTATACCACCATACTTCAGCATTTCTGGTCGAATATCATCTACTCCTGCTGCCTTTCCACATTTCAAGCCTTTGATAGCTTTTTCTACTTCAAGTATGGATATGTATTCCTGACTGCATGCCTGGTCAGTGTTTTTCATCACTGTGCTGTCATCACTGCTTATTTCATTTAGCAGTTTTTCAAAGTAATTACTCCATACTTCCAGGATATCTTTTTCTCCTGTTTTCATTTCACCTTTATCATCTCTAATTCCTTTTACAGCACTCTTTCCTCCATTCCTAAGCTTCTTCAACAACCTCCAGAATATTTTGCCACCTTCTTGATATTTATTTTCTATATTCTTGCCAAAGTCCTCCCATGACTTTTGTTTAGCTGGTTTTACACAGTGTTTAGCATTCTTGCATTTGTCTCTATATTCTCTAAGAGCACAGACTGACTTATTTGCCAGGAACTTTTGATATGCTTTCTTCTTTTCCTTCACTGCCTCTTTAACTTCCTGTGTCCACCAGGGAGTTCTGATTTTTTTATCCTTGCACACAACCTCACCACATACCTCTCTGGCAGAATCAATCAATGTTTCCTTCAGAGTGTGCCACTGAATCTCCAAGGTTTGATTCCTGTTCTCAAACTCTTTCATTTTCTTTTCAATTATATTTCTGTATTTTAGTGTACAGTTCACATCTGAGAGTTGCTCAACTTTTATTCGCTTTAAAACTTTCTTACATGTTATTCTTTTCAATATGAAATTCAATTTTATCCTGCTCAAGAGTAAATAGTGATCACTTCCAATTTCAAATCCTCTGTACACTCTGGTGTCCTGCACCAGGGAGAAAACATCACTATCAACAATAACATAGTCAATGAGACTTTTCTTATTCCTAGCCTCTTCTGTCCATGTGAATTTGTGCACATTTTTATGTTGGAACATGGTGTTAGTAATAACCAGTCCATGTCCTGAGCAGAAATCCAACAGATATTTGCCATTATTATTAGCTTTGCTCTTTTTCCAAATTTTCCCAAAATATTTTTCTATGTCTCACAATCATTTCCTACTCTACTATTTAGATCCCCAACAAGGACCAACTTTTCCTTTTTCATTGTGTCAGTTGCTTTTTCTAAAGCCTCAAAAAATTCCTCCACTTCTACCTTAGTAGAACCTTCTGTGGGACCATAGGCACAAATAAGTCTCATTGTCCAGTTCCCCATTCTCATATTTGCCCACATTACTCTACTTGAGACTGACTGCCATTCAAGAAGATTAGCCTCGTATTTTGTGTTGAATACTATGGCTACTCCTTCTTTTCCTTGATTGTCATTGCCTGAATATAACATTTTGTATTTATTGCTCAGAAAGATCTCACCAGTTTTGGTCTTTTTTGTTTCAGTCACCCCTATTATGTCAATCTGGTACTTATCTAATTCCTCAGCTAGCTCCATTTCTTTGCCATTCAGGCTTCTTACGTTGATAGTACCGATCTTTAACTCTGGTGATGTTGAGTTGGGGTTTATTTTCAGATTTGTTCCAGTAGCTGACTTTTCGCTGTTCGCCCTGGTTCCCTGGCGAAAACAACGGGGGCCTTGTTTAACCGGGCGACGCCCCAGCCGGCATGAAATTTTGTCATGTTGTACCATCATTTTTTATTTTGGTTTAACCAATAAGAATACAATTTGGTCGGCTAAATCCCAAATTGCCAGCCCATCCTCGTTCGTTCAGTATCAAAGTAGATACCCAACAGGGTGCACCACGAGAAGGTGAGGATTGGACATTAGGTCAGAAGCCCTGGTCGGTTCTCCGCATTCCTTTAAAGGCTATGCGGAGGTCTCCTCTCAGTTATACAGCTTTGACCCTTAAGCACCCCATAAAGAAATATGGGAAAGATAAAAGGTTTTGGGGATTTCAGAGGATCATCAGAAACACACGAGACAAAAATGTTTAAGAACCATAATTATAGGCGCTAACTAATCATGAACATCATTTTTCAGTGTCGTCTTGCAGAGCCATGTCATCCTGCCACATCCTGTGTGAATACTGCTCCAGGATTCCGTTGTGGAGCGTGTCCAGTTGGTTATACAGGAAGAGATATCCAAGGAGTAGGTTTGGAGTTTGCTCGAGGAACTAAACAGGTGAGATGAATATCAAAACATATTTTTAATTTTTTTACTTCCCTTTCACTAAAGGTCTCATTTGGAGGATCATCAATTGAGTCCTTAATAAAAGAGGCATTGAAGTCATCTATGAAAATGAAAAATTATAAGAAGTTCTGAGGATTCATAAGCGTAGAATTATACTATTTACGATTCAGTATAAATATGGATCTCTTTTTGCACATTTTGAATAGTTAGTAAGCTTTAATTAAAAAAATCAGATTCAACCCTATTAATTCATTCGTATGCTTATAATAACTAATGGGGTTGAATCCAGATGTTTGGGTATCTCAAAACTATTCTTTTCTTAAGTTGGGCGGTATAAAATCAGCACAGATACAACTTGAGACCCTAAAATGTGCTACTATGTTGCCTTTTATCTACATTGTGTTTGTATTTGTTGAAAGAAGTCTTCTCACCTTGGAATAAGACTGACTGAATTCGTTCCGCCGGACTTGATATATCCCCCTAAAAGGTTTTTGTCATTTTAGACCAAAAGGATTTTCAGGAGATCTTTAAAACTAACTCATTAAATAGTATCTATGAAAATATAACACATTTTAGTATTAATAAAGATAGCTTTATAATCTAGTATTTTAAAATTTTCATTGCTATCGACCGCTTTTTTTCCACTACTCATGATAACCAAAGGTTACCATCAAGTATGTAAAAATAGCGGTTGAAAGCAGATTAAAATTGCAGCAGATTCTTGAATTATATTAATTTGCACTCAAAATTTTATGGAAGTGTACCATATTAGAATATTAAAAACAGCGATCACATTTGTCATCAAATGAATTTAATGGCACAGTCACACATTCATATCAAGGAAGTGGGGAGTGGAAGATGGAAGATTTAGACTTCCATTTTCTTTTCTTGATGTATCAAAACGAAGAAGTTTTCTCGAAGGGCATATTCAGAAGTTCCATACATTTGCTGAGCAAACACTTCTTTGTGCTTGGTTCAAGTTTACCCAGTGGAATGCTCTTTGTAGTGGTTGGCATATTTTAACGGACGTTCAAATCCTTGTCGTTAACCATGTGAATCCAGTGGGATATTTTTTTTTTTGAAACATTTTGTCAACAAATGTATATATTTTTTTGTTTATTACAACTTTCTTTAAATATATGATGTGTATTAAATTTTTTATTTAAATATCAAAATGGTGTCATTCTATTCCTGTTCGTTTTTTTTTTTTTTTTAGCTGTGTCTGGATGTTAATGAGTGTGACGATGGCCGAAATGGAGGATGCTTGGAGAATTCGGAGTGTTTCAACACTCTGGTAAGCTGTCTAAGCTGATCAAAGTACCTTTTATGTTTTCAGTATTTGCTATTTAGGGATGAAATGCATGTTCGAACTTGGAAAGTAATATGAATATCTGACACATCGAATTGTTTATTTGTTTGTAAAAATAACTAACAAATAATTGGGTAAGCATTTACTTTAGAGAGTGGTCACTAATATTTACCCTCGGACCAGCGTTCGTTTCGTAGAATTTTATCCAGTATGCATAATTAGTTAAAAAAAAACTGCAACTTAAGAAAGAGTGGAACTAGTTTCCGTTTTATTTGAAATTTTAGTTTTAATTTTTATGTATTTTTACTGTTTCAAGAAAACATGCAACGTATGAATAACACATCTGGCTACATGAGCAGATACATGACAGCAGTACACGATACGAGTGAAATATAAGTGCATAATAACAGCTGCATGACAATCAATTTTGTTACGCTATAGCAAAGCTGCCACTGTTTTCTGTGTAGTAGCAGGCTATTTAAACTAAAATATTACTAAATTAAATATATTACAAATGATCATTTATGAAATTACTTATTTCTAGTGTTGCCACCAGTTATATCTTTTTTTGTAGTCGAGAGCGGCAACCTTCATTAGTGTTGTGTCAACTGTTTATAACATTTGTTTCATTAGAAGAAGCTGTTATAATGCCAAGAGTGACAGTGTGTTTTGAAGAACGGTCGGTCGTCACGATATTCATGCCGTACGCCACGAATTCTCGCTATCAATCGTTTCAAAACTTCGAGATAAAACTCATCATTGATCGTTTGGCCAGGCGGAACGAATTCTTTGTGGATAATGCGCTTGGAATCGTAGAAACAAATCAGCATTGTCTTGTCTTTTGACTTCTCCAAGCGACTTTTTTTCGGATGCCCCTCTTCTGGTGGTCTCCACTCAGCACTCTGGCGCTTTGTTTCGGGCTCATACTCAAAACACCACGTTTCGTCACCAGTAACGATCGTTTCAAGAAAATTTGAGTCCTTATAGCGGTTTTAATGAGGTTCTTGCAGTGTTCAATTCGATACATTTTTCGGTCGGCGGTCAACTTGTGGGGAACAAATCGCGAATTCAATTTACAAAGGCCCAAATTCTCGGTCAAAATGTTGTGCACAGTTGATTTTGGAATCCCTAATTAATCTTCAATCAATCTCACAGACGATTTCGGATTTTATTTCAAGAAATCACTCACTCTTTGGATTTTAACTTCGCTCAGTCCAGTTTTTGGACGGCCCGGATTTTCGTCGTCCTCAAGCATCACACGACCACTTCGAAATCGCTTAAACCACTCGTAAAACTTGAGTACGGGACAAGCATCCATTACCGTATGCTTTTTGAAGTATTTGATGCGTTTCGGTAAAACTTTTACCAAGTTTAACACAAAAGTCAATCGCAGCTCTATGTTTGAAACTGATTTTCAGAACGTTCGTCAAAACACACTGTCACTCTTGGCATTATAACTCGGCTTCTAATGAAACAAATGTCATATACAGTTGACATAACACTAATGAAGGTTGTCGCTTTCGACAACAAAAAGATACAACAGGTGGCGTCACTAGTTTCTTCTATTTTCGAAAAGTTCGGTTTCTTTTTGGACAGAGGGTGTACGTTTGCAAATTACTATTACATATTTTGTTCTATCAGAGTTCACACACTACTAGATTTACTTGGCTACACGCTAAAGCATATAAATTTTTAAGCATCTTCTGTGTTTTATTTTGAATACTAAAATCCGAATTTTATTTATTTTATTTTAATCATTTTGGCTTGCAGGATAATTACATTTTACTAAACAGTTTATACGGTTTTTAAAGGCGATATTAATAGAAACAGGAACTCATTAGATGCGACCATAAATACTGAACCTTTTTTTCTACCTTTAAGTAGCATAGTTGGAACATCAATTATTTTCTTTAAGGTATTTACAAACGCTCACAAAACAGACAAAGAATTTTGTAAAAAACAAAGAAAAAGAAAACGAAATGGCTGCTGCTGTACTTCGTCGGTTATTGATATCTTTGCCTGCAAAAAATTAAATTAATGAATTTTTGGCTGAATTATAGATACAGATGGTAGACTTCGGCACAATAGTTTCCACTTCCATTAAGTGATTTATAAATGGATCGCTTCAGATAAATGAAAGCACTCCATAGTTTGCTATTGTTCCCATCGAGCGCAGTTCAGATCCGTTGATAATAATATCTTGAAAAGATGAATGATTTTAGGATATCAAACTTATTTCTAATTTTTCGTTTTAATTTTTATTGAAGCGGCTTTCTCTTCATCGTGAATTGTTATTTAAAAATATTGAATGCATACATATGTTAAGCATTGAGTTGAGCTAATTGTTTAATGATATTAAATTTTAAATTTACTTTTTTACATTTATCGCTTTCTACTGTATAACGTCTTAAATAAAATTTTGCTTTAATAGCTAGAAAGTCATACTTTACAATGTGTGTGTGCTGCTACGAATGTTTATACCTGAAAAGGAACTTCATGTAGATTGGACTTACTGGCTGGATCGTTGATCTGGAAGGTTCAGCCATCGCCAACCTTTTGAGATTAACCAAAATGAAAGTCATTAATACTTTTCCGCCTAAAGTGTCATTGGTGAACCGCATAGCCAGACTAATCGGTCACTGTCATGGCAAGAACTGCGTGTTGCCTCGTAGTGCTTGTTCTAGCTATAACTTGAGAAACTAGATTCATCGGTAATGATTAAATTTAACTAGATTCCGATAAAATATGGTGCCTAGTGAAAAAAAAATGTGCTGCACTGCTTCATCATCTTCATTACACAGAAACGCATACGATTTTCTAAGATAAGTGAATTTTGCATGATTTATAGGATTACAAGACATGCATTGTAGTTAAAATACATATTAAGTTAACATTTCTGTAATGTAGTGAGTGGCAGCGCAAATCTAAGTTCCTGTCAACTTGTTTAGAACCAAATAAGTTCCTGTCAACTTGTTTAGAACCAAATAAGTGACAGCAAGTTTTCGAAACAGCCACTCCAGAGTGATTCTCTTTGTCTTTGCACATAACAGGGCTCGTTTATCTGTGGAGAGTGTATGGAAGGCTTCGTGGGTAACCAGAGTTACGGATGTCATCCTCATCCTGGCAAGTGTCCAGACAACACGCTGTGCGACGGAAATGCCGAATGTGAGCTTCGTCGTGGACTGACTTCCTACCAGTGTCGGGTAAGTGTTGATGCTTTTCAAAGTACGTGATAAAAACAACCTTTAACTCGGCCATTTTCTGTTGCAGACAACGCAGACGACCGACATAATGTGCTGAGTGTATACGATATCGTAAACGGGAACATTGCTTGAATGTGTGCGTGTGCGAGAGAGAGAGAGAGTATAACTCATAAAGACGATGCTAGATACGCCCCATAGAGTCACGTGCAGTGGCACCATCTCTTCAGAAAAAAAGAAGATTAAACGAAGAACAAAAAAATGTTCAAGTTACTTTCTAACTCTCTGGCGTTCTTCGTATCTCATCACGTAATGCAGACTCACCGAGAGGTTTCAACATCTTCTTTAACACATTCCAGTAATAAATCAGACTTCTAGATTTGAAAGTAGCGCGTTACGAAGTTTTCATTGTAAACTTGAATAAACTTTTTTAAGATCCAGCAGTGCTGAAGATTGCTTACAATTCTGTAATCAGCGAACCTACTCTGGCCGAGTGGGGTTGGTAAGACTAAGGCGGTGGTGTTTTCTCCCTATATTCTATTTTTAACTAATCAGATATTAAGCAGTGATACCCTTTAAAGACATTAATATACTGTTCATTAGATGCAGCATTATATCACAGATTTCCCTCAGCCGGAAACATCCTAAATGAATCCCATTATAAAATCTTCTATTGGGAAAATATCTATTATCATGATTCTCTTGTCCCTTTCATTATCCATTCCTTTGATTTTGGACGGAAGGGTTATAACTGTCCAATAGGGAACATCGAGCCTTCACATGGCAGATACCACAAAAAATAATTCAAATGAATAATGAAAACTTTTTAAAATCTTTCTGGTATATCTATACATAGCAGGACCCAAATATCGAACTAATAATATTTGGACTTCTATCTTAATTTCCTGCTAAAATTGGAAATTTTAAGGATATTCTTTAAAGAGCGTGATTGTATCACTCTGAAGCTCCCATGTAGCTATCCCACCGATCCGCACAATTGATACTTTAAACTCCGTGATTCACGAAGCTTTAATTTTGTGGCTCTGTTCTTGTTCATGTTAAAAAATGTTAACGGAGTTAGCTTTTCACTTCTCAAGAACTAACCATATCATAGAGTGGGATAGAAGCACAATTCCTTATATAGAGGAGGACTTCTGCTCCCGATTTATTAAAGAAGCCACAGCAGTTTCTCGCTGTACACAAAACCTTAACAGGAACCAAGGACTAATCTTTCCACTGATCTGGAAGACCCTTATTAGATCTCTTAACTCACCAGAACTGAATTACAGTGCCAACCATAGAACGTTCCTAAATAACAAGTGAGATTATGCACGCTCAATGCATGTTTTGTACGCGCTCTGTTCTTTGTTTAATATAATTGGTATCGGTTGATTATAGTTTGTAACGGTTTTTTACTTTTTAGTGCCTTACATCGGTTATGTACCCTGAAGATGCCAACAGCGTTAGTTGGTGAAACTAGTTGGTAAAGCATGGTTGTTTATTATATGTACTTGATCAATATAGTCCCATTAGAAGTCTTTTTATATCTGTTCTTCTTCTTCTTCTCTTCACTCCTCCTTGGCAACCGTGTTTGTTCTTCCGATGCTTGCACAGATTGTTCATGAACTGGTCACATCACGAACAGCAATGAAAAAACGTTCAATAAAGATCTTCGTAAATAGGAACATACAGTCATTCTGCGTGTCCAGAATGCTTTGTAGTTAACTTCATAATAACAGAAGAACCTCGGGAAATTATTATCTCTAAATTTTCATCATCATCATCATGAAAATTTCAAATTTCAACAGGTCACTCAAGGATTTAGGCCTTGAGTGGCCTGTTCCGGCCTTAGAAGTCATCGTTGAATTGTTTAAGAGGACGTCCTGGTTTTCGTTTTCCTAATGGCTTGCACTTTAAGGCTTTTTTTTGGTAATCTTTCTGTTTTCATTCTTTGAACGTGTTCCATCCATTTGTGTTTATATTATTTAATTTTTTTTATTACTGATTCCTGGTTTAATTCTTTCATACTTTCTTCGTTTCTTTTGTGATCAAATAGGGTATACTTTGCAGTTTTTCTTATAGACTTCATTTCTGCTGTTATTAATCTTTGTTTGTCTTTTTGTTTTATTGTCCAGACTATTCGCTTCCATACATTAAGACTGGTAGGGCTAATGTATTGTATACTTTTAGTCTGGTTTGTTTTTGAACTAGATTTGGTTTAAATATAGAATTAATTACACCTGTTATTTTTAAATATTTTGCAATTTTTAGGTTTATATCTTTTTCATTTTCATATGTGATCATACATCCTAGGTAGTTAAATGAATTCACTGTTCTAAGATCTTGTTATCTGTTACTATCTTAGTTCTTGCTGGATCTTGTCCTTTAAAGGCCATAGTTTTTGATTTTTCTGCTGCTATTATCATACTGTAATCTTTGGCTGTCTCATTTAGATCTAAAATAGCTTTCTGTAAGTTATCTTCAGAATTTGTAATTATTATTTGGTCGTCAGCAAAAAGGAGAGTGTTTAAGTTCACAGTAGGAGAAAGTTTAATGCCTTGATGGAAATTTTTATTCAATTTTATTATTATTTCATTTAGATAAATATGAAAAAGTTGCTGAGAGGGGACATCCCTGTCGGACCCCTTGGTTTATCTCTCTCGTATATGATATTTGTATTTGTATTAATCTTATTTGTATTTGATTATTTTTATATATACTTATGATAGCTTTTAGAATATTATTTGGTATTTGTCTTCCTTTTAATATATTAAATAAAGTGCATCTTTTAACTTGGTCAAATGCTTTTTCAGAGTCAATAAAAGCAATATGTGTTTCTAAATTGTATTCTCTTCTTTTCTCTTCGTCGTCCTTTTCTAAATTTTCATAAATTTCCAAATTTTCATATAATGGAAATCCTAGTAAATTATAGCACTACCTTTCACAATACACGTAGAGTGACTGCACTGAAGTAAGTGCGAAGAATAATGCTCTTCTTTGCTTGACCTTGAAACGTGTAGTTTGGAATAATTTTGCTGAATGAATGAAGTTTCTTCTAGAAGAGTATTCATGGATCATGAAAGAGTACAGTGACATTGCTTAAATCAAGTCTAAGCATCACTCACACAAACGCGTACACACACTCAAATGAAGTGTGATGAGACATCACTATTCTGGTCACGTGCGCGTTTGCTATTTTTACTTTATTTCTTGATCCTCTTGACCTTCCATCCTTGATGAATACATGCAATAAATCTCTACTGAAAGCGTTCCTGTATCCTGAGAAATTAGTCCCTTACATCATATCCACACCCTTTACCTATTCGTATAATCCCTTTGCAGGACTGCCCGATAGTTTCTAATTATATCAGTCACAACATCAATGGTGATAATTAATGCTGCTTTTTTCATAGAATAACGGCAATAACTGTCGCAGGTTTCTATAAACGGCCTGTTCTTCAAGAAATAAAATAGCAAGGTCATTTTGGGTCTGGGAAAGAACTTCGACGTTGCGACCTGGATAATACACTCGATTTTAAAACGGCAAGGATGAAATGGCTTCGAGATATCGTATTCAAAACACATCGGCGAAGCCATCAAACCAGCTTCAGAATGATCATTGCATTCCACCAGGAAATAAATGGGCAGTGTTGTGGCAGGAAACACAGCATCGTTGATGGAATGCCCCGTCAATGGCAAGGTCGTTTCAATGTAGACAAACGACGTTTGGAAGTTGTAAATCAAATTTCAACTGACAGTTTTTTTTTATTTTTTACTTTCTTTTTTGATGTAATATAAGAAATTTTCTTATGAACTAAACATATGTGATTATTATAACAAAAGTTGAGCTGAATTAATTCCGTTTTATTTCTTTAATTTTTAAAGGTCATTGCATGTCTGAAAAAAAGTCTTTGAGTTAGTTTTTTTTTCCTCTGAAATAAATGTGTTTCCAAGTTTTTCTGTTTCCTATTGTTACGATGGAGAAATTTATATAATTTTTATATCTGTACAATTCGATCGTATTATTTTCTATATGGATTTATTAATTTGTTTAGTAATTTCGAAAAATATCATCTTTTATTATATGGAATTTGCTGATGAAATAGTGTCGGGTAGGATGGGCTGGTGATGGAAAGGTGTGCGGTTTTGATAGAGATCTTGACGGATGGCCTGATCACAGCCTCAACTGTAATGCACCTCGATGTCAAGCGGTAAGTTGATCGAAATCACTATTTAAATAATTTGTTTCTCATTCCTTCTGCTTGTGTTACTAACATTTCAATGGACACTGCCAGTTACATAGAAATGATGCTGAGTAATTATTAAAATGATTTTTAAAATCAGTGTGATTTCAAGATGGTTTCCATGATAAAAATAAAATTCGTGATAACTGTTAGTCACGTGATCTAACTATTGAAACCTGGAAATATGTCAATTACCTAATAAGTTCCTTCATTAGTAACACACAAACCATGTCGAGCAAGCTGAATCTGCACGTTTACCAATCTTATTAGTGTAGACTGCTTCATTGGTTTCCTAATACCACCAGTATCCCTACCGGAAGTAAAGAAGCTTAAGTTTAGATGCCATATTCACTTTGACGTCATCTTATTTTAGCTTATCAGAATAAACAAGAATAAATAGCTCGCTAACGGTATTAAAGGATTGTTTTACGAGACGATAAATACTTTCCGCACGAACAAGTTCTCTATTAGCTGCAACTCAGAGATGGTTTAATTAGCACATTTTTCTAGGAGATCGCAGATTTCGATCCATCATCTTAATATTTGTTCCTGCTGTAATGGTTTACAACTGTGATTATAATAACGGCGCGATGTAAGATTTCCGGTGTTTCAGATTAAATCAGTGTCATTTGCATCAAATAAATTGTTTCTTTAAGAGAAACTTATTTATCAGATATCTTAACTGCGTTCTCCTGGCGTCTGCCAGTGGAATTGTGGTAACAAATGAAATATGATTTTAATCAATCAACTCAGGCCCTTTACAAAGTGAACGCTGGCAGATGAATGGCAGAGAAGTATTAATCAGTACACGGAGGAAACACTTCAAATAGACGGAATTGAAAACCAGACTGTCTAAAGAACGAAGATGAAACCTCCTCTAAGATATAACTTCTACCGTTGTTCGTTATTATTTAAGAAAATTTAAAAGTTATATGCAGAAAAGATGAAGATATATGCGAAGTTAGTTCAAAACGTATGCTGAATGATGTGCTTGTCCAAGGAACAAGAGACTTGTTCCATTAAATTAAAAATTAATACAAACACGTAGCTCCGAATTCATTCATTGCAATACTGCAATTAATCTATTTTTTTCCCCTGATGTTTGAATAATTAATAATGCTAACAGAACAAATGGAGACATTAAGTTTTCATATGCTTGCTATCCATATGTTTCTCAGTGAGAGAGAGCCAAAAAAGGCATTGGTTTGCTAATGTCATGAGTCCTCCTATTACAGAAATCTAACAATATAAAATTCCAGTACTGATGGATATACAGGAAGAGTCACTCCTAACTATATGTTAGAGTAATGTAGAACACCCTATAGCAGACACTCACGTGTGGTGCTTTCAAACTGCCTGAAAAACACATAAAACAAACGTGCCAAACCACATCATGTAGACCGGCAGTTCTTTGAGAACGCAATCATGTAATGTATTATCCGGTTCTGCAATACTACTGTTTCGGCAACTGCACAAAGAGAAATCTCATTGGCAAATGATTGTGCACTGAGGTCAGAGAATTGCTCTTCTGGTAATGTTAGACGTAAACTTAATGCAAAATCTTTTCAAGTACTTAAATTATCAGATTAAGTCACTCAGACCGCTTCGTAAAGTTAGAAACTAACATCCCTATCTCTCAGCAGACTTTATGCGTATTATTACACCATTTTTCTGTCTAGAGTTATAACAGAACATCTGGTTACAAGATAAAAATTGTCTTTTACAGGATAATTGTCCCGACACTCCAAACAGCGGTCAAGAAGATGCCGATTCTGACGGGGTAGGAGATGCTTGTGACGAAGATGCTGACAACGATGGGATCGTTAACAATCCGGTATGATTAGTATTTTGGAAATTCATTTCCGCGTGCGTGCGTGTGTTGAAGACTTTGACTGACTTAAAAATTGCAGTTTAATCTAAAATGCAATACAGTATTGGACAGTCCTACATGGAGTATATAAATAGGACAAAATTCCAGCTTGAGTTCCTTTTGCAACTATTTTTCTCCAACAGACAGAGATGTTGAGCTATTATTTACCATCAGCAGCAGCGTTACACAGATATTGCCTGCCCACAATATGAGAAAATCCTAAACACTATCGAAATAGTCATCTCTTTCTCACCAACGATCCGTCTAATTATAGGGTGTTCTTTGTCCTATCAGACCATAATATGAATGTTTTTTAATCATAATCAGACCAGTGTTGATTTCTTCTCTCCAGGAACAACTAGAGTACAACTTTTCGTTGTCTGATATCACAAGGATGTCGACAAGGATTATCTTCGTGATTTCTGTGCTTCATTGGAATATTCAAATACTCCATCCAATGAAATATATAGTACAGTCGGCTTATCTAAATATCTTCTTAGCAAACGTCTTGGAGAACGAGGTCCTCCAAGATGTATGCTGAGTGCACAGCATATTCTCCAAACAACAGGCTGCGAGTTCGCCAGAGAGACCGCGTATTGCACTGTTATAGTTCTTGAGCCTCGTTACCGATAGAAGAACCCAAGGCTTCTTCCAGTAATGTTTCTTGCAGTAGACGATCGTGGTAAATTTCCTCCTACCGTTCCAAACAAGCAACATTAAATTCTTCTCTTTTCTTGTCAAGAAAAAAAAAAGATCACATGGTCCAAAATGTCTAAGATTCTTCTAGTGCTGATGAATTCCTCCGTTGTTAAGAAGCTTTGTGCTTCAGACATGACTACTGCATGGTATTACCTTTTCATACTCTCCTATTCCATGCTGTTTATCCTGTAGCTTTGGAAATTGTTCAATATTCAGCATCTTTCTAAGAAACAACCACTGGTTGCTATTAAATTTCGATAAACCTGTACCATCAATCGATACAGTTTCTCTCATTTCAGTTTGTCTGAAATAACAGAGGGGTCCATTAACAGTCGATTTCTATAAATCCCTCAAATAATATTAATTAAAAAGCGATATCCAACATAGCTTCTTCACTATAGAGATCGGCAGGAAATTTGCTTGACTATGATACCTAGTTTTGGATAAATGTCATGGAAAAATTTGAAGAATTTCAATTGTTGCTTTTGATAACTCTAAAACATTTGATGGTCTTCAGCGCAAAGACTTATATTAAATACATTTCGATCATATGAACCATCGTCTGATTTCTTCAGCTCTTTTTTTCAGCTTTCTCTCTGCTCTTACATTTGATTGTGAATGGCTCCTCGAACTTTGCAACTAATGCTGCTGTTTCATAATGGTGGCCTATTCTATTTTTTTCTCTCTTCACTCTACATATTAATACCCTGTTTTATTGACTGCGCATTCAATGTGCAGTGTTCCTTTTGTAAACATCCATTCTTTCTCATTTAACAAACCTTGCACTGCAGGAAATTTCAACACTTTTAGAATATTCACTTCTAGAATCTTAAATGCAGATCTTCGAAACAATGCAATAAGAATATAAGATCTCCATCTCACTTTACAAGGAGATATTTCTGTTTTTGGATTAATTCTAATTTCCAGTTTTGGCATAAACGCTGGAAAAGTCGCCTGATGAAGGTCGGAAAAAAAATTAGGTTTATCTGTTGCTTCAGCCATTGCTTTTCTAAATAACTATTAACTATTCAAATCACTGATCTCGCATTTGGAAAGGTAGCATTCCTTAAATACATTGGCTCAGTTCCGAACAAAGCAATTAGTTTGATTAATGATTTCCATTCTCACACAGTTGCTGCTAATTTCATTTTTTAGAAATGTTTCCATGGTCATTCTTTATCAAATTTGCCATCAGTAATTCCTTCAGCACTCTTATTTAAATCTGTTAAAACACGTATAGCGGCTACTTAAACTCCCATTTACAATTCAAGTCGCAGAAACCTTTTTCTATTCTTCATCCATTAGTTCTGTTTATCTACTTTAGAATAGTTTCCCCTGTTGTGTTTTTGAAAAAAGTATAATCTGGGTCTTCAAATGGATTGTTGAGTTTCTTTCTTCTTTGATTTCTACTCATTCACGATAATAATACACTATAAGTTGAAAACAACCTATAATTTAGAAAATGATTAATGACAATGTCAAATGAAGTGTGTCTCAATTAAATGTGCTCGCTGCTTTTATTCTTAGAAAACCTGAACTTTTGTTAATTTGTTTTTTTATAAGCGGTGATCAGGACAATTAAGAAATAGAAATACCAGATTTAAAATATTTTCCGCTTATCATAAAGGTGGGTGTAGATTATCGAGGGATGTTGAGCAAGTGGCGCTGTTGAGTGTAAACACTGTGGACTACGAACTTGCAGTGGAACCAGACGAATGGCAACAGAATCGAACTCCAACGTCTATCCCGTTTTGAATTTAGATGAGCACAGTAGAATTAACTGTCCTTAGTTATTTACTAATATCGCAATTCTGAGAGGAATGAATGACTAATATCAAAATAATGCTCTCCTTTCGGATGCTGCGTTGTAGAATGTTAAGCAGTTTCCACTCTCTGATGATGAGGTGATTCCTCATAAGACTGACAAATGCATACATCGTCGGTTTGACTTTGAAGTTCATCTAAGTTTTATCAATAATGCGAACGAATTAACATTGCAGCTAAGCAGATGATAGGAACGATGATTGCATTACTTGCGTCTAGTCTGAGATAGGGGTCAACCATTTCAAAGCAAAAGCCGTGAATGCTGCATCTTCTGGATATCGATGACTTTGACAACGACTACTTAACAGACTGCTTACCGCGATAACAGCGAGACGTTTAATCAGATAATAGATAACAAGGCTCTCAAATAGATGGATCAAAGTGCTGTCCGCTAGACTTTCATAATCTGTAAGGGTTAATAATAAATATGTCGCAAAGGAATGTAGCGGGGATATTCACTTCTATTTTGGACTCTTTGTTACCCAAAGACACCAATTTTCGGCAAATGTAACTGTTATAACGGAGAAACGGTGCAGACAAGGGAATTTTTGCTTAGTTTTCTGTTGAAAGAAAGTCAAAGCAATTGAATAATGTGGAAATATAATGTCCAAATATGATTAAATCCTTAAATCCTTCACGCATTTCTGGTATTTGAATATTAGATTTTTTTACGAAACAAAAAGAACTTCTACAATAATTTAATTTCTACCAGATAACAGAAAATCAAATTCAAATGTTAAAAAATATTATTTTTACAAATATCTATCTTATAATTCATATAATCGATGATAATACATATATGAATAGTGTGGGGTGAATGTGTGTATTGTTTATATCTTGAGCATCACTGAAGAATACTACAGTAACATGTTTACAGACGTTTGCCATCGGTATGCGTGGAGGTTTTAGATAGTTCAAAGTGCTCCGTTTTTTGTAGTTTTCAAGAGGAAGGTGAAACAAGATGTTTATGATAAGAATTCCGTGTGAATCCAAAAGATTAAGTCTGGTTCGGGCTTGCCTGCTCAGTTCAATAATAATTTGGTTCGTATGACTGCGAGAACTGTTAAAAAATAAGTGAAAAAGACCATATCAAATTCGATTTGATCCAATGTTCATTCCCGTTTTGCAATTAACTGGGGAAATTATTTTTCTAAAATGTGAAAAGTATCTCATCCTCTTTAGAAACAACAGTATGTTAGTGGAAATCCGCTATACGAAAGTCAAAAGCTGTTATTTACAGTGCAAAACAAACCACACTGCCGTAATTTACACAAAGACAGCTGCTTAAACTCTTATGAGTCGTCAAACATCTACTTTCTTTTAAATAGTGCTCAATTAAAACGTTGTTCATTATAAGTTAATATAATTGTAATTTAATATAATATTTTTAAATTATTCTAAACTTATAATGAACAACGTGTCAGCGGAGACTTGTTGCAGAGCCTTGCATAAAGATCCGCAGCAGAAACACCTACATGTCTGATTTCACTCGCCAAATATGGAATATTTTTGCCCAGTCCTTCACCGGATTTCCCATTTGTTTAATCTTCCGAAAAAAACGCGGAGTTTTTACTAAACGAAGAAAAATACAAGTTTTCAATTAAGGAAATTAACAAAATCAATTATAGCATAAATACGAATAAATATAGAACCTTTGGGTTCGAATCCTGTACAAGACAAAGAACCTTTATAAAGCGTTTTCAGCTAAAAGGCGAGTTAGTTGCTCTCAACAGAATGGTAGGGTTTTTATTCCTCGAGGATACTCGGGTTTATCTTCCCAAAAAACAGACATGATATACTTGATTTCTAGCGTTCACTTTTGCATCAATCCTAACTTCATATTGCCAAAAAGGGTTCTGTTTAAAATGCAGCAGAAGAATATCGGGCTATGTAAATAATGAAACGTTAAGACTTCAACTCCTTTTGGAGAATGAAACAAAGTCAGAGAATTTGTTGATTAATTTAATTTTTTTTATGTCGAAATGATAAATTTTATCAAATAATTGTGCCAAAAAGTTTGGATGATTGATTGAGAGGATATCTGTTTCCTTTGTGTGTGTGTGTGTGTGTGTGTGTGTGTGTGTGTGTGTGTGTGTGTGTGTGTGTGTGTGTGTGTGTGTGTGTGTGCCCCGTTAAGTAATGAAATTGATTTTCTACAGGACAGTCCTTTATACTTTTGACCGCTAGAGTGTGTTGTAATCAGGTGCAACTTTCGGGTAGGGTGACGCAACAGTTTTCGTGTGGCAACCATTGAAGTAAAAGTGTGCGAGTGGAGCGCGTCATGCAGCAAAGAGCTGTGATAAAATTTTACCGTTAATTAGGAAAACACTGCTACAGAAGTGTACTAACACCTAAAAAAGGTTAAGGCGATGACTGTCTGAGCCGTGCACAGTTGTTTGGCTGGTTTTCAACTTTTAAAGAAGCGTGGTAGTCCCTGAAGGATGAACCACGCTGTGGACGGCCAGTTTCTGCACGGATAAATGTAATTGTGATGAAAGCTAGGGAAAGTGTTGCCCCAGGGGCGCGCCAGTAGTGTCCGGCGCATGGGTGCAAAACTTTAGTTGGCGCCCCTATCCCTCCCCCTCCCAATAAAAAAATCACTTTAAAAAAACGTATTTTTTAAGTATTTCCTCCTCTTTGGCGCCTTTACTATCCTGGCGCCTGTATGCGTCGCACACATTGCACATATGGCCGGCGTGCCCCTGTGTTGCCCACGACAAGCGAATAACCACCAAAACCTCCGGTTGATAAAAATCCTCATAAACCTTCTTGAATCCTAGAAATGATTCCAAAGAAGAAAGAGAGGTTATGTTAATGATTCCAAAGAAGAAAGAGAGGTTATGGTGGAAAATGCATAGTCAGAAAGAAACATTTTTATGATAGGAATAAATGAGATTATTGGGTATCGAGTTTTCATTATTAGCCTCATAGTTTAAAGAATTAACCCGTATTTGTAGTTTAAAGCAATATAATTTCATATTGCTTTAAACATCAGTTTCAATCTCTTGAAACTGATGTATTTCTTCAGCCTTTTCTGCTATTTTACTTGATTAATAAGATCAAAATCGGCTAGTATTGCGTAGACAGATTTCCTTAAATAACAATAAACTGGCTTGTTTTTTCGATATATTATCACGCGAATATCCCTTCCTTGTCTCTTTTTTCCTTCCCTGTTGCACGGGTTAGTCAAGTTTATTTACAGTTAGCTGAGAGTAATGCCATTTTCACTAAGTGAACAATGTTATTAATTGTTTTAATGAAACCCCATTCTGGAAAACTTCATTATGCAGTTTACATTTCTTTTAGATTCTAATATAAAAGTAAACTAATAGACTGAGAATTTTGCATTTTATTTAGTGAAATCTGAACTGACATCCTGTCTCTTCGTTTTGGCAAAAGAAAGCGAACTTTATCAGCCAAGATTACGTTTTAAATAAATCATTGCAGAGATTTACAGATAATTTAGTCTTTCTGAACTTTATAATTAATCATGATTACATTCATTATTTTGCTAATGACGAAGTCCATATCGTTTTTGTTCTCGTTGTCATGGTAACCACATCGAATTTGTTTCTTCTTAAGGTTTAGCGTTTTATGTTTAATAGTTAGCAGCTCCACCTAATTAGCAGCATCAGTTCATCGTACATTTTAGTTATGACATGCGAGCTGTAATTTGCATAAATATTTATGCAATATTTAGAATTTGTATATATTATATATTATTTTTTAATGCACATGTTAGGCATAAATAGTTCTGAATATTGTTCAACAATCCATCTGCATTTGATAGAGTAAAATATTGCGGTCAAATAGAAAAGTTTCAAAATATTTCAGAATGGCACGGCCACAAATTTATGGAACAGAGAGGAGGTGCATCTAACCGCATTTAAGTGTCCTTAGTACTCTGTAAAAGATGCTGAGAAGCCAATAGTGTGGAAGAGAAATTCTGCGTGTATCTGTCAGTGACATGGAAATGCAATCACGCTTCAGGTGAATGCTGTAAGTAGCTTTTCAAGTGCTTTATGTTACAACATGTCTAGCCTCGTCATCGGGAGATTTAAAAGTCGAAATTTCAGACACTTGCTATCGACAGATGTACTGCTGTTGATGTATTACCCTCTCCAGCTATTGCTGTGTGGTAAGTGAATGGGCGTGACTCGTGGGTGGAAAAGGGAATGAAACCTACTATCCGCTTCCCACAAACAGATTTTATACGATTGCTGACATGTTCGGTGTTTCCCTAACTCACAGTTAAAATCTGCTTCGCCAAGAGCATCGCCAGTTGAATACACACAGGAGATGTTTAGAGTTTATGATACTTCGTCGATACTGAATCAGTGTTCAAAGCAGTGACCATTAGCAAATATTCTGATGCTATTTTACGTCATGATCAGAATTTAATTTTTATTACAACAAACTGAGACGTAGAACCTGAGGATACAGGAATTTTATCTCTTATTGATAACTTATTTCAACGGTTGAAGAGAGGATTGAGTAAACGTTCCTTATGCTGGTGTGAAATGCAGTGTAGTTTATTTTACTAAAATATACTAAGCTACTAAACTGACATATATATTTTACGCTTTTTTTTAGTAGTGTCAGCTTTTAGATGATTCAATTCATCAGCTTATTTCTGTGCGCATAAACAGATATATCGTGTTAAAACTAGTGCTACTATGAAACCAGGTGGCAGTCGGTGAAAATTTTATGGGGGGGGGGTTACTGCATATACAAAATCAAAAAAACAAAAATCTTTTCTTCCTAATCAATAACCAATTTATTAATAAATAAATGTACATATTAAAAATTGCTTTATTAAAAATATTTCGCCCTCACCACCAACAAACACCAATAATAAAAGTTTCGTATCCCACAGAAAGAACGCGCAGAAGCATACGATACACTGCCCAAACGAGAAGTGCCTGAATCACTTGTAACGTGAAATGAGAAGCGCAAACGAATATCGGCGAGTCTAGCAGGAACTGACCGAACGTGATAATTCCGACATTGCGTTAGATCGCAGTGCATTTGTTTCATAATCTAAAGTGTTAATCGAATAATTCCAATTGTTAACTATTCAATCAATGTCGAAACATAAGCTGTAACCTTTAACATGTTGTATTGCATTTATATAATGTTGTAAGCATTCTTATTATTTATAAACACAAACAAAATTTAATTTTTTCGTTTTTTCCTTGGGGGATCTGCAGTGTCGCAGTGCTTATGTACGAGCCGCCACTGTATGAAACGTTACCCGTTGCTCAAACTCTCATCCCATTTGCCGCAGACTTAAATAGTGTTGTCTCTTCTTCTTCCCTTCAGGTATTAGACCTAGTGGCCTGTTACGGAGCTATCTTTAGCCCTTCTAAGCCGTGCCCGTCCCGAGGATAAGGTGGCTAGCCCTATGCCTCCCGGTGTGTCCTATGTCTATAGCTGCGTGTGTACACGGGACCGGTTTTCCTGCTTGCGGGAGGAAAAACTGCTGTCCACACCCAAGACCGGCTAACTTGTCTATGTTTGAGAAAGCCCCTTAAGCTCCTCACATCCGCGATGAGAATCGAACCCAGGACACTCCTTTCCCAGGTATATGGTTGCGAAGCGCATAGCCACGCGGCTAACCGCGCGGACTAAATAGTATTGTGGCTCGTGCATAGGCACTGCGGAACTTCAGCACCCCCAATTTTTCTCGATATATAAATATATTTATTAATTTATTTATATTTGCTTGTAATATTTAATTTTATCATCAACAATCCTATACAATTCTCTTATTTCGTATAAAAAATAATAAAAATCCATCTTGTAGCACTTAGGAGGGCGCTAGCAGCACTGTGTTTACCCCAGTGTCATATTGCTACGCGCACAAGCATATGCACGTCAGAGTGAGATGCGAGCTATTAGCGTAATGCGGCACTGTCCGTCGCGCAGTTCCACTGTTGTTTATATGCAGTTTGCGCCAGTAGTAGAGTGTTCGTAGTGCTTATCGTGTTTACTCCGTCTCTTTAAATATTTGGACATTACAATTAATGACATAACATTTGTTATAGTTTTTATTTTAGAACATTATTGGAATTATTGATAATTATGTCCTCAGAAATGCAACCTCAAGAAATACGTTCTGTGAGAGTAGTGACTGTAAGTGAACTCCAAAAGCTTAAATTTTCACAG
The DNA here is from genome assembly GCF_054136105.1 of Typopeltis vanoorti. Lineage (NCBI taxonomy): Eukaryota > Metazoa > Arthropoda > Arachnida > Uropygi > Thelyphonidae > Typopeltis > Typopeltis vanoorti. The sequence continues at coordinate 7,408,488 of NC_143560.1, read as the reverse complement.
TTGACTCTGGAAATTTCTATTAAAATAAGACGTTATCCATTACCCGATATTCAAATATCTCAGCCAGGAATAAGAATGATGAGAAGTACATTAGAAGTTTTAATACAAAATGGTACAGTGACGTAGCTAGAGGGGGGCGGTCCGCCCCAGCCAGGCGGCACTTTGAACCTTTTTGAACTTTTGCAGTTAATTCTAAAATACAGTCTCGAGAACTCAGTTCCAAATATTGTAATACTACTGCGAATTTTTCTCGCAATTGCTGTAAGTGTTGCTAGTTGTGAGAGGAGTTTTTCTAAATAAAAGTGATTAAGAATTACCTACATTACTATGAAAGAGACTTCGCCAATGTCATCGACGATTTTGCTAACAGAAAAGCAAGAAAAATAACATTTTGAATGTTGAAATTAAAGTTTTACTTCAAAAATAAACATAGTGATTTAATTTATTTCCTTATACGTCGTTTTGACTTTTTGTAGTATTTTTGGTGTGTATTGAGAGGGGCGGCAAACTCAGGGATCGCTCCGGGAGGCAAAAGCTCTATTTGCACCACTGGTGCTAAGTAATACTAACTCTTTTAACTGAACTCAACTCTCATTCATTCAATAACTTAGACGCACTGCTTAAATTACTAATGATTGTGGTAGGTGAGTTCTAATACCAAGAAAAATGCCTTTATCGATGTCATAAATACCTTTATGGTTTTCTGAAATATTTCTACATTGCACGATGTTAAAAACAACGGCAAAGAATAAATCTACTCGATTAGGTGTGTCCTCAACGTGACTGATCGTTTGAAATATTTCTTCGGTCTCAGTGGACAATAATTTATCATTTAAAAATTTCGACAAAATAATTATAATTAATTCTGTGCTTTGTTGTAATTTAGATACTGTGTTGCATGTCGATAAAATGCAATCATTTTTCACGGTTATTATCACAATTTGAAAAGGATTATAAATATTGTTCATAAAATTTATGACAGTGCAGTGAAATTTAAAGCAATAAAAGTTAAGTGTCTTAATGAAGGTATTTCCTCTGCGACAGAATAAAACGCTAAATATGGTTCTAATTCGTTCATGAACGACATTCTTGCCAATCTGTTTGATTTAGTTATTTAGAAACCTCATATTATCAAAGATTGAATTCGAGGAAAGAGTTCATATCGAGTTCCATAAAATAATGTGGAACGACATCTAGCGACATAACTTTAACTATATAAAAGTCAAAAGTGCTATTTAAGAAGACAGAGAGTTTTCATATTTGACAATATTATATCTATGTGGGCCTAATAAGTGCCATGTGGTAAAACTTCGCAGCGTGGGAAAGTGCTTATTGTGCGACACAAACTGCTCGGGTCCTTATGAAAACAAAACTGTAAAGATGTCATAAAAGTTAGCCAAGCAACCATTTCTCCCAAATGGATGAGACAAGTATTTAAGGATAATTCTCTTTTTCCTCATGAGCGATATAATAACAGAATAATATTATGAGATGAAACGGATATTGTTTACTCATCCAATAAGAATAATTCAAAGGAATAAGTATTTGTAATATACACGAATAGATTATGTTATGTAAGTGTCATGCGTGTTATATATGTGTTATGTTTAACACATATATGTGTTATATATGCTATATATAGCATGATTCAGAGACTTGTTTTAAACCAAATATTTTAATAATTGTTTTCTGAAATTATCAGGAGAATGATTGTAAACTAAGAAACATATCCCCTGAATTAGAGGATAAGGAGTTTGTGGTGTTAACAAATAGCATATTGAAGGAATACTGGTGTCTCAAATTTTCGGCTATTACAATATAATAAGCTGCTGTACCTTCCAATTTTGTATGCACCTCTCTTTCCAAAAGAAACGATTCTTTTTTCGGCTACCGATGTTCTTGTTTTTAGAACTAATTTGTATTCCTCTGACAGATGTGCCTGTTTTACGGTATGCAAAACCCGGGTTTCAGATAAGAAGAACCTTACTACCTCCGTATGAAATTGGCTAATTCACCTTCATATGATAAAACTCTTACAAAGGTTCTTTACTTCCTAGGCTTGATTCGAACCAAGATCTTTCCAATCAAAACGCAGCGTTCATATCGACTGAGCTGCGAAGACTGTGTTGGGTAGAGAATTTTTTTTTTTCATTATAGAATACTACATAAGGGAATTCAAACCAAAATTTGGGATCTAGGGCCATAAGAAGATATACAACTACCTACCAACGTAGAGAAAGGTTTTTCTGGTTCCTGCACATCTAATGAATATATTTCCGCATATTTATTATGAAATGTTTCTGTAGAATAGTTACGAGGACGCCCTGACAAATGTCCTTTAATTGGAAAGACCTGAGTTTGAATCCTATCTACGACTCGCTATTCGCTATAAGGGCTTTTCAGCTGCAGGTCAGTACCCGATATCATGCAGAAATGGCAGGATTTCTTTTCTGAAATAGAAATTTAAACATCAGGAAAACATAATATATTTAGTTAGTAGTCTGACCAGCAAAACACACAACTCACAGACATAATATAGTCTCGTGAACTTTAGTTTCGTCATCTACAAATCAAGTCAAATGAAATATTCGTAATGAGATCAATATTATGCTTTTTATTCCATTTCAAATAACCTTCATGATCACAATAACGCTTACAATGCGAATGAGCTCGAGATTCAACATCACTAAAGTCGAATAAGATGTGATTATCATACCTAAATATGTTGAACCTTTTTTTTTTTTTTTTTTAATGAGTCTGCCATTCTTTTCTCGTTAGGGGTGAAGAGTTCTTTACGGGACTAGCTTCTAGTCCCGTAAAGAACATTCATATACGCTAGTCTCATAGTCTTTGTCGCTTCGGCCTTGATTCCAACCAATTCAGTTCAACTCTTTCTCTTCACAGTGGATTTTTTTTTCTGTTTCAATCCAATTCTAATGCCACTTGCTGCTGATAATAAATTCCAGCTAGGTTTGCTTGCGCAATGAATAATTTAACATCGAAGTTACACCATGAAAGTGAAATATTATTGAAAGTGAAATAGTAAGAGAGCAATTATAGATTTTGCAGAGGTCACCTTTCAAATGTATGGGCCTATTTAAGTAATAATCTTTTTTAATACACTATCACAGTTGCTCTATTTCAGACATCTCAGTAAGTCGACGTAGAAATTAGAAATAAATAACATTCAAGAGGCGCAGAAAACAAAATAAACAAAATACTTTAAGGGAATTAATGTAGTAAAAGTTGATGATGACGAGGCGTAGATCAAGCTATGCGTATGGATATACCACCATCATATCTACTCGTCCATCCTATTCTAGTAGGGTTGAGTCCAACCCCCCCCCTTTCCTAACGAAGAGGCTTACAGCTAATTAATTAGAAGAAACACACGTATAAACCACAGTGAAAATTATTTAATTGTAAATATTTCATCCTAAGTATCTTAGGACATCATCAGTACAGTATTTAAACAAAAATTAGGAATAACATACAGTTAGGGCGCATGATTACAATAGAATCCCATGAAAACGTGCATAACGTGCTAAAGTAGTACAAAAAAAAAACAAAAAAAAACACGTTAATTATTTAACACAGTTTTGTATGATAATTTCCCATACTTTAGGAATAGTAAGAACGTCGTTGCGGTTTAGGTTTGGTCTGTGTAGTAGGGCTTCAGAACTTTCTTTGTATAAACGTTCATGTTTAAATAAAGATCTATGTAAAAGTTTAGCCTTTTCCCAATGGATCCTATGGTTTGGATTGGATTTTCAATTCCGTGTTGAGAGAGGCCAATTCGAATTGAAAATCCAAACCATAGGATCCATTGGGAAAAGGCTAAACTTTTACATAGATCTTTATATAAACATGAACGTTTATACAAAGAAAGTTCTGAAGCCCTACTACACAGACCAAACCTAAACCGCAACGACGTTCTTACTATTCCTAAAGTATGGGAAATTATCATACAAAACTGTGTTAAATAATTAACGTTTTTTTTTTTTTTTTTTTTTTTTTTTTGTACTACTTTAGCACGTTATGCACGTTTTCATGAGATTCTATTGTAATCATGCGCCCTAACTGTATGTTATTCCTATTATTGTTTTAAACTACTGTACTGATGATGTCCTAAGATACTTAGGATGAAATATTTACAATTAAATAATTTTCACTGTGGTTAATACGTGTGTTTCCTCTAATTATGAACGCACCACAGGTTTCGTTATTTAAAAAAGTTTTACAGCTAATTAATTCAACCGGGTCACCACTCCTTGCTGCATCCCCTAAGGACAGTATTTTCTGACTGTACATACGTGTTCATGGGGCCGGTTTGCCTGTTCTGGGGGACAAAACACCAGAGTTTCAGGGTGAAAAAAGCCCCCTACATCTGTATGAGACCGGGTAACTCACCTTTCGTCGAAAAGGACCAGATAATTCCCCCACTCTGTACTAAGCCCATTGGAACACGCATGTACAGTTGCCACCCAACATCCTTTCATAGTACACCTTGAAACCCACAGAACAAGTTTCTTTTCCTCCTCCATCCCTGCTACTGCGGTACTGGAGAACAGTCTTCCCCCTGGCGTATTTCCCAAGGAATACAACATACAGACTTTTAAATCGAACGCAAACTAGTTTCTCCTTTCCTAATCCACTACCCATATACGGTACTAACGTACTATAGGTTGACCAGTCAACCTCTCGTATATGGGCCCAACATAAAATAAATAAATAAATAAAAAGATAAAGGTTCTTCACGTCACTGACGGGAATCGAACCCAGGTTTTTCCGACCAAAGAGCTTCGTCTATACTTACAGCTATAAATGCTCTGATATGGATATATGCATTTCAGGAAATTAATTATTTCTTTTTTATTTTTTGGAAAGCAATTATTCCACAGAGGAATACAAAGTAAAAAATCATTTTTATAGACATTTAAAAATCAATCAGTGTATTCTTTGTGAAACCTGTCATTCATAAAAAAATTCTTGAATCATGTTTGAATATCATTAAGTTTGGAGAATAAGATATGAGTGGGCTACGTCCGAATGTCTCGTCAAATGAAATTAATCCCACGATCACAAAGTGTAATAAGAATAACAAACAAGTTTCCTAAATCTATTTCGTTTTTCATGTACGTGGGCTGTTCAGTATGTAATAAGACTAATTTTACTGTGGCGAAACCACTCATCACAATATTAATTTCTGTGGAATAAAGAAATGTTGCTGTCTGTATTAACAAAAGAGGTTGCTAGATGGCGTATACGGGCTGATGTGCCAGAGTGTCACGTGACTAAACGCAAGCTTGTTTCGGCGCACCTCGAGGCGCGACCAGTCTTCGAAATGGAAGCGTCCTTGGAACAGCGTTATGCGATTCAATTTTGTGTGCGTTTGCAAAAATCGGCATCGGACACTTTTAACATGATACGCGAAGCTTTCCACGAAGAAGCAACGTCGAGGGCAAGTGTTTTTCGCTGGCATAAAACTTTTAAGGAAGGAAGGCAAAATGTGGAAGATTTTGAACGTGAGGGAAGACCTTCAACGTCCATCACAGAGACAATGATCAACACAGCAGCGATTATCATCAAGCACGTCAAAAGGAAGCGTCCATTGCTGAAGAATGGCTTCTTACTGCACCACGATAATGCAAGGCTACATACTGCGGGTTGTGTAGTAGACGTTTTGCAGAAGAACAACACAGATATCCTGCCACACCCTCCAGACAGTCCTGATCTCGCACCGTGCGATTTCTGGCTGTTTCCTCAGCTCAAGAAACCACTAAGAGGCCGCCATTTCGAAAGCAACAAAGCATGTGTAAAAGTGCGCGTTCGTGGGTGTCATTTTGGATGGTGTGCCACTTTTGTGGTTAAAAATCAATAGATTTCGGGAGAAAATAAAACCTTAAATTTCCGTAAGACACCGACTAACTTAATTTCAGCTGAAAATAAAATTACAAAATATCGTAGCCTACTTGATTTGTGAGCGTTCTTTATTTTGTGTTACGATTGTTATGGGTGTATACTTGTGTCTGAGAAAGACACTAGAAAAGGGGGAAAATTCCTACCACATTCAAGATCGTATGATTGACATGTGAGGATTTAAGGATATAGAATTCTGTTAATAGAAGGGATTATGAGATGGAGTTGGCGAAGCGTGTATTGGAAGGAGGCATTTACACTACATTATAGTTTAACCACACCAGAGTACTGAGATATTTTATGGCTATGCGACTGTTTGCAATAAATGGTTGGCAAGGCATCCACGTGATATATTATTCTGCAAATGTATTCATAGTATAAAAAATGAGAAGTAACAGTGGCGCTCTGCTTCAAATTTGGTGAAGTTTCAAAACAGATTAGATTGAAAAATGGGAATTTAGATTGATAACCGCCGCAATTGATGCAAATAGTAATGAAGTTTTAATGATGATGTTTTAATCTGCAATTTATAATTAAATAATTTAAATTAAAATCACTACTCATTTATATAAGCAATTTGTCGTATATTTCAATCCAGGATAATTGTCCCCTTGTTCCTAATCCTAATCAAGAAGATACTGATCCTGACGGACCTGACAGATTAGGAGATGCTTGTGATAATTGCCCGACTGTTCCCAATCCAGATCAGCTAGATTCAGATGGAGATGGAGTTGGAGATGCCTGTGATGAGGATGCAGATAATGATGGTAAGCATATCTAAAGTAAATGTCGAAAATAATTTAGTTTCTCAGAGAGATGGTTGTTAGTCTAATTAATCATAGTTCCCTCTAATTTTTAACATGTTCCTTTGAACATAAAAGTTAAGTCTGATTTCGTACTCGATAGGGTTTCCTATTGACCATTTCTACACCATAATGATTTTCTGTAGAAAGTACGTATACAGACAAGCATGCGTACCTTTTGAGATCATTACGACTTTTGCGTTAAAAATAAATGCAGAAACAAATTGAAATATTCTCTGAAACCTGTGGCTATCCATCATATCTATGGCACTAGCAATATGGAGTTACTTCTGGATCAATCTAGAAAATCCAAAATTTTTTTTTTCTCTTTTATTTTCATCAAAATAAATAGACATAACCTAACGTAAACCCGCATGCATTATATGGTAAGATTATTTAAATTCGTTCTGAAGCGGAAGAGTCTTATTGTGTCAAAGTTCACCTTGCTTAGTCTTGGAATGTCAATTGCATTTCAAGGTTATCTTTTTATGAACTGTACATCGGCAGTTCTGAAGTTATTCAATTCTCACTAAACGAGTCATTAAATATTTTACAATGTGACTAGCATCACTCTCGGAATTACAGTATCGTCTACCAATCAACCAAATTGCCCTCTAAAAGGGATTATCGAATCCCATTCATAGTTGAATTTATGTTCCTTTTGTTTAAAGACTGAACGTTGCAAAATCAAGACAATGCAAGCTTTATTTTTCCGGGTCAAAAGGAGCTGTTTAAATGAAAGAAAAGTGATATAATCTAAGTTTTGAACAATCCAAACACGTCTACACTGTAAGTACGGTGTAGACGTGTTTGGATAAAAGATCAAAATTATGGTAAAAAAAATTAAACATGAAAAAATATTGTTTATTATAATGTTTATTGTTCATTTGTTTAGTTATACAAATGAACTCCTCCCAAAAATAATTATCTGCACATTTATGCTGCTGTACTGCATTAATGTAGAATAAAATTGAAAATTGTTGTGATTCTAGCGTTGATTATTTTAATTTTGTCTTAAAATATAATTTGATCGCATCTCGTAAATAACAGAATCCATTTATAACGAATTTCCAGTGACCACATGTAGTGATGGTGTAACCGAGATTGACTTGTACTTATTTTCTGCCTTTGTTTAATATTATCTTTTTTTTTTCACTCCAAAGATTTCTCTCTGACAGTCTAATCTGATAGCATTCAGGACGAAACCAATTTCAGGAAACTCCAGATAAATCCAGTAGAGATGGCAACACACTAGTAGTGTAATTGAAACGGGAGATCTGAAAGAGTTGTTTCAAGCATTTTCTAAAGGAGGGGAAAAAATTAATTAAATCTGATGCTTTGTTACATTTGTGTTTGTAAAGAAAAATACTTCTTCCTCATATAAACTATTCTAAAGAGTTTTTTTAGGAATTCTTTCAGTCATTTAAAGTTTACAAAATAAAAACAAACAAGTATATAACAAGAAAATCATTAAATAATCAGTTGTATTTACGATATTTATTTACAATTATTAACTATATAAATGAAAAAGCAACTTTTAAAGTTTGCATTTGAAAATTTCAAAACTAAGAGTAGCAATTATTGGATGTGTATATTTGTACCGTAAACGTTCTAAAAATTCTGAGTTTCAAAATGTCCGCGTGTTCAGAAATTAGCTTTTACCTTATTGACTGTCTCTCTTTCAAGGAATTCCTAATTCATTAGACAACTGCCCTGACATTCCGAACAGCCACCAAAATGACACTGATGAAGATGGGCTTGGAGATTTGTGCGATAATTGCCCGAGGGACGCCAATCCTAATCAAGTATGAGCATTTTCCTCTTATTCTTGATCTTTCAAACAGTAATAGTAGATTAATATTTTCCGCAGTCAAAAGTGCTGAACCAGGAAATCATTTTAACAGAGCTGAGAAAATTTAAACGTTAATATGGAATCCACTTTTACTTATATTGATTTTTGTAGTTCAGATCTTAGAATATAAAGTGCTTAATCGACTAAATAACAGTAGCTTCTGGTTCTCTCTCTCTCTTCGATAACTGCATGCTAAATAATCTTTTAGATTAAAAAAAAAAACTGGCCTCGTGATGACAAATATGTATAGACATAATATACTTACCCTTAGAGGAATGCCGCAGAGGAATGGTAGGTTGCCTGAATTGCCTACGATCCTTAATCAGGAGACTCAACTCTTCGTGAACGAACGACTATGGGATGGATAGATCTGTTCATATCCATATTTCAGAACTTAACTTATCCATTTAAAGATGATGAACAGAATTCAAAATAAACTTTTCTTTGGAATGGTCACCATGCAGAATCTGATTCACTTGCAGAACTATTCTAATGACTACTGAAGCAATGAATGGACGCTGAGTCATTATGACTGTCCATAGGGGCGAATGCTGGTCTTGAAATTCACGCTTGCTCTAGTTATCATTCAGGGAATGAGAGGTGTGACTGAAGTCTGATTAGCGGAATAATGAATTACTGACATTTAAAACTATATATTTAGAAATTTATGTACATTTAATAATACAAATACAACATTTATTTTACAAATGATATTCTATCTTTTCCAATTTAGCTACGTGAATATAAATTCTACCCTTCGGCTCTTCTTTATGAACTGGCCAATAACATCGTCATGAAAGTTGGTTGTAACTTAATTTTCCCAAGCAACACGTACACTTGTAAAGGCTGACTGAAGCTCACAAGCTAGAGCTAGTTTCACTGCGTACGGCCTGTGTTTAAGACGACGTGAAGTGAGCGGAAATGGTTATGCGCGCGCATGAAATCAGAGTGCCGTAGCGAGGACCTGGAAGCTCTCACAATTGAGCAAGCCAAAGTAGCTTTGACTAGACGAGCAAGCATCGACTTTCGATACACAAATCAAAGCTCAATTATTGCCGCGCAAGCTTAAGACTCCGCCATGGAATCCTTAGGGGTCTCATGCCAGTCCCAAGCCTGGATAAAGGAGGAGGGTCGGTCAGATGAGTGTCGATGCTCTGACCGTAAAGAAAAAAACACGATTGTTATCTGATGCCTATACACTCAACAGTTACAACATGCCGGCTCGGGCGTCATCCGGATAAACAAGGCCCGCGATACCAATCGAGCAATCGGGGGTAGATCGAAAAGTGGGATACCAAAAGGAAACAGAAACTGAAACTAACAGAACTGTTATCAGTAGGAACGTGGAATGTGCGGACACTCTGGATGTCAGGAAAATTAGAACTAATTCGTGAAGAAATGAAGAGATATCGGTGGGATATACTAGGATTGGCAAAGATGCGGTGGACATCATCTGGAGAGATCAAGATGCGAAGTAATATGGTCAGGACATGACACCATGCACGGAGCAAGAGTTGGCTTCCTTTTTAGCAAGAGAGTTCTAGAGGCACTGTTAGGCTACAAACCAGTTAATGAACGAATCATAGTAGCAAGATTTCAGGCAAAGCCATTCAACATATCAATAGTCCAGACATGTGCACCCACATCTGACAGCACAGATGAAGATATTGACTTATTCTACAAAGATCTGACAGAGACAATAGAAATAATACCAAAACAAGATATGCAAATTATTGAAGGAGGTTGGAATGCCAAAGTTGGAATAGATAATGATGGTTGGGAAAGAGTCATGGGAAAATATGGTTTCGGAGAAAGAAATGAACGAGGTGAAAAATTGTTAGAATTTGCTGTGCACCACGAGATGATGATCTGTAACACAAGATTCCAACAAAAGGAGTATAGAAAATGGACGTGGCGATCAAATGATGGGAAAATCAAAAACATGATTGATATATTTATGATTAAAAGATGATGGATAACATCAGTACAGCAATGTCGAACTTTTCAAGGAGCGGATATAGACTCGGACCATAGTTTATTGATTGCAAACATCAAGTTGAAATTAAAAAAGAAATATAAACCCCAACATCAGAATAGAAGAGATACAGCACGAATAAGTGAAGCAGAAATAGGAAGAAGGTACAGAACAGTGTTAGAAGAGAAACTTAAAAGTGTGTAAAAAGAAAAAAAACTCGAATCTAAGAGTGAAAAGAGTAATGAAAGCGATAGAAGATGCAGTTGAAGAAACAGTACCAGAAGAAATGGATTAGACAAGAAACACTGAAGTTAGTACAGGAGAAAAGAATGTTGAAGATAAGAAGGGATATATCAGAACAAATAGAGGATCAATATAGAAGAAAGTGTAATGAGGTGAAAAAAGCAGTCAGAATGGATAAGATGAAATGGTTAGAAGCCCAATGCAACAATATAGAACAGTACTATGGAGAGCATAAAACAAGGGAGGTACACAAAATGATCAGAACCATTAATAGAAAGTGGCAACCAAAACAGACCACAATGAAAGATGAACAAGGCAAAGTATTGAAGAATAAAGAAAACATTGTACAGCGGTGGACAAGATACTGTAGTGAGTTATGTGAAGAAAAACTAGATTCTAATAGCGTTGGGAAACTGACTGAAGAATTTAAGCAGATATCACCACCGGGTAATGAGCAGGATATGGACATTTTAAGAGGAGAGATAGAAAAAGCAATAGGACGGCTAAAACACAACAAGAGTCCTCGTAACGATAGCATTACTGGAGAAATGATTAAATATGGTGGTGAAAGTATGGTTACAGAAATGCACCAACTATGTAATATGGTATGGAAAGAAGGGAAAAGGCCAGAGGAGTGGGTGAAATCAATATTAGTAGCATTATACAAGAAAGGAAATAAGCTAGAATCTAAAAATTATAGAACAATTGCCTTGATAAGTCACCTTGGTAAAGTGATGATGATCATACTGACAGAAAGATTGAGAATACAATTGGAAGCATACCTTGCAGACGAGTAAGCAGAATTTAGGAAGGATAGAACTACAATTCAACAGATTTTGACAATGAGGTTAATAGCAGAGAAAGCTAGGAGAAAAAACAAAAACATATATACTTGCTTTGTTGATTTTCAGAAAGCATTTGACAGTATTGACCAGAAAGTTACATTAGCAGTTCTGGAATCCTATGGAATTGATAAAAAAAACTAATAGCTATATTAAAAGATGTGTACAAGAATGCAGTTGCAGCGGTTAGAATAGGTGATGATTTGGGGAAATGGTTTAAAACAAGCAGAGGTACTGGACAGGGAGACCCAATATCACCAAGCATTTTCATCGCACATTTAGAAAGAGCAATGGATAAAATGAAAGAAGATGCCAAAGGAATATCTGTACACGGAATGAGAATTAACAATCTGAGATTTGCAGATGACATTGTTATTATTGAAGAAGTTGAATTGTTATTATTGGAGTTGCCCGGAACAATAATAATAATAACAATAATAACAAGAAGACGAAAGAGAACTACAAATAACACTGGAACTGTTAAATGAGGAAGGGAAGAGATTTGGACTTGTTATGAACTTGGAAAAAACAAAGACAATGCTGTTTGGTGAGAAGAACATGGAACAAAAGATACAAGTGGATGGAACTGATATAGAAAATGTAGAACAATTTACATATTTGGGAAGTAAACTGACATGAATTGGATTGTAAAAAAGAAATAAAGATCAGAATTGCAAAGGGAAGAACAAATCTGAAGGCCATGGATAACATCTGGGAAAGAAAAGTGATCAGCCTGCAAACAAAACTAAGAGTACTGGAAACATGCATCTTTAGCGGTGTGCTGTATGGATCTGAAACGTGGGTAATAAATAAGGAATCAAGGAAAATAATTCTGGCATTTGAATGAACTTGCTACAGGAAGATTCTGAGAATAGGATGGGTACAGAAAATCACCAATGAAGAGCTCTATCATCAACCAAAGGAGAAGTTAATGCAGAAGATTATAAAAAAAATGAAGCTCCAATTATTTGGAGACATCTGTAGAGTGAGTGAGGACCGGAAGATAAAGACGTTTATGTTTGGTATTTTGGATGGTTTAAACAGAAGAGGTAGACCATGCAGAGAATGGATAGACGATATAAAAGACTGGTGTGGAATGGGTGTACAAAAACTGCGACACTGTGCACTGGACAAAGAAAGGTGGAAGAAGATAGTGAAACAGGCATCAGACATCAACAGGCAGTGAGCCCATGGTTCGGGACGATGATGAAGCTTAAGACGTCTTCTGTCAACAAAAATAAAAGCCTAAATGGAATGCTTTTAAATGCATGCATTTATTAAAAAATGAATATTACTTGCTAAATATATGAATATGAAGAGCCAAAGGGTTCAATTCGGCGACGTAAAATTATTTAAATTACGGGATATTACATCCCATATTGTTTCACAGCCTAAAAAGAAACTCAAGGAGTTTCATGCTGAATATACACGTAGAAACTATATTTTAAATATAAATTTTGAAATATAAAGAGCCAATAGGCTTCACTTCTGCGATATAACATTATTTAAATTAAGGGGATATTAAATCCCACATTGTTTTAAAACCGAATAAGAAACTCAAAGATTGGAATCAGAGAGTTTCAAGCCTCAAAAACGGCTGAAATCGGTCTGGGTAGTGACCTCCCACCATAATGTAATAACAGCATACATTTCCTAGGAAATTTGTTTTTACATTATGGAAAATACCAAGAATAGCGATCAGAACTTGACCACCTTTGCTGCGAGTTGCCCGTGTTTGTACTACGCTCTAGGACTACTTGCATTTAGCTAACGCTAGTAATCGCCGATACTTTTATAGTTTACTATATTCGGCATAAAACTCTCTGATTCCAATCTTTGAGTTTCTTATTCGGTTTTAAAACAATGTGGGATTTAATATCCCCTTCATTTAAATAATATATAAATAAAGTTCGGCGAGTCCAAGCGTAAACAAATACCTGGATAGTGCAACACATAGTCCATCTGGTAGTGCAACACGGGGCAACTCATAGTAAGAGTGGAGCAAGCTCCGTTCACTGTTCTTGGTATTTTCCCATAATGTGAACTTAGCTCCTAGGAGCTGTATTACTGATCTACATTATGAGAGAAGGTCACTACCCAGACTGGTAGTGACCTTCTCTCATAATTTATAGGTGAAGCGGGCTCTAAAAATAAGACGATCCGGAAAGATCGCCCAACTCAGTGTTGTTCCACTCAATGACAGGTTCACCCCGTCTCCGAGAAGTTCTCAGCATTGGCTCCACCCAGTGGCAAGCTCACCCCACCACCAAGCAGAGCCATAATCTCAGCGGTGGCCCCACTCACAGACAAGCAAAAACCTATCCCCAAGAAGAGCCTCTTAGAACCCAAGCCTAACCCGCACCCTTTTCAACCTTTTGTATAGGTGAAGCGGGCTTTAGAGATAAGACGATCCCGAAAGATCGCCCAACTCTGCGTTGTTCCACTCAATGACAGGCTCACCCTATCACCGAGAAGAACTTCTCAGCATTGGCTCTACCCAGTGGAAGGCTCACACCACCACCAAGCAGAGTCATAATCTCAGCGATGGCCCCACTCAGAGATAGGCAAAAACCTACCTCCAAGCGGAGCCTCTCATAGCCAGATCCACCCCGCACCGGTTTCAACTCTCATCAGTGAGTAGCTAGACCTAGATAATACCAAGTTTGTAGCGAACAGAACTTACATACCCTACTATAAGAATTGCCAAGGATGTCCTAATAAATTACTAAATATATGAAGAGCCGAAGGCTTCAATTCGGCGACGTAAAATTATTTAAATCAAGGGATATTACATCCCATATTGTTTCACAGCCGAATAAGAAAACTCAAGGAGCTTCATGCCGCAGATAGAAACTATATAAATAAAGTTCGGCGAGTCCAAGCGTAAGCAAATACCTGGATAGTGCAACACAGTCCATCTGGTAGTGCAACACCTTCTTGGTAATTCTCATAGTAGGGTATATGTAAGTTCTGTTCGCTACAAACTTGGTATTAACGAGGTCTACCTACTCGCTGATGAGACTCAATAATGGTTGAAACCAGTCTGGGTAGTGACCTTCTTTCACTCATAATGTAGAACAGTAATACAGCTGCTAGGAGCTGGGTTTCACATTATGGGTAAATACCAAGAACAGTGAACGGAACTTGCTCCACCCTTACTATGAGTTGCCTCAGTGTTGCACTCCCTAAAGGGTCAGTTGTAACACTATCCAGGTATTTGCTTACGCTTGGACTCGCCGAACTTTATTTATATAGTTTCTATCTGCGGCATGAAGCTCCTTGAGTTTTCTTATTCGGCTGTGAAACAATATGGGATGTAATATCCCTTAATTTAAATAAATATTACTTCTTTCTCAGTTAATGAGCTTGGGCAGCAAGCATGGAGAATTCGCCCCTGACTATCAGTGAAAAAATCCGGAATGCCTTTTTTTCCCTTTCAAAGCAGGAAATTAAGATCTTTCAAAATCACGCGCAAAGTTTTAGTAATCGCCTACAACTACATCTTTCCAGCATGCTTATAATCACTTATCTATCACTTAACCAACTTTTCCCTACATTTTCAATCTCAAATGAGATTCGCATTTTTTCCCCATCTTCTCTTCATTCTTTTCTTCGGTTGCTCATACGAAAAATGCTTTGATCATCCTCTCGTATTTTTTTTTTTTTCACATCTCTTCTAGGCTGAAGAATTGAACTGTGCATTGCTTCTCCCCTGAACTTAACAATGGGATTTTCTGTGCCAATAAAGAACATTTCGCACTGCTAATATTGAGCTAAAACACGGAAAAGAATACTATTGTAAGTGGAGAAAGTCTTGACAGATCTTTGAAAAGGTTATCAAGAATGTGAATCGCGTGTATTTATTGTAATCATATTCATTGATGTTACTGAGTCTTTAGAAAAGAAAAAGGGCGTTTTCTTTTACTCGGTTAGGCAGATGTCGCTTTTGTAGTGAACAAGAAGAGCTGGAATTTTTAAAGTCGATATTACACAAGTTCTTTGGCTGTCAGATCTCGGAAAAGGATGAAAGAGAACGAAGGCGCGATATTTCCGACTTACATTAAATCGGATGAACCAGAGAGAGGGAGAGAGAGAAAGAGAACCCTCACGTGTAGTAAGAAAAATAAAAAAATAAATAAAACATTCTCAAATACATGGGAGTTTGACAATTGGAACAACTTTGCATGTGGTATTGACAGGCAAGAGAGGATAGTGAGTTCATTATGGTTGGTGTCTCGTGGAAGCATAGCCGATTGGTTGCAAAGCTAAGCTGATTTTTAGAAACGCGAAGGACAGTTCAATATCTTCATGATGTCTTGACACAGAAGTATGTTGAGCTCTTTATATTCATATGTATGTAGAACTGAGTACATGCTTATCATCTATTGGTCGGAATATTTTCATGAAGTCAATTCCCGCATAAAATCAGCTTTGAGTTGTGTGCTGCCTGTCTACATTGAATATAGACATGTAATTGCTAATCACAAAACAGTTGTTGCCTGTTGTATGATTCAATCACATATATTCGCATCAATAATAGTATCATTCAGTGAGCACTTTATTTCAACAGCAAGTATGCGCTGATGTACTTGCTTACCAAATAAAATGCTAATTAACGGCTGTTTCAGTATGGTGTTCAGAATTTAATTGCACATTTCGTGATTGGAACGAGCTTGATTCTCAAAGGTGTGTGGAACGTTTTAGGATTTTTACGTTTTAAAATTCGACAAAGCTGCGTAAATAAACCAGTCGCTGACGTGCCTGTTGTCATACCTAGATTGCATGAAAATATATCATTAATACCTCATGCTTACGCGGAAGAATAACTTGTGTTGCTTTGTAATATTACATATCCCATTCTCACACGTACCACCTCGCGATCGGCTAAATTTCAACTGAAATTCCTCGCATCCCAGACGAACCTAGGTTGGGCAATGTCACATCATCCTCTTGACTCGACAAGGAATTGCCAGTTAGTATTACTGAATATACAAAAGTTACGATAAACATATTTAGAGTAAATGTTCGTCACCACCTGTATAAATAAAGTTCAAAAAATATTTGCCTCATAATATCTGTTTCAAAGTGTTCTAATTTTAGAGTGATCTAATTTCGATTCAATCTGAATTAAAAACTGAACTCAAAAAGTTATTATTAGCATTTTAGAGAAAGCAGTCCAAGCTTAAAATTAGAATGTGTTTTCAGTGTCCCTCAAAGAATGGTTCATGCTATGAAAAATTATCGATTTAAACTAGGCACACTGCAAGAAGGAGGTGCCTGTATTAGTAAAGGCTAAATAAGCGAGACTTGCCAGACGCTATGGGGTTGCTTTTGCATATTTTTATTTTTTGCTTGAAGATATGTTCATTTATCCATGGTATTGTATGATAATCTCAATCCACAAAATTAGTAGTTTGTGCTTTTAGCGTTTTGCAGTTTTAAGAATAACTTATCCATGCAATGAGTACCTACTTTAAAAGATATTTCAAGTAATAGGTGTAGGGCGTTACTAATATGTTACTTTCTTCTTCTTCTTCTTCTTCAAAATCTTTGACTTTCACCTTTTTTTTTTATCTATGAAAACCACACACACGAGAGACTTGTCAACCAATTCCTTTTAGACCATCCGTTAGTATTACGAATGGTCTAAAAGGAATTTGTTTACATTTGATTTCAAGAGCTATGGATTGTAACCCTTGGAAAACACGAGATGGAGACTGTTCCAGAGGGTAGTAGTAGAAGGAATGAATGAAGAAAAGGAAGAGGAGAATTTTTTTCTCGTTGGATTTGGATTTGAACTATGAGGGAGTTCTTAATAGCTGCTGCAAGCGTTATGCATTTCAATGAAATTAGTGAATCAATAAGGGGGAGGATCATTAATCAATCTGACGTCTTTTTTGTACTGAAATGAGTATTTTAAGGAAGGCCTTAGGGGCACCGTCCTTGAAGTGAGAACAGTATTCATTGGTTGGATGGATTTGTGATTTGTGTAGGTTTATACATTGTTCGGAGGTAAAACAACTCCTCGAGTGAAAGAAAAAAACTGGATGTAGAGGAGGAGATATTTGAAATACGTTCCTGCCAAGAGAGTTTCAGGTTAAAGAAATCCCAATAAGATAAATCACATTATATCTAGAGATTCCAGATATTCTTCCTTTTGTAGAGAAATAAGACAGGCTTGTGTTTCACTAGCACTTACATTGCCAAGGTTAACCAAATCCTATTGAACAATAGTTTAGAGATCGGAATTTAGCGTAGGAGAAGTTGATGCGGAGGTTGTCGTGATTTGTAGAAGTATGGAGATTCTTGTTCCGTTGTATAAGGCTTTGATTAGGCCACACATGGACTATTGCGCCCAAATTTGGTCACCTGGTTTTCAGAAGGATGAAGAGATGTTGGAAAGGGTCCAAAGGCGACTGAGTAAGATAGTTTCTGACCTCTGGAATGTTGAGTATGAGGAAAGATTGAGAAGATGTAATTTGCAGAGTCTGGTGGACAGGAGGAAGAGGGGAGATATGATAGAGACCTACAAGTTGGTAAGGGGTTGTTATAGGATCAATGTTAGAGTAGTTCTACAGAAAATAGTGTGAGATCAGGGGAGAACCAGAGATCATCCCTGGAAACTGTATAAGGAGGGTGTGAGTAGGGGAGTAAGAGGCAGGTTTTTTTCGTGCAGAGTTGTAAATGATTGGAATGCCTTGGCTGAAAGTGTGGTGTCTGCAAGGAGTTTGAGTGTATTTAAGACACGGTATGATGAGGTGTGTGTGTGATAAAGGGACCTCCCAGATGAGTCTTTGACTCCATGAGGTCTTGGGGGTAATAATAATAATAATAATAATTTGTGAAATATAAAGTGTATATGAAAATGGAGGAGTGCTGTACTGTCATCAGCAAAACTGGATATTGGAATGACGGTCTGCTAGAGCAGAACATTCCTCTACAAACGGAAGAGGGGGTTGTTAGGTGAGATAACAGATTCCTGTTGAATCCCAGCATTACTTGCATAGTTAAAAGACAAGAAACTATCCACTCTCACGCGTAGTGTGTGTGTGTGTGTGTGTGTGTGTGTGTGTGTGTGTGTGTGTGTGTGTGTGTGTGTGTGTGTGTGTGTGTGTGTGTGTGTGTGTGTGTGTGTGTGTGTGTGTGTGTGTGTGTGTGTGTGTGTGTGATTTGACCACAGGTGTTCTAATACAACCAAAGCATCATTTGGTACAGATGGAAGCACGTTGATATTTAAGAACCCTAGAAGATTTATGCCTTAAGGGATTTTCTAATCTTTCTTATTTCGTTTCCATTTACAGGTAGACACGGATAAAGACAGAATTGGAGATGCTTGCGACAGCAATCAAGATAGGTAAACATATATTTTCCTTAAAAATTCACAATTTAATGGTTGTGCCAGTAAAAAGTTTTTAGACGAGTATCAGACATCGGTGTATTGTTCGTAATATAATTTTCAAGTATTTCGTAGTGTTCTATTTATTTATTTATTTTGACAACCAACATATTCGATTTAAATTTAAAAGTTTACGTAATATAATTTGGCCTGTGAAGGCTAAGAATTATTCGACTATTTCATCGAAACAATCTTTAACTAATATTTTTAAAGCTCTAAACATTAAGTTTGCAGATTAACTTTTGACTTTTATAAAAAGGGACTTTGACGGTATTCAAGACAATGTTGACAACTGTCCTGACATCCCAAATAGCGACCAGCTGGATACAGACGAGGATGGATACGGTAAGAAAAATTCTTTACGATAATTACGATAATTTTGTAAGTTTGGCTTATCTTCTGCGAACAATAAATAATTAATAGAAAATCACTATTCACAGTAGAATTTATGGTTGATTTATAATTCTTTAAAATTTAATACCCTTTCCACTCTTCTGAGCTGAATACTCGTTTCTTTTCTTTGAGCTCATTCATTTATCAACAAACTCTCTCGCTATTTTAAGGAAATTCATTTTAAAATCCCCTCGGTATTATTCTTTACATACAGCCGTCTGTTAAACAAAACAGCATTCTTTTGGATCCGAACACTTTATTAAATCTATTAATTATTTACAAAGTACTTGAATGCGTTCCCGGTTGCAATGTTTTCATAAAGAACTGATTTCAGCGTAAATATTTACCACAGAGCTGTATGAAGTTCTCATTATCACCGAAATGAGCTGAACTAAAGGACTAATTAGCACGGTGTTGGAATATTAAACTCGTTCAGAAAAAAATAAGTTTGCTTAGAATCTGGATTGCATAGTTGCTTACTTAAATCACTGAGTACTCCAATAGCATGCAATAAATTCAGTCATCAGACTCTGGATTCGAATCTAATCTTTTTGTCTGACATTTTCGAAGAAAGAAGACATTTTCGCTTATCAGTAATACAATTCGATAAACTGTTCTTATTATCTAAAAATAGGAAATCGAACCTAACCTTAACAAAATAATGTGCTACTATAATCTTCTATGATAGCAACACTGACTGATTTCCTACAATATAAAAACCCTCCTCTGCAAAGAAGGTAAATAAATGTCCATAATTCAATAAACTCGTTAGTGATTTCAATATGCACTTTGTTTTTACTTAATTAATGAACAATTAATCGTGTTAAGAATCCACTAATTTCATATTATTATTGAGCGAAATATAATCGCTTACCTTTCTGTAAATGTTACTTACACTACAACAACAGCAACAAAAAAGGTTTGTGAATGGAATAGTTGAGTTAAAAATGAAATTTCTGACTGCTGAAGATATCGGCTGTCGTCTTTTGATAAACACGTTGCTATATCAACGTGTTTGTCATAATTCCCGCTAGGTGTTTTATGCAGTCAAATACCGACGTCGCAAAATTATGAAAATTAATTTTACATCGATAAAAATCATTCTAAAAATCATTGTGAATTAAAAATTTAAAGTATATCAGGGAATTCCATTCTTCAAGACGAACATATTGATGTAAAATATGTAAGTATCTGTTAAGTAATAAGTAAATTATAAGTATTTAAAGTTCGAAGTATACGTTGGGCAACTACGCGAGAAGAGAACAAAGGAAGTCGCCATATTGGAAATTACAACAAGATCGTCAAACAAGAAATATGAAGTGCTACAAATGCCAAGAAGACTTAACGGGGGAAGAAAACCACGTAACATGTAGGAACTGCCAGAGGAACATGCTTCTATGTTCAGGATTGTCCGAGGCTACTTGGCAGAGAAAATCAAACAAGAATCGTGATGAATGGAAATGTCCCCATTGCAGAGACAACAAAGGAATGTCGCCTTCGACCGCAGGCGGAAAACAGCAAATGCAAAAAACAACCGCAGGCTGTAAACAGCTATCAACAGCAGAGGGAATTAAAAACAAAGAAAACAACAACGGAAACCCAGGTGAGCCAACTTTAAATGCATTACTTGAAAATAGATTGCAAAACCTAAAAGACTGTTTAATCGATTTTGTTGGAGAACTATTTCAAAAACATAATTACAGAAAAATTCAACCAATATGAGGAATTTATTAAATTTAATAATAACTCGGTAGAAGATGTATTAGAGACCGTTAGAGAAATTGAAAACTGTGTTAAAGAGCTAACGGAAAGACAGCATAATTTAATTAAAGAGACAACAGAACTACGACAAGAACTAAACTCTCTCAGGCAACAGTATGAACTCTTAAACCAACAGGAGTACAAAAATTATCTCCTCATAGATGGTCTCCCAGAAATTGCTACGGAACATCTAAGAGACACCGTAATACAACTAAGCCAAAAAATTGGCTCTCCCATTGAATCAAGAGACATCCAGTCAGTGCATCGGTTACCACAAAAAAGGAAGAGAGAAAATAATTCCCGTCCATCTCCCGTCGTAGTGCGACTCACCAACAGTCCAACAAAAACTACACTTATAAAAGCTAGCAGGATTAAAAATCCAGTAGTCAAGGATCTGAAAGGAGACCACGACAATACCCCAATATACTTGTCCGAATACCTATCGCCATATTATCAGAAAATATTCTACCAAGCAAGGAAAGTAAAAACAGAAAAAAAATACCAGTTTATATGGATAAGAGACAGCAAAATATCCCTTAGAAAGACACAAGACGCAAACCAATCGAAATAAAATCCGTAGAAGATCTCAACAGGCTGCCACATTGAAAGGAATATTGACAAATCGTAAAGAAGGAACAGCACACTAACCAACATGAATGTAGACCATCAAGCAGACGTAATCACCCCGGAACATGACAATTTCAACATTCTGAAATCAATAAGAGAATGGAAACAAGTGACAATCCCCCAAAAAGGGCTATCTATTCTCCACATCAACATCAGAAGCATTCAAAAATACTGGCTGACCCTGCAAGTTTATCTGAAGGAAGATATAGACGAAATAGACATTTTAATACTGACTGAAGTATCTACGACAAACGAAGAGGCATCCTCCTACCAAATGCCACACTTCCAACAACACAAACACTGCAGACAAACAAAACGAGGCGGTGGTATAATAATATTTACCAAACATAAACTAGAAGTAACAGAAATAAACTATAAATTAGAATACGCAGAAAACATATGCATCGAAATTAAAAACATCAAACAAGAAAACTCCCTGATATTAAACGCAATATAGAGACCACCCAACTTAAGCACCACAAAATTCCTAGAAGAACTGAACAGATGGCTTTCAGCCACGGACGTAGGAGCCTCAGAATACTTGATAATAATAAGAGACATTAATATAAACATTAGGAACATAAATAACAACACAGAACAATACCTAGACCTATTATCGGCATATAACATAACCCCATCCATACAGTCGTATACACGAGAAGAGATAGTCAGAAACACAACAACCTCATCCTGCATTGATCATATAAATATAAGGGCCCCTCCAAACAGCCACACATCAGCCGTCATAACATGCAAACTGGCAGACCATTATTTCACAGCATTACAGTTACACTGAACCAGAACCCATAAAACTCACTGAGACTACAAAAGAGTATTATAGCATTCTAAACGAAACAATAGTAAACGATGAAATCAGAAAAACAGACTGGATGCAGATAGCATCTTTAGACTCTGCTGAAGTTGTATATAATAATCTTAAACTTGCATTTAACAAAATATATAACAAAGCATTAACAAAAATAAAAATACGGAACCAAACGAAACAAAATCCATGGATAACAGACAACATATTAACAGACATACAAAGAAAAGATGCCCTATGGAAACAACTTAAGAAGTCGCCGAACAATATCGCTTTAAAAGCTGAATACAAAAGAAAACGGAATCTCCTAACGACACAGATCAGAACGGCAAAAAGAAACTATTACAGCAACAAATTAACAACAACTCAGAATGATATAAAGGAAACCTGGCACCTGATTAATGAAATGCTGGACAACATACACAGAACCACTGCCTCAGAAATAATAAAACACAGCTTTGCCTGCGACCCCAAATCCCTCAGACAGTTGGCAAACAACTTTAATCAGCACTTCGTGAACTCTGTCCAAAAACTACAAGAAACAACCTTTCCTCACAAAAACGAACATTCTCCACTAGGTCCACGAGCAACCCAGTCGATGTGGTTCCCCACAGTAACAAAAGAAGAACTATCACTGGCAATCCAACAAATTAATCCTAACAAACGACCGGGGATAGACGGAATCAGACCAACAGACATCAAGAAACACTCAACCAACCTACTTCCAGTTATACAAAAACTATTAAATAAAATCTTCGAAACGGGACACATACCTGAAACACTGAAGACTGCATTAATCACACCCATACACAAACAGGGAAAAAGAAACATTATAAGTAATTACAGACCCATCGCCACGTTGTCTGTAATCAACCAAATCATGGAGCGCATCGTGCATCACAAACACTTCACATACGTTGAAAAATTTCAAATCATACCCAAAACACAATATAGCTTTCAATTCAGAGGTCGTCTACTCCAGTGGTTTAAAGCATACATGAAAAACAGAAAGCACACCACATGCATAGGATCAGTGTACAGCAAAGAGGTACATGTAACCTGTGGTGTACCACAAGGAGCTGTCTTATCTCCCATTCTATTTAGCATATACACACACGACATAAGCCACCTTCCCCTAAAAAGTAAAATCTTCCAGTACGCAGACGACACAGCCATAGTATCCATTCACAACAACGCAAATATCGCTTAAACAAATATGCAACATGACATCAATCAAATCACTAACTGGTTAACCGAAAACGGCATATATATAAACCCTGAAAAAGAAAAGCTAGTGATATTCAAAAACCCCCAAACCCTGCCTATAGAAACTAAATATCTCACTATCAAACATTCATCCTCGTATACACAAAGTGCAGAACCTAAAATCACAACCATCACACAGGTGAAAACGACACGCTAACTTGGACTTCACTTCGATGCTGATCAAAGTTGGAATAGCCATACAAACTTCCTACATACCAAGCTTAGGATAATAGCAAGCAAACTATACAGATTAAAAGACATTGCTCCAACCCACATAAAAATACTAATCTATAAAGCATTATGTGAAAACATTTTAAGATATGCAATCACATCATACGCATTCTGTGCAGACTACAGACTTAACAGGTTATAATGGTTGCAAGATAAAATGGTAAAACTGATCTCCTGGGAACAACCCACACTTATGCAGGAAGCACGGACAAAACACAAAATACTTAAGGTGAAACACTTATGCCACTGCACAGTCATGTTAAGACATTACTACAGCCCAACCTATAGAGTAACCAGAACAACATATCAAATAACAAGACCACAGTCAACAAACTACATAACATATAAGTACAACAATCACCACGGCAAAGCCACCCGAAACTTCTACGTACCTGACATGATAAACAAACTGCCGTTCGACAACAGAAACCTAGGAACATACAGAGAGCTGAAACAGGCGCTATATAAATATTATAGCGAGAATGAAAATTAGAGCAATTCCTGTTTCTCTCCCCCCCTCACCACACACACACACCCTGACAACCCCCTCTCAAGGACCATCACTACAAGAACACAAAGAAACAAACGCACCATGTCTAAATCTAAACCTATTTGCAAAAAAAAAAAAAAAGAGTTAAACTGTAATAACAGTTGAAGTCTTCCAAGCACGTACCAACAAACAGTAAAATCAACACCTGGCTTGTGACCAGTATAGGAACATAGCCATGAAACCACCACCATCTATCATCTATTATCTTCCTCAGATAAGCTCTGCTAAGCTTCGAGGAAGAAAATTATTAACTTGCAAGTATCTGTTATTCACAATTGTAATGTGTTATAAATATTATATATATATATATATATGATTATTACAGTATCTATGTATGCAATTTATCTGAGACATAAAAAAATATTATTATTATATATGTTATAATAATTTATATATGTTTATATATTTATACTTAATCTGAATTATATATTTGTAAATAATCTATATATGTATAAATGAACGAATGACAATAAAATTATTATTACTATTAAAAAATATATATTATTCCTGATACCTCCAAGGAGTCCGAAGACTCATCGCGGGAGGACACCTACAACTGTCTCAACCACTACACCGAACCGAACCTCTACTACGAATCATCTCCATCAACGCCACCTACCACCCACCTCCACAACAACTAGTATTTTTTGTCTGTAAATTGCGATGATCATTTAAAATTAAAGCTTTAAAATTCAATGGGTTCCTGAGGGCATTTGCAAAAACTTGAAACTCCGCCTTTAAGATCTCTGTTATTAAAGTATAAACTAAATAAATAAAAACACAATTAGCTATTTAATTTAAATGAATCAAATTATTTATTTCATTTTTATAAGAATTTATTATTCATTTATTCAGTAAGTCCAATTTAATTTGCAGATAATGAAGCTCAAATTAACGAAAAGTGAAAATAAAATTATCCACTTAAACTAATCGGGCATTAATATTGTAATCAATTTCAATAATCAGAATTATAAGTGACAAGTGTAATGAATTTTATCTGTGTATTATGAGGGGAAGTTCCATTTCTGAAACGCGACACTTACTCGAACATAAAATTTTATCATTGTGCATTATGAAGGATGCAAATGCAAGAATTAAATTTAGCATATGCTAATGAAGGAATGATTGTAAGGATTCAGCGTAATCTTTATTATTTTAATGTACGCAAATGACGAAAAAATATTACAAGTGAGAGTAATAAAAAAATAGAACAATTAGGAACAATTCAGAAGCATAAATTTAAATGTAATTATTATAAACCGACTTCCGTGCGTTTTAATAGCAGAAGATGCAATACGAGTTGAAAAGGGCCATAAAAGTTTAGTTCATTTCGAAACCACAGCATTTCTGCACACATAACGTTAAATACCAACACGTCAACTTCCTTAAGCATATCAGAGATTTCAACCATAAACTGAGCTCCATGCAAAAACTACATTTACTTTTGACACAAAATAAAATGCATATCATGGAAACGATTATGAAGAGAGAAAGATTTTCGTCAGGTTTGGACCTACCAAACATGTGCAAGGATGTCTGTATAAGGAACTAGATAAGAAGAGAGATCTCCAACTTTTCTCAGCTGTATCACTCAGACTGCAGAGAATATAGAGATTGAGATCTGGGATTGTAGCCATTAGTGTGGACCTGGCTATCAAAGGCAGACACACTAGCTTGTCTCGTGTGTAATGGGCAGAGTATTTTTAGGAAGGATAGAGAGGAGGGTGTATGTTATTAATGAATGAATCCGAGTTGAGACCTATGACTGCAGTACTAGTAACAGTTTTCCATGTAGAATTGAGTTTAAAGCCATCTAGTGTGAGATCGAGTCTAACGAGATCAAATACATAATGGGATGTTGTTACAGATCAAGTGGATCGGTTGCGAGCGGAGAAGAAATGCATCTCTAAATAAACATGATGAGTACGAAACGAGTAATCAAAATGGGAGACTTTAATTATCCAAATATTGATTGGGTAGCAGTAGAATCTCATGAGAAGAATGAGAATACATTTATTGAGCTGTTGCGGGACAACTTCCTCGAGCAGCATGTGATAAAAAGAAACTTGAGGGCAAGGAGTGTTAGATCTGATTATAGTGTCAGAGGGGATTTTAGTTAAAAACGTAACTATTCTGCTTCCGGTTGGTGATCATCCAACATTCACCTGGGAAGTAGCGAAGTTTATGAATGTTCCATTCAGAAAAAGTTACATGCAAAGCAGGAAATTATGACCAGCTGATGAGCATGCCGGTCATAATCTTTCTGCGCCATGGTATCAGTTGCTGAATGGGAAGGATATTGACAGTGCATGGGAAGCAATTAAAATACTTAAATGATGCAATATCGGAATGCATCCCTAGAGTTCCAAGAATAAATAGGTTAAGAGTGAAATGAGCGTGTGATCTTATTAAGCAAGAGATTCGTAAGAAAAAGATGTGGAAGGAATACCGTATGCATAAGATGATTAAGTTATGAAAATCATAAGGAAAATAGAGTTATATGGAAAGCTGAGTATGAAAAGAAATCTGACTCTGCAAGCTAAAGACAACCCAAAAGAATTCGATTCTGCAGGTAGTAAAAAGACTAAAATAAATCAACTGAATGTAAACTGTATGTGGGTATAAATATAAAAGAGATTGTTGAACTAAGGAGTGGACATTTTGCTAAAAGCTATTAAGCGTATGTAACATTGCCCTCACCGCTACTTATTCACTGGATGAAGAAACTCAGGTGTATGAGGAGGAGGTATTAGAGCTGTTGCACAAACTGAATAAGAATTCAGCAATAGGGACTGATAGGATATCAGCAAGTGTGCTGAAAGAGTGTTCAGCTGAATTGGCTACTGGTTACCAGGCTATATAATTTGAGTCTTAGAGCAGGGCAGAATCCAGAAGAATGGAAAGAATTTATGGTAATCCATATATTCTTTCCTTGTGCACCACCATTGCACAAGGGTAGTGCAAAGAGTGATGTATCCATCTATCGACCTATCAGTATATCTGAAGTGGTGATGAATATTTTAGTAAAGTTGGTTTACTAACGGAAGGTCATGTTGGAGCAACTTGCTCACATTCTATAACAATGTACAGATTGAGTCAGACAATGGGAATGGGTACACCACGATACTTTTGGATCTAATGCTTTTGAACAGAATGCAGCATGGCAGACTGCTGGATAAATTGGAGAAAATGGGTTTGGGTTATACAACTTTAGCATAGATAAGAGGATGGCTGACTGGCAGATATCAAACAGTGGTATACGGGAGATGGGGTCTGCAAAATTTAGGGTACCTAGTGGTGTACAGCAAGGATCAGTCCTTGGTCTATTGTTTTTCAATCTGTAAATTAATGACATTGAGAAAGATTTGACATACGACGTACAGCTATTTGCTGATGATGTAAAGATAGTTAGGGTAATCAGGAATGCAGTACTTGCAGAAAGAGTGTACGTGTCTGTCTAACGACACGTACACTCTTTCCTACTCTGGGAACACAACAATAAACATTTACGGAGTTCCTAAAGATATCATGCTGAAGTAAATTCATTGCTATTATTTATCTCTGTAAATGTTTAGCCATATGTGCTTTACTGGGAGGAAATGAAAGAATAAATGCGTTTTTTTTTTTTTTTCAATCTTGAGATGTCTGCTTTCTTTCATTTAAAGTAAATATAAATTTGCATTTATCATCACGTGCACATGTGATTTCGGATTAAATTTAATTTCGTGACTTCCGACTAAAAGTTGAAAGTGAATCGACATTTCTTTGATTTTTGCTAAAAAAGAACAAATAAAAATCCTTAAAAAAGAATGAGAAGCGAAAAAACTGCCTTCACTTGCATATGAAATTGACAGGCATGACCAGTAGCTGTGACATGTACTCTCCAACCAAAGGTTTTGCTGTTTGCGTTCTTGCAAATTGTGATATACCCACGAGAACAGTAAATCGACTGTAATTTTGTTAGTGTATTGGTGGCTCTTGGTACTAACGTTTTTAGTACTACTATTGGTGTTTTCTTGTCTGGAGGAGGCGATTTTTATAGACTTCAAAAGGTCAGGTTAGCTTTCGAAGACTTTTGACCAAAAGTCTGCATTGGTGTTTCTTCTTACTCGATTTTCTGAATTGGCGCAAGTTTTTCATGTCTAGAAAATATTACAAAATTTAAAAACAGTTATTACCGTAAATTGCTTACATCCTGAGTTGGGCTTGCCATTCCCATAACTTTGTTTTGCACAAAAAAAAAAACAACAACAAAAAACAAAAAGAAACTTCTCGTTCTCGTGGACATATTTATTACATTTGTTACATGAACACAGCAAACGTCTGGTCCGAGAGTATGAAAACAATTGACTTTCTCTAAGTCATGAGAACCTGTACATTTTTAGCATTGTTTTCTTTCTTAGATATTTTTGTTTCTTACTCAATAAAAATCAACAAAGAAATACTTTTTTTATTTTTTTTAGTCAGAAGTTGCTAATGAGATTTAATAGTCATGAAAATAATGTTTAGCTTTAAATTTAAATCTAATTCCGTTTATTGCTTTAACTGGTTAGATTTTTAGGTTAAGTGGAGTAAAATACTTATTTTAGAATCAGTAAAAATCGTAGAAATCAGTTTTAATTATTATTGCACACGAAAATGACCTTGCTTCGAATGCACATCAAAATGCTTTTAGTAATCTCAGTCAAATGCGAATTGCCAGCACGTGTTAGTAATAGTGTCCTACAACACTGCATTTCTTTGAAATATTTATGTTGTATATAGCTGACATGCATTTTAATTAATTAATTATTAAATATAGTAATATGAACCAAAACTTATAAATGCGTTACATCAGTTTTCATATGTTAAGAGAATACTTAACTTGATACAGTGAACTTCTTCCTTTTAAAAAATAAAAACCCGAATTTTATAAACGCGAGAAGAAACAAATAGATATTTTAAACATTTCTGATGTAACTGTTATTTATTTTTTATTTTTTTAAATTTTTACCAGCTACGAACATCAAGATATGAAAGCAGTCTCATAAGCGCGCTTCTGGCGACCGTTCTAAACCCGTCTGACCAGAGGGCTCGATAACCGGTCTAGCTTATTCGAAGGATAGATAATCGATAAATTACTGTATTTTGCATGGTCATAGGTCAGGAAATATTCCCTGAACGAACAAGTGGGCTCT
The DNA here is from genome assembly GCF_054136105.1 of Typopeltis vanoorti. Classification (NCBI taxonomy): domain Eukaryota; kingdom Metazoa; phylum Arthropoda; class Arachnida; order Uropygi; family Thelyphonidae; genus Typopeltis; species Typopeltis vanoorti. Next base: position 7,378,630 of record NC_143560.1, on the reverse strand, counting down.
CTTTGAAGAAACGGATATGCGAATCCTTTGTCTGTATAAGCGTGTGTGGATAAAATTGCACTGATCTAAATTTCAAACATGATACACGCAGCGAATGCCTTTCTTTACGTCTTTGTATATTATTAATCACCCATAAACAACAAGCAGCACTAATTCGACAAAAAGCAAGTATATTGCTTGCGGATCTGTTTTTTAAGGCAGTGGTCACCAAGCTTTTTTGATTTCGTATTCCCAACTGATTGAGCAAAAATCTATTGGAATAAGTATTATAAAGAGGACATATGCCTTGTATCATCATATAATAATTAAAAAGAGCTAGATATTTTTACACATTATTTTTATTATTAACAGCTTACAAACATATTTATTACAATATTTAATGTGAACAATGGCCTTGCATTTCTTTCATAATTTCTTGAAATTCTGGTTTGATGACTTCTGTTACTGCGATGCGAAGGTCTGGTTCAAGTTTAATTTATTTCGATATTTGGTTTTAATACCTGCCATTGCAGAAATTGATACCTCACGTAAATAAGTAAAACCAAACGGTAGGCGTGCATCATTTGCTGTGTTTACTAGATTGGTATACTCGGACTTCAATCCCATCCACCAGTTGTGAAGAGATTTCTGTTGAAATTCGTTTTTCAAAGTTGTGTTGTATCTAATATCAATTAATTTATTATAATATTAATATTATTTCACTGTTTCTAGTGTAAACGTAAAAGTAAGCACAAAATGGCGTTGGAATTGCACAGAAACAATATATACTAAAAAATCGTTAAACTTACTACTAATAGTCAAATAATTAATACAACTGTGGTGTCATCTGTAGATAGCAGGATAACTAAGCAATTTTCCTTCTGTAGTTGGGCTTGTCAACACTAGGATGCTCTACAAACAATGGCAATGATAAGAAGTAAGAGATTTACTCCGTAGTTTTAAAAAACATGACAGCTTTGGCACGGTCGTATGTGTGCAAAGTCGCCCAATGTGCGCTACTCGCAAATTTAAGTTTACAGGATCTTTATAACGTCTTTGTCAATATTAGATATATGTTTAATTGATGAAAGAAAGTAATATTCTTTATCTTTAATTAATTACTTAATTTTTTTCCTATCAATATAAAACTTTTTTTGACGTACCCCCACGTATCGACTCGCGCACCCCACTTTGGAGACCACTGTTCTAAGGTACAAACAATATTAATAGTAAATTATCATTCCATATTTTGTTCATTTTCCCCCCTTAAAAGCTATATTTACTGCTTCTAGGGAAAAAATACAAACAGATGATAAAAATAACTATTTTAGTCTCTCGTCTTTATATTGTTATTCAACAGTACATCGCACAAATAATCAGAATACCCAAGTTTAGAAAACCACATAACGCCAAAATGCAATAAAAAAAAAAAAAACGGATGACGGGAGATGCCATTCAATGACATTTTATCTCATTGATTTCATATTATTTGTACGATCTTATTAAAGGGGTGTTAGTTGGATGAATAAACTTTATTTTTATAAATTCTTTTTGTGTTGCTTTAATGTCATGAGGTAAGTTTGTTGTTCTACATAAATTAAACTGATAAGTTTATTAGAATTCACCAGTTAACTTTTAAACAACAGAGAAGAATTGTTATCAATTGTGGACCAAATAAAAATATATGTGTATATTTATCATTATATTTTGTTATAAATAACTAGTGAAATGTATACATGAAATAAATTGTTATGATGTTTGTTATTATCATCCCATAGAGGTATGCACATACCTCTATGGAATGGATGACAGATATATAAATCAGCGAAATTTCAGATATCCAGTACGATATCTTTTGTTTTGAAGATTGAAAAGTCTATACTATAATGTGTTATATAATATTTAATGTAACTGAAACCTTTTATTTATTTAATCGGAACCTCAACTGTTAAAGTTTCTTATATAAAAATCATGACTGGCTGAATATCCCACTGCGTTAGGATTTGTATCTTACAAATCCTAACTACAAATATCCAGTTTAGTTATTATCGTTCGAGTGCAAGGTCGCGTGCTGTCAGGCGGGGTTCGCAAGCTCACGATGACCACCTTCGAGAGAGAGACAAAGGCCCAGCAATGTATGCTAAATATTTCTAAGAGCGGGATAAAAGCCAACTGAAAGTATCACGTGATTTCATATTGATATATAATTATTTTAATATTGTAGAAAATTTTTTTACCTTGGGTATAATATACGTTAAAGATACCAAAAAAAAAAAAAAAAAAAAAAAAATCAGCTAACGCCTTTTTATTCCCGTATATACGGGAGTAGGCGAGGCCATTTAGCCCTATCTAACTTTTGGAGACTGAGTGGGCAGTTCAATCTCCACTGGTACCAATCGGAGATAGATGGCCCAAGGCTATCACTAATTAAGCGGTACACAGTGAAGAGAGACGGCTCAAATGTGCCGCCATCTCATGGTCCCTAACCCTAACACAATATATTTAATGTCTAAAAATAATATTGGTTCTACGGTCGATTTTCTTGAGTTTACAGGACGAAAAACCCGAGTTTCCGGGAGGAAAAACCTGCTTGCCCGTGCCAGAGATCGACTAACTCGGGAACCGGTCGAAAAAAGGCTTAGAAAAATTTCCTCTAGTCGCCGACTAGACTCGAAACCAAGTCTTCCTTCGTGCGGCCAAGCGCCGTGGTGTGCAAACGCCACATCCACTGAGCTACACAGGCTCTCCAAGCTATTTTAAATATAAACCTGGTTTATATTTACTGGTTACATACAGGCGCAAACTTGACTTACTTGTCTGTTTGCTTACTTTGGAAATGGATTAAAACCAGGTTTATATTTAAAATAGCTTGGTATCTTTAGCGTATTTTAATATTGCTCATCTAATAATACTTAAATCTTCAATGGATTGGTATTCAATCATTATTAATAACTCCGTGACTAAACTCAGAGTTTCTTTATCCATCAGGTTTGTAATGAAGGCAGTATTAAAAGCATTATTGCAACCCCCCCCCCCCCCCCGAAAAACTCTCCTAATTTATGTATTTTTTTTTTTTTTTTTTTTTTTTATTAATTTCAGGCGACGTGTGTGATTTTGACAAGGATAACGACGGAGTTCCAGACAACAGGGACAACTGTCCTCTTGTATCCAATCCCGATCAAACAGATACAAATCGTAAGTAGAAACACCCATCCATTATAGAGAATTTTATAGCATTTTTCATTGAATCTCTAATAATTTGGTAATTCTTTCTTTTATTAGGTAATATATAACTGAGATCAGCACCGAAAGTTAATTTAAAACTGGCATAAATTAGCAAGTCAATCAATAAAGTACAAGATTACAGTTATCGTAAAATTAATGAGTTTATCATCTAGCAGCCACCATTGCACGAATCTAGGCGTTCCGATTCCATAAAGAGCTTGATGTCCCTCGATATATCCAGCTAGAGAAATCCAATGCTGGAGTGAGAGGCAGTATATCGTGTTCAGGTTTATGATGTCGAGAGTTTCCATCTCTTATCCATTGAAAGCATGTAATGAGCCAGCGTTGTATTGAAATCTTCGAAATCATCTATTATAGATAACTCATTAATCAGAAAGCAGAGGGAATTCCGGAGAAAACTGGACTTATCTGAAGATATAATTCGTTTATCCCCGAGTCATACCATCTGAAGTTTGAATTAATAGTGTTTCGTTTAAGGAAATTCATAATGGATTCACTACCAGGATTGTCAGTTATATCTTTAAAACTCTTTGATATACATACTTATGGTCCATCACAAGCGTGTAAACCTTCTTCGTTGACATTACAAAAAAAAAGAAAAAGAAAAAAATTCGAGCAGCTGGTAGAATGCCAAAAGTCCGTTAGTCAAAAATATTCAGATTCGAATCCATTTGTGTATTTGTGGATTCACGGATCATGTTCTAAATACTTTCACCTGAGGCCAGTTCTCTGAGTTCGCAAAGGGCGTTAGTTAGTTCTTCCCTCAAAACAAATAAGTGAATCTGAGAACACACTCATGCTGTCTCTTGGTCTTAGCTGCCTCTCGGCAAGGTCTAAAAAAAACGCATTTCAAGCTTTGACTTGGAATAGATTAGGTATGAATAAATGGATCTGGTTTCTTTCATTGTCAAGATTATATACAATCTGGTTCAAAATTCCACGTACAAACTTTGAGGGGAGATAGAGAACATCAAAATCAACCCTATTCACATAGGAAAGCATGACCAGAAACGCCACCCGAAAGTGACAGGTGGCGCTGTTCGTCAGCGCTCCAGGTGAGCCATTGAGGCTTCCTCGTTCAAGTTTTCGACGTCGTACGAAGAACATGCGTAGTTTTATGAACGCTGAGAGGGCAGACATGCACCTCGTTTACCATATCATGTATCCAACTACTATTGAGCTGTTCAGTTACGCCTAATCAAGTTTTTACACTACTTACTACCGCACCGCGTGGTTAGCCTAGTGGCTTTGGGCTTCGCAACCATATGCATGGGGAAGGAGTGTCCTGGGTTCGATTCCCGTCGCCGACGTGAGGAGCTTAAGGATCTGCCATAGCCAAGTTAACCAGTCTTGGAGGTGGACAGCAGATTTTGTTTCCCAGTTTATCTGGGGGTTTTCATCCTGCAAGCAGGCAAACCGGCCCCGTGAACACACACGGATCTACAGCCATAAATACTTAATCTCCCATGAGGGGGCTCAACTCTCCCCAATAGGGACGGGGGAGAAAAGGGAAGAAACTCCATATGAATAAATAAATAAACACTACTTACTGCCCTGTGTTATTTCTGTATCTTTGTGTCCCTGTTAGTACCTTCCGGTCATGCTTTCCTATGTGAATATGGTTGATTTTGATGTTCTCTACCTCCCCCCCTCAAAATTTGTACGCATCATTTTGAACCACCCTGTATATAAAACATAGAATGAAGAGCAAAAGCAATTTAGATTAATAAAGCGCCAAGGTTATGTATATTTAGTATTTACGATCGTTTATGAAGAGAAAAGATTAAGAAATGCATTTCATGTTATGCAATCTACCAGGAAGAAAGACTGTTTTCTTTATACTTCATCTGTTATGGTCAAAATGTTAGGAGATGTTCTGTTTTGATTAGTAACAGGCATAAGCGATTCACGTAATCTGCTTCACTGTGGAAAAGGTGAACGAGAGGAGTTATAAATCTCCAGAGTAAAAAGGAGGGCCTTTTTTCTAATATGCAGATTTTTATGTGATCTCGTAAATCGAGTTGGTAGATGGGATAAAATATTAGTTCCAGAGTAAATAGCTCCCTCTGCATTGAGCGAATTCAATGCTGATTAATTAATTTTTGTGCAAATCCCAATTGGTCTGTTCGTTCTGCTCACTTATCAAGAACAAAGAGGAGAAAGAACTATGAATAATGCTTTTAGAGAATTTTTATGAAGCACAGCCAATTTCAGAACAACAAAAAAAAAACTATTTAATGCTACAGTGACTCAAATACTCCTATCTGGGTAAGATGCAATCAATGGAGTATATGCAGGTTTTTGTGTATGGCGGAAAGAACTTGTGTAAATCAGTTTCAGAAATTCAAAAGAGGAGATCATCAGTAAAATATAAAATTTAATTAAGGTACATTAAATATACAACAACTTGAAAACAGAGCAGACAACCGTACTTCATTTTTTTTTTAGTATTAGATCTGACGTCAAAGATGTATTGAATTTTGTTACTAGTTTATACTGGTAGACAACATTGTCGTTGAAAGACAGAAAGAGTATTAGCGAAATTTTAATTTCAAAAACCTATCCTTTATTATCAAAATAATTATTTTAAAAAGGAAAGCTAGAGCATAATTCAATTTAGATTGATTTGTATAATCGGAATCGAAGGTCACTGAAGCAAGCTCTCTTCATTAGTCTACTTTCATAGCACGAAAACAGGGATTGGAATAGTCATTTTAGCTTAGATACTAGGAAAAAACAAATTATGATGATGAAAAAACTTTCATCATCATAATGAGGTGTGTTTTACAAGAACGACCTTGCAAGGCACCTCCGACGTCAGACCCGTTTATTTTTATGGTTAAACCCTATAATATTTCACTTTAGCTACATTATATAACTTATTGCACAATTTGCAAAAGGAGAGACTTCTTGGAACCTGAATGATAAAAGCTTAATGAAGTTTGGTTGAAAAGAAGGAGACATCAAATGCCATTTTTCCTGAAAACTTTGAGAGGAGTTATTTATTTATTTATTTATTTTTTCACTCTGTGCCTCAATGAGTGGCTTCTAAGGCCAACGAAATAATATTAATTAATTAATTCCGAAAAAGAAATTACCGCCTTTGTATAATGTTAGAAATTCTTATTTTCTAATCTTGATAATTATACAGTATTTAAGGATTTATTTGAAAAATAAAATTCTCCGAGTAGAGACTCCACGTAAATAGCTTCAATGTCGTCATCACACAAAAATGGCGTGTGTCCTCAGTCCTATCATGGGCGTATATACTTTTGCAAAGTTTCATCCTCCTGCGTGCTTTCGTGCAAGTTTGTTTTTATTTTTTGTTTATTTTCTACTTACTGCATTGTTCTCAGAAATAGGAAATCGTGGTTTTTAGACTTCTTCCCTGTTTTGGTTTGGAAGCATTTCATTGGAATTCATATGTTACGCATATAGCGAAAAAAAAAACTTCACATCAAGGATAGCAACTTTGTCTAATTTACATACTATTATAAATGATACTAAATTATATCGTGATTAGCGCATTATTTTGCATATTTAAGCGACAAATGATCGGAAAAGAAGAATAAGGAACCAAGAACGTGCTGTACATTAGTTAACACGATGATTCGCTACGTGTTAATTTGATGAGCTCATGGTTACGTACAATATGCATTTCAATAATAGCAGTAGGCTCAAAATATGAACTGAATTATAGCAATGATTCAGTCTATCCCAGCAGAACTCAATGTAGCAAAGTGATATATGCTATAAATAACTTTCATTTGAAAATTCTTTTAATGAATTTTTAAATAAAAGTTCGAAATTGATAATTTTATCTAGCTGTAGTATGTATGTCTCTCCGGAAATTCACTGCTCTTGAATACTGACTTTTTTTGAAAGGTAAATGTTTTACAAGGTTATTTTCGTACAACATATAGTTCAATTAACATCGAACATGCAATAAATGATACGAGTGAGAACATTCTAACCCACCCATATGTAATTCCGATTTGTTGACAAATATTTTCCTTGACAGCAGTGCATAAATAACCTCACGTCTGAGTTCTCACACACCCAGCACAAATTCAACTTGCCATAAGTGTCATTATAGATGGAAGTTGTTTAGATTAATTAAACGAATCACTTAATTGTATTCTTTCCTCTAATTTAATGTCAGTGACGTCAAGTGCGATGTGTGTCCTTTCTCATTTCGATTAAGGAAGTAATGCTAATGCAGCCTTGAACCGTAAAGAGAAGCTTCGGCTTCGTTCTAAATAATAAACAAAGAAAAACTATGTTTTGGATACTTTTCACAACGTATTCAGTAAGGAAATACAATACACTTAATAACACATTTTAAATAAGTAACTGTTATAAACATATTTTTAAAGAAGGATATTGTGATCTTCGAATTCTTAATTTAAGTTTTCATCTGTTGGATCTATAAATAGTACTATAATTTGCCATTCCTTTTTGTAAGTGCATAGTTTGTTGTGTGTGTGTGTGTGTATGTGTGTGGGAGGGTGGGTGGGTGGGTGCTTGTGTATGGGTTAAGTCAGCAAATATGCCGTTTGTCACCCATAAACTCTCCGAATTTTGATTGTAAAATATACCCTCTATCCAAAAAGAAATCGAACTTTTCGAAAATAGAAGAAACTAGTGGGGCCACCTGTTATATCTTTTTGTTGTCGAAAGCGGCAACCTTTATTAGTGTTGTGTTAACTGTTTATGACATTTATTTCATTAGAAGCCTAGTTGTAGTGCCAAGAGTGAAGTGTGTTTTAACGAACGTCGGTAGTCACGATATTCATGCCGTACGCCACGAATTCTCGCTATCAATCGCTTCAAAACTTCGAGATAAAACTCACCATTCACCGTTTGGCCAGGCGGGACGAATTCTTTGTGGATAATGCCCTTGGGATCGTAGAAACTAATCAGCATTGTCTTTACTTTTGACTTCTCCAAGCGACTTTTTTTCGGATGCCCATCTTCTGATGGTGTTCACTCGGCACTCTGGCGCTTTGTTTCGGTCTCATACTCAAAACACCACGTTTCGTCACCAGTAACGATCGTTTCAATTTTAGTCCTTACGAGCGGTTTTAATGAGGTCCTTGCAGTGTTAAATTCGATACATTTTTTGGTCGTCGGTCAACTTGTGGGGAACAAATCGCGAATTCAATTTACGAAAGCTCAAACTCTCGGTCAAAATGTTACGCACAGTTGATTCTGGAATCGCCAAATCATCTTCAATCAATCTGACGGACGATTTCGGATGTTCTTTGATGAAATCACGCACGTTTTGGATGTTAACTTCCCTCAGGCCAGTTTTTGGACTGCCCGATTTTTCGTCGTTCTCAAGAGTCTCACGACCACTTAGAAATCGCTTAAACCACTCGTAAACTTGAGTACGGAATAAGCATCCATCACCGTATGCTTTTTTGAAGCATTTGATGCGTTTTGGTAAAACTTTTACCAAGTTTAACACAAAAGTCAATCGCAGCTCTCTGTTTGAAACTCATTTTCCGACCGTTCGTCAAAACAGACTGCAACTCATGGCACTATAACCTGGCTTGTAACGAAACAAATGTCATAAACATTTGACACAACACTAATGAAGGTTTTTGTTGCCGCTGACGACAACAAAAAGATAGAACAGGTGGCGCCACTGGTTTCTTCTATTTTCGAAAAGTTCCGTTTCTTTTTAAACAGAGGGTGTATTTAAGACTTAATTTAGACATATGATAGATTATAGATTTCCAACTTTGGCTTCGATATTGGCATTGACATTCTATTACAATGATGGAAAATGTGATTTGCCGCTAATCATCATTATTTTGATAATATTAGAATATGTTGTTAAAGTTTGATCTGAAACGTTAACAACATGCATTTGTTTAATCAATAAGAAAGCGCTAATTAAACTAACTTCATTTACAATGATTTAGATATTTTGCGCTTCAAGTCTACATAGTATCACCTCTTATTATATGATTATTATATTCTCGTTGTTTATCTAAGAAATTAGCACATTCGATATTTAACTGCTCCTCATTCCATCATTTTCTTCTGATTTAAATAATCTCTTTGTTGAAGTAAATTGAGACAAAAGGAAGATGTTTTCTCAGCTGTTTTTGACAACAATCTCAGTTGGGCCATGACGATCTGATGTATTGTGATATATCGTCATAAATGTAGCATTTAATAGACAACCTACTTCATTAAATTTGGCCTTTTCATTCAGAATAAAACGCAGAGTAGCCACAGAACATACATCAAGAAGCAAATAAACACATTTTGATTTAGTTACGTTATCCTGGTATAAAGGTGAATTTAGGTATTTCGAGGAGTTGATTCCGTTGTCACCTTAGGCAGACATGTTTTTTTTCTTGGTAAAAATCCGATAATAATAATAATAATAATAATAATAATAATAATAATAATAATAATAATAATAATAATCGGGTCTGCCGCTATTTGTATGTTGTCGAGAGTTGGAATCAAAATCTCCTAAGGTGGCAGGAATCTTGGAGGGTATAAAAGGTGGAACCTGAATTTAGTGCCTGATAATTACCAACCTGAATTTAGAGATGACTATGGAATAGGCCTGGAAAGGGGAGATCCTGAACATTACCCAAATAAGTTTGGATACTGACGTATAATAATCAAGAATAAACGAACCAAGACAGATTTCATCTGTAACAAGATAGATGTGGTTCTGTTAATTTCGTCATTGATTTTTCCAAGTATTATATTACAGTGTCCAAATTTATGCAGAGAAAATTGAATTTTCGGAACCACCCTTCTGTATTATGAAGTGTGTGGATAATCTTGGCAATGGCATGCTTCCAGAAGTCGTTATTCCCGAGGAACTTATTAAAAGTTTGTTTGGAATACGCTATTAGATTGTAGAATGTAATTTTATTCATTCACTTAGTATGCAAAATAGCACAAACTTTAGCCTGACAACAAACTGAAGGTTTGCCATAAAGTTCGCAGCGATTCTCTCAGACAATTATATTTTACTGTTACTGTTATGTAAGCTGGAGAACATCTACGCATTTTATGTGTCGTAACCACGCCATTAACTTAGGATTACTGCTAGAGAGGTTGCTTTCTATTCAGGTATTTGGTATTACAATAAAGGAATTATTTTCTAAGGAACAATGATAATACTTGAACGTGCAGAGTTGTAATTCTTCCCTAGAAGAAATTTAAAGTCCGAAGTACAGGTACTGATCAGAATAAGAGGGGGAGAAAAGAATTATCATGGGATGCTGGTAATCGCTCACGACAAGAATGCAGGGAAACATCCCAACTTTTTTTTCGGAATGAGTTAAACCATTTCATTTGTGATTGATTTTCAACTATATGCAACTCCATACTATTAAATCCGTAAAGAGAAGTCGAAGTTGATTATAGAGAAACCATGTTAATATATATTTGTCCAGCAAAGTTCCCTGGGTATTTTATTCCAAGGATGTTCACGATCCATATTGAACTCTGCACTACACTGTCGTCGAGTGTTTTCTCCCATAGCTTTTCCTCTTATACGACGTCTTTATTTCTTTTTTTTTTAAACCTGACAGTACCTTCGAAACAGTTTCTCGTGACAAATTAGTAGTCACCGAGATCTTTGTCAGTGAGCCACCTGCTAAACGGGAACCAACAACCAACAACAGCTTATTTATATTCACCAAGATATACGCATACAACATGCAGCCAAATTTATCTTCGTATCACAGACAGGGAAGAGCCTGTTTATTTTATACGTTTCTCACATTAGTCGTTCAATTGCGTAGGTAGGTGTTGGTCAAACTTCACCATTCTTTACGTATATATTATACGGTTTGTGCATTTGAGGTCTTCTGTGCATCCAGGGATGGATTATCAGTGATGAGAAAGAAAATGAATCATCGCGCAGTTTAAATAGAATTTGAAAACCTCATCGTTATTCATCGATAAAGTTCAAATTTATTTTAACTGTTTGGAAGTGGTGCTGTCTGCACGCAATACAGGAATGCAATGACTGCAGGAGATGTGCTCGTTTAAGTCTTTTTTATGCAAGAAGATTCAGTTGCTGTTTTTTGTAGTTCACGTACATTTTGGCCCTACTTAAGCTAAAGCTTGCTCTATGTGTAAACTGCTATGATAAGGCAGCTGAAAGTCATAGAAAGCTTATAGTGATTATGAGGGTCATTGCGCGGCACAACACTGCGTACCGTTCGTCTTCAACGCAGTATCAGATCAACGAATGCATGGTAGTCACCTGGAATATTTACTTGCTCTCCTTGCTTTATCTCACAATGTGCAGAGAAGACCAAAGGAATTTTTATGCGATGAAATACCAGACTAACATCAAAGGACACCATCGTTTAATGCGTGTTCACTCTTTCTATTCCTGTTGTTTCTGTAGAGAGGCGATTAAGAAAATAAATCCGGCCATGTATTGTATTGCATGGACAGCTACGTGTGCAAAACTATGACGTGCCACTCTGCGAGTCGCTCTGTGACGTATTGGAATTCTCACACTTTCTTCTGTCATTCAAACTTATAATAAAATATAATACAATAGTAAATTTTAAAGTTTGACTGACTAGATGGGCATTTCAGGTCTGCTGTAATCTTCACTGGCGGGAGGCAAGCAGAAAACTGACAAATATGAATAGATACCCAGAGTTGAGGTTGATAATTAACTGGAAACTGAAAGTATTGAGGTGTGCCATAGTAAATTTAGTGAGACACTTTGAATAGATTTTACTGGTTCAAATTGTTACCGAATTCCAAAGTAATATTTATTTATTTATTCATAATACATATCCCCAATTATTAAATTTGGTTTTGCATCTATAGCTATTCTCTAGTTGCAATTTGAAATTTGACATCTTTCCCAAATTTACTTGCTCTCCTTGCTCTTTCAGGCAGTTTTTATATTAGTTTCAAACTTTAGCAAAATGATCTGAAACCTTATGGCATAATATGCTACAGGGTGTCCCAAAATTCACGTAAGATTTAAATTTAGCACCATTTGTGCGGTAAAGTGTTGCCAACGAGAAAAAAAAAAAAGACAGCGTGACAGCTGACAGTTCAGGGTTATTAAAAATGACCACACACAGCGAAGAGAGTTCGTTGAATGGATTATGGAACAACAACAAGTGGATGCTTATTTTTGGAACAAAATCATCTTCAGCGACGAGGCTCATTTTCATCTTGATGGCTTCGTTAATCAACAAAATTGTCGCATTCGGGGTTCAGAAAATCCACGAGTGATTGTTGGGAAACAAATACATCCACAACGTGTCACTGTTTGGTGCGGATTTTGGGCTGGAGGCATCATCGGTCCATTCTTCTTCGAAAATGCGGCTGGTAAGGCAATAACAGTTAATGGTGCTCGCTATCGCGACATGATAATACAGTTTTTTGTGCCTAAATTGCAAGATATGGATATGGACGACATGTGGTTTCAACAAGACGGTGCAACATGCCATACAGCCCGAGAAAGAATTCATTTACCTGCATGAGTCATTTCCTGGTCGTGTAATTTCCCGTTTTGGTTATCAGAATTGGCCGCCCAGATCATGTGACTTAACGCCGTTGGACTTTTTTCTTTGGGGTTTTTTGAAGTCTAAGATTTATGCCAACAAGCCCACGATCACCCGCGCCTTGAAGGAGGAAATTGAGCGCTGTATCAACGAAATTCAGCCACATTTATGCAAAACGGTCATGGAAAATTTCGACAAAAGAGTGCGTATGTGCCAGCAAAGCCGTGGAGGCCATTTACCCGATATGCTATTCCATGCATAACCCTATACTGTATGCTTTATGAATCAATACGAAATTGCAATTTTTAATTAAAAACCTGTGTTTTCTATCAAAATTACTTCTTGCGTGAATTTTGGGACACCCTGTATAAATAAACTGCCTACACTATATTTTTGCTGCATAAGGCAAAATATAGCTCGAAATTCAATTCCCATGAAATGCAAGAATATTGTTCTTAAAGCATCTTTTGTAATATTGTCTTAAATCGTTGTTATAGTTGATTTTTTCTTACTTTTTTTCGTTTTGATTTTATTTGCATCAGTTGTTGGGAAAATATTGAGAGTATCTTTTCCCAACAAATTTTATTAATCTTAAATTAGTTAGATCGCTTCCCAATTACAGTTTTTGTTACGCTGTTTGTGGAGTCGTGTGGGGAGATGTATTTGAAGAGTAGATTTTTGAAGGACTCCTAGATTGGTTACTTTAAAATTTTTAATTTAAATTTTAAAATTAAAAGATATCAAATATACATTTTACATTATAAACTTCTATATTCTTAGTCCATTCTTATAGTACGTACATTAATAATATTTTCTTAGAGTGAATTAATCCATTTCGGCAATAGTAATAATCCATTATGATAAGCCATTTGGCCAAACAGATGTTTTTCTTCTCAGTTACATTGAAAATAAGTTGAGATCAATATCTTGCGTCTAGAAAGCTATTTAATAATTCACATTTTTTCTCCTTCCCATTTCTCTTGTTATAATAGTTCTCACGGATAAACTTTACTACACGCTTCATGTTTAGGTAAATTATTGCGATGAGTATGAATTTTTTTATTCGATGAATATTTCTAAACTCAATTATGACCAAGTATTTTGAAATAAATTTTACTTTTATGCGGTCTTCGTTCGGCTAGAGTGTAATACTCTATTGTTCAAGTTTACTCATTGCATATTCGTTGCATTTTAATCGATATCTAATTTCTCATGAGAATATTTTCGAGTAGCATTTTTCCAAGAAAGATAAAAATAAATTTTTCTCTATTCCGAAGAGTTTTTTTATTTTTTTTAATGATGATAGGTTTTCAAATATAAGGTGTCCCAAAATTCACGCAAGAAGTAATTTTGATAGAAAACACAGGTTTTTAATTAAAAATTGTAATTTCTTATTGATTCATAAAGTATACAGTATAGGGTTATGCATGTAATAGCATATCTGGTAAATGGCCTCCACATCTTCTGGCACATACGCACTCTTTTGTCGAAATTTTCCATGACCGTTTTGCATAAATGTGGCTGAATTTCGTTGATACGGCGCTCAATTTCCTCCTTCAAGGCGTGGGTGGTCGTGGGCTTGTTGACATAAACCTTAGACTTCAAAAAACCCCAAAGGAAAAAGTCCAACGGCGTTAAGTCACGTGATCTGGGCGGCCAATTCTGATCACCAAAACGGGAAATTACACGACCAGGAAATGACTCATTCAGTAATTGAATTGTTTCTCGGGCTGTATGGCATGTGGCACCGTCTTGTTGAAACCACATGCCGTCTACATCCATATCTTGCAATTTAGGCACAAAAAACTGGATTATCATGTCGCGATAGCGAGCACCATTAACTGTTATTGCCTTACCAGCCGCATTTTCGAAGAAGAATGGACCGTTGATGCCTTCAGTCCAAACTCCGCACCAAACAGTGACACGTTGTGGATGCATTTGTTTCTCAACAATCACTCGTGGATTTTCTGAACCCCAAATGCGACAATTTTGTCGATTAACGAAGCCATCAAGATGAAAATGAGCCTCATCGCTGAAGATGATTTTGCTCAAAAAATAAGCATCCACTTGTTGTTGTTCCATAATCGTTGTTATGCGTTGTTCTTTCGTGTAGCGCTCCATTTTTAATAACCCTGAACTGTCAACTGTCACGCTGTCTTTTTTTTTCTCGTTGGCAACACTTTACCGCACAGATGTCGCTAAATTTAAATCTTGCGTGAATTTTGGGACACCCTGTATTTCTTCTAAAATTTGTCTTATCTTTAATATCGTTAGACTTATGAGCGTGGTTCATATATAGTTTTTCTTACTGCGTATATCACACAAACACACACACTGAAATGCTCTAAACATGATATGAAAGAAGAGATGAGTTCGTAATCTACTTTTCGCCATTTTCTAGCGACAATGCAATATACTTCCTAAACATAGTGTCTGTTACTGTCCATATTCATGCCACATTATAACGCGGCCCCAAAATGTCACATCGAGTGACATTCATCAGTAGATAACTTCTTGTATACTGGGAGCAATATTTGTTGTTCCGGAATAGAAGTTGGTGGTTCAATCATGGACGGGCGATGTCAATAGTGCAGAATGGTCTGATTGGGCAGCAAGTATAACTCTGCTAGACAATATTACTACCATGGAGGTTAACATAGAAAGAAGTAGTACGATTGGCATAATCGATCTGTTAAAGTGTGACTGTAGACCATTTAACAAGTTTCGATGAGGTAAAAAATCAATCATTCACTGATTGGGAAGGTTGGATTTTGTAGCTATCTACAGCATCGATTAATGCTGTAGATAGCTACCTCGATTAATGCGCTCCCGATTAGTGCGTCGTTTTGTTTTTTTCGATACCCAAATTCGATTAGTGCTCCTCTAAAATTCGATTAGTGCGCCTATATACATCTTAAAAATAAATGTTACAGATTTTAAAAATTTTCGATCTATACATTTTTTATGGTTAACTATTTAAAAAATCACTCACCAGGATGAAATAATTTAGTTATCGATTTCAAACATTTTACAAAGTTATTTTTTAATGGCATACTACACTATTAGGATATGTACACTATGTTCCAAATTTACCGCCAAAATTTATGTCATCTGCTTTACATAGTTGCTGATCATGTCACGTGCAATTGCTTTCCTTACTTTTTTATTTTAAATTATTTTCCTAACCTTTAATCATGAGTAAAAGAATTTGTGTAAGAAGGATACTATTATGATCAACAAATATTTAATGTGGATGAAACCGGCCTTTTTTTTGAAAGCGAATGCCTTCCAAGACTTTTCTAGCGAAATCAGTGAAATCTCAGCCTGGTTATAAAGTCGCAAAGTCGAATGAAATTACTGCTAGCAATATGCGATCCATTTGGAAGCACATTCTTCCACATTGTGCAAATGATTTTAGAGTCTTTCAAATGAATATAAGTTAATTAAATCTCATTCTGAGAAGTTGAGTGGTTCCGACCTGCTAAATTTAGATGCACAGCGGGAAGATCCTGAAGAATATGAAGAAAATGTAATCACTGATCAGCCCAAAGAGGTTTCACGGAAACAATTCGAAAATAGTTTTCGTACAATCGAAGTTTTTAAGCAGCAATGCTTAGAGGCTGACCCTGATGAAGAGAGAACCAGTAAAATTTGCAGAAGAGGCAATAGGGCCATACCGTCGGTTGTATGAAAAAGGAAACAAAATGGCCGCCAAACTACGTTAGCTCAATTCTTTGTTAAGAAGTGGAATAATAGATTTATAATTTGAATATGTTTTATTGTCTTTCAGCTTCATGGTTTTCCTTTAACTAGGCTCTGAGACACCCTAATTCTTTTATAAAAAAATTAAGGGTCAAAAAAGAAATCTGAGGAACGAATTATACATTTTCCCATAGGGTATTATATTCGATTAGTGCGTTTTCGATTAATGCGCCTGTTTTAGAGAACGCATTAGGCGCACTAATCGAGCGTATCACATTCTACAACGTAGCCATAAACAAGAACAAGAACTTGGAATAATATAACAGACGCTTCAGCTAGTGTACATTTATGTTAATTTTTTCATACCTTTTATTAGAATACACGCAACTAACAGACTTTTGGTACACTAGCTGCATTAGCCTTTATTGCTTCTATGGGGCTAAATAGGTCATAGATTTAAAATCATTCCTTGGTGAAATATAAAAATAAATAATGTTAGCAATAGCTTTTTTCATTTACTCATTATAATGCTGGAATGATTCTTATTACCTGTAAACAAATATTTATTTATTTATTTATTATTTGTATTTTTCTAACGTGTAAGAATGACAAAGTGTCATTCTTACAATTGAAAAATTATATTAATGTCAAATAATCTTTTGACATTAAAAAAATAAAAACAACCAAAGTATAAATATAGTCACTTCCATCTATCGTTTAGGAAGTTATTGAATATATAATTTCGACGGTTTCCCTTCTTTGTTTCTCTTAAAACTGTCTAAATAATAATTTTGGATGACAAGACATGGATTCGAAATCTCAGTTAAACCATCGTGTCTGTTTCGGAAGAATTTTCAAAAAAGTACGTACAAAAATACAATAAAATAAACCATTTATACATTTTGAGGATCGCAAATCAAATATTTCGTCATTGTAGATGTGTGTAAACGGCCTACTAAACTGAACATGTAATCAACGGTCAAATAAGATCGCGTATTATTTTATAATATTATCATTATATATTAACATATATAATTAGAATAAATTCTTTGGCAATCTAAAATCACTTAGAAGGAAATGTGAATGGAGCAAAAAAGCAATATTGAAGAAATTTTTCCAAGAAACATATATTCTGGTTTGAGTCGGATTATTGTTATTGGCAAGAGTGTTTGAACTGGTTCCATCATAAGAAGCCATTAAGTGCCTACATCCTTCCAAATATCCTTGGATTTCCTAATCATAATTTTAGGATAAGGTGATTTCAAGCCGAAATATATATATTTTTATATAAATTGCTTGTATTCTCCTGGCTGTTTTTACTAATTGCCAGTTGAAAATCCTGAATTTCCAGACGAAAAAAACCAGGACAAAAAAGGAAAAAACATATGAGACAGGCTAACACACATTCGCTTGAAAAAGTTCGCGTTCTGAATAAAATTCGAGCCTATGTGTTTACAACCATAAGGTAACATCAAAACTGACTGAGATAGGGAGGCTGTCTTATTTAAATACCGATAACTAAAATGTATGCTTCTGAAACTTCTACGCATCGGATCTATTGCCCTTTTCTTCTATAAATATACCATATGGAAGAGAAGAACAACATTTAGTGAATGCAAACTACCAGTCAATGGGTGACTGTCAATTTAATTTACTTCTTTTGGCTCACTGCGACTTAAGTAAAACCACGTTCTGGTCGTAGAATGTCTCATCTCATGGTTTAAATGTAGAAAGATTACGCACAAATTATTTACGTACAATAATTACAGATTACGATTCGCTGTCTTGGTAAACATTAGACGGTATCTGGCATTAATTCCTTATTTCTCATCTACGATACCAATTAATATTAGAGATGCCATTGTCTTTTCCCAGTAGTAAATATTTCAAGGACATTTCCACCATGTTCAGAAAATTCTTGGAATTTAGACCAACAGTCACGAAATGGAAGACCGGTCAAAGAGGAAACAAATTCTTTTCTCTCTCTCTCTCTCTCTCTCGAAGTACAGGAAAGGAAGAACAATAGCGTATTAATATAACCAGATTAAAAGAGATATAAAATAACGAAGTAGATATACACCCTCTGTCCAAAAAGAAACCGAACTTTTCGAAAATAGAAGAAACTGGTGGCGCCACCTGTTGTATCTTTTTGTTGTCGAAAGCGTCAGCCTTCATTAGTGTTGTATCAACTTTTTATGACATTTGTTTCATTAGAAGCCCAGTTGTAGTGCCAAGAGTGACAGTGTGTTTTGACGAACGATTGGAAAATGAGTTTCAAACAGAGCTGCGATTGACTTTTGTGTTAAACTTGGCAAACGTTTTACCGAAACGCATCAACTGCTTCAAAAAGCATACGATGATAAATGCTTATCCTGTACTCAAGTTTACGAGTGGTTTATGCGATTTCAAAGTGGTCGTGAGAGGCTTGAGGACGATGAAAAGTCGGGCCGTCCAAAAACTCTACTGAGCGAAGGTAACATCCCAAAAGTGCGCGATTTCATCAAAGAAAACCCGAAATCGTCCGTGAGATTGATTGAAAATGAATTGGGGATTCCAAAATTAACTGTGCATAACATTTTGACCGAGACTTTGGACCTTCGTAAATTGAATTTGCGATTTGTTCCCCACAAGTTGACCGACGACCAAAAAATGTATCGAATTGAACACTGCAAGGATCTCATTAAAACCAAAAGTGGGAATTAAATAGTTTGAGTCCGTACCTCGTAAGGACTCAAACTCCCTTGAAACGATCGTTACTGGTGGCGAAACGTGGTATTTTGAGTATGAGCCGGAAACAAAGCTCCAGAGTGCTGTGTGGAGACCACCAGAAGAGTGGCATCCGAAAAAAAGTCGCTTAGAAAAGTCAAAAGTAAATGCTGATTTGTTTGTATGATTCCAACAGCATTATCCACAAAGAATTCGTTCCACCTGGTCAAACGATCAATGGTGAGTTTTATCTCGAAGTTTTGAAGCGATTGATAGCGAGAATTCGTCGCGTACGGCATGAATATCGTGACGACCGACCGTTCGTCAAAACACACTGTCACTCTTGGCACTATAATTCGGCTTGTAATGAAACAAATGTCATAAACGGTTGACACAACACTAATGAAGGATGCCGCTTTCGACAACAGAAAGATACAACAGGTGGCTCCACTAGTTTCTTCTTTTTTCGTAAAGTTCGGATTCTTTTTGGACAGAGGGTGTACAAGACAACGTGTTTCTATAATAAAAAAAGAGTGCATTTGCCAATTTAGAAAAACGTTCCTATAAGTCAACTAATTATGAATACTTTGGATGTTATTTTGTATTCAATATATGAAGAGATAGATAGAAAGAGAGAGAGTTACTGAGCAGAAAGATGTAGAGAAGAGTTCTAAATCTGGTTGTTTACATATTTAGTAGAAAACGAAAACAAAAACATCCCTTATGAGAATCACAATAAAATACAATTTTGTTTATATGAGAATAAGTGAAGGAAAACATTCCAAGTGAAAATGGGAATGCATTTTAACGCTTGCCTTGTTTCAAATACACGAAATAAACGAAAGAATACGAGAGAAAAGAATCGACTATCCGATATTCAATAAAGTATTAGGGGCGGAATAGGAAAGAAAAAAAGAAACACGAGCGTTAAAATCGAATACTTGAATTCAGGAGGCAGTTTGATAAAGCAACAGATAACAAAAAATGAAGTGAGACGCAAAGAGGGATAAGGAAGATTACATGAAAAATCGGAGGCACAGGAGGCGGTGAGACGAAATGATATGCGAGCATCTTAGGAGATAATCAGATTACTGAATGCTGGAACGAAGAAAGAAATCATACAGATGAGACCAAAAAAAAAAAAAAAAGATGGAGGCAAACTGTAATAGAAAGAAACGTTTTCCGAGAGCAACAGTGCATTGTTCTAAAAGACACACAAAAATATGCAGAATGAGAATAATTAATTGGATGTTTATCACGAAGCAGAGAAATGTGTTTGGGCGAAAATCTTGCCTGTTGCATTCCTCATCTGGAAAATGTGCGAAGAAAACAGTCAACAGAATCCTTACGAGGGATTAAACAGCAATTCAAGAATCATGTGATCCGCAAAAAGTACTGCATTGATGATGATGTTGGGCGCATAAAACTTTTTTTTTTCTGTTTCTTTTATTTTCTTAATATATTTAGAAGGCGTAAATTTTACAATATTATCTGTTGAATCAAGAAAAATTCATTTCTAAGCTGGAATTGTGGGTGTGGGAAAATGGATGGGTGTCAGCTCAATGTCAGTAAATGTAAAGTCATTCACTTCGACATGATTAGATATCCAATGTCGTATTATATTGGTGGGATTAGGCTAGAAGAAACTGATGAGGCTAGGGATCTTGGAGTGTTAATATAGGAAGTTGAAGTTTAAGGCCATGTGGCAAAGATTGCAAATACAACTGAAAAGATAATTGCAATGCTGAAAGGAACGTTCACATGTAAAGATAAGGATGTTATTTTGCCTCTTTACAAGGCCTTGATAAGACCTCACTTGGACTATTGTGCGCAGGTCTGGACTCCTGGTTTCTGTTATGATTCTGATATATTAAATAGAGTGTTAAAAATGATATCAGGATTGTGGAATACTGATTATGAAGACAGATTGAGAATTTGTAGACTGCATACACTAGCAAACAGGAGAAAGAGGGGTGATAGGATTGAGACTTCGAAGGGTCATACAGGATTTCAGCTAATGGAATTTTTCAATTTATGGCGGGTGAAGAAAGGAGAATAGGGTATTGAATGCCGCCAAGAAGGGAGTGAGAGCTAGAATTTTCTCTCAGAGGGTGGTGCGTGATTGGAATGGATTGCCTTTGGATGTTGGGAGTGCAGGCAGTGTGAATGAATTCAAGAATAAGTATGATGCGTGTAGTATGTTTCCTCCCTCGATGAGTCTCTGACTCCCTAGAAGTCTGTCTTAATAATAATAATAATAATAATAATAATAATAATAATAATAATAATAATAACAATAATAATAATAATAATAAAATGAAGATGGAATGAGCCTTTAATGTTTTGTAAGAAAATTTCTTCCTTAATAGCATGAAATGCTAAAACATATAAATTTAGCCACACAACAATTTATTTGCAAATACGTGTATATTCGAAGGGGGGGGTCTCTATATTTCACGAAGCTTCAGACGAAACACTTATCGACAGACAAAAGATCAGATTGTCATAAAGAAACAGTCAACACACGTTGCCCAGACGGATGGTGCAACATAGCTCGCACCCAAAGATCGATGCCAAAATCAATGCAGGCAGTAGATCTTCTAGTAGATCTATTAATGCTGATTTTTATAACTAACACCTATTGCATTTTATTATCTCCTACTTTTTCACTTTGCTGTGAATTAATTTATAATAGATGGAGCGAAAATATTTTTGATCTATCAGAATATGAGAAAAAATTTTCTGTGCAGCAAGGGATCGAATAGATTGAAAACGTTTTGTTTATTTGTTATACATGAGGTGCTAAAATAATAAACTTCCCTTCTGAGTATATTAATAGATATTATTACAATATTAATAGTAATATTTTAGTAATATTTCATTTGTCCTTATCCAACCAAGTGATAACATTTTCTTTCAATTAGGTACTGGTGTTGGCGATGTCTGTCGTGAAGATTTCGACGGAGATTCGGTTCCAGATCATCTAGACGTTTGTCCGGACAATCGAAAAGTGTATGCTACCGATTTCCGAGCTTATCAGACTGTAGTCCTAGATCCTGAGGGAGATTCTCAAATTGACCCTCATTGGGTCATCTACAACAAGGTATATACAAGTGTTTTCTTAAATGATGTTAAGGACACTTAAAGAAAATATTTCGATACAATTTAGGTTTGTAATATTAGGATGGAGGAGAATTTCACGTCAATACGTGTGAGTGTGTGTTCGTGCACATATCTTCATTTGTGTCATCAGGACTGTATTAAAAACTCTTCTAGATTTTTATTTTTATTTATTTATTTATTTATTTATTTTTTACAGTTTGACTATCTCATTTTGTCATAACGTATTCAGGCATAATTATATACCGTGACGTAATTCAACTGAATTGCACTGAAGATTTGAACAGAATATTGACACTAATTAGTTGCCACAGATGTATGCTTCATCTTTCATATCTTCATAATTTAGGGTTAAGCAGTGAAGGTTTAATGCACTGGTTGCAGGCCAGATATGTAAATAAGTAGAAGAGATATGGACTCCTCACTTTCTACAATTCGATAAGCGTAGAATATAAACAGATAGATGAAGCTTATGCAAGTTTCTGTGATTTGTTCATGAGCGACTCGATCAATTCAGCAAAGCGCCCTCTACCTTTAAATTTTTTTGTTGCATCAATATAGTAACGCGATTGCAAATATTGCCTAGTCGTAGGCGTTTTAAGATAGAATAAACATTGTTCTTTTTATGCTTTTTTGTCTCTCTCTTGCTCGCTCGCTCTGTGTTGTGTGTGTGTGTGTGTGTGTGTGTGTGTGTGTGTGTGTGTGTGTGTGTGTGTGTGTGTGTGTGTGTGTGTGTGTGTGTGTGTGTGTGTGTGTGTGTGTGTGTGTCGTTATCGCTGCAGTTTCAAGTTAAGCAAATGATAGGTCACTAATCCCATCGTCGGATTGCGATAAAATGGAGAGCCGTTTACTAGAGCAAATAAGATAGCTGAGACAATTTTTGTTTATGGTGACAGCGTATCGAACATAGTAGGACTTCACTCGATGATGAGTTTTTCTCCTTTATTCTCTTTTCCTTCATTTGTGTCATGGTAAATGTATATGATTCAAAACTTCTGCTTACAGTTCCTTAATCTCGATCAATGGTAGAATTGCTTATTTGGTGTGTGTGTGTGTGTGTGTGTGTGTGTGTGTGTGTGTGTGTGTGTGTGTGTGTGTGTGTGTGTGTGTGTGTGTGTGTGTGTGTGTGTGTGTGTGTGCTGATTCTGTTTGTGGCTCTATACAGTCTAGCATAGTCTGATGATGTTTGAAAATTGAAACTGCAATTCTGAACATTAGACGAATTTTTTTTGGTTGGACAACATTGGGCTATAATATTTAATGTCGCGCATCTGCACAGTCTTATCATTGAGTTTTGCGTAGAATCTCGAGGACGCTTGAATTGACAGACACGATTGGATTATTTTATTGAAGTGATATACACTTTTGGTCTTTTTCTGGCAAACACATCATATTCAGAGTCGCATCGGACTCTAAAAACCTCGATGACCTTTCCTTTACAACTCAAGACACTCTTTTTTTTTCACCTGTTCAACTACTTCTTTGCCTTAGGACCGTTGGGAAGATATTATTACAAAACATTCCTCATAGAAATACTCTACTCCAGCGTTTCCCAAATGGTGGGTCACGACCCAGCACCGGGTCACGAAAGCTAAATACCGGGGCATCTAAAAAATTTCTCGAAAACCTAGGTGTTTCGTTTTTGGTTGTCTTTTTTTATCACGAAACTCTAAAATGCAAGTAAATAGCGTTTAATCGGGACTAATGAATAAATAATTTAGTTAATAGAGACGAAAAACGCGCTCCGTCTGGGTCGCCATTTTACAGTCGCTTTGTTCCCGGTAAAATAGCTCAACTAATGGCGAGTCTGCGCGGCAGCAATCGCGCCACCAGCCCTCTACGAACATTCAGATCTGTTTTATTTTACCTATTGATCATAAAAATTTTAGTGGGTCACGAAGATGAAGTATTAAAATAACCGGGCCACGGAAAAAAAAGTTTGGGAAACCTTGCTCTAGTCAGTTCTTGATAGATAGAGCTCTAAGTTCTGTAAATGGATCGTCTGTGCACTTTTTTTTTTGTTCGAGTTCTTTCGGGTTTTTTTCCTGTTCTTTTTCCAGCCATCATTTTAGATTTTGCGTAGAGGGATTCAGTAAATTTTTTATGATGATATCTCTTGGATCAACAAAAGAACTGATTCTTTGCCTCACTTCTGCAGTTGCGATGCGATTAATATAGGGTATTTTTAGCAGACATCTATAACATCTCGTTTCAAATGCCAGCAACCACTTTTCATCTTCTTTTATGAAGATCCAATGTTTCACTTCCGCATGACTAGTGT
The DNA here is from genome assembly GCF_054136105.1 of Typopeltis vanoorti. NCBI lineage: Eukaryota > Metazoa > Arthropoda > Arachnida > Uropygi > Thelyphonidae > Typopeltis > Typopeltis vanoorti. Next base: position 7,354,072 of record NC_143560.1, on the reverse strand, counting down.
GTCAATACGACGTTATTTATTTGTAATTGTAACTTTGTTATCTGATGATAGTTGTCTATAGTTTCGGCAGAGCTGGAAATTACTAATACTGTCATGATCTTCCGCCTTTTAAAAAAATATTGACGTAGTATTTGTTTAAGTTTATGCTACAGAATTTCCTTCTTGGTCAAAATCACAGAATTTTGTAATACTTTTACAGTTTAGAGAAAATGAAATAACGTTTGATCTGAATTATGAAAAGGCAGATAAGGCTGTGAATGTAACGTATTATGTTTGTTTACCACCCGCTTATTGTAGGCTCGAAGAAGCTTGAAAAAGGTCCATGTTTGACTTTTACATCAGGGTTTCCAGACTATGTAAAAAATAAAAAAAATACAGCAAAGTATTTTTATTAATAAATTAACATTCCCTCTTTGGAGGTATCTGTAGCTAAAACTAAAACACGGAATGAGACCACATTTTATATTGAGACTTTCGAAGGCATGGGGAGATGAATTCCGCGAAAAAAAGATTTAGTACCAAAAGTCGCCGATAGAGGAAATTTTGGCGCTTGCGGAGCCGAAAGCAGTCAGATATTTGCAGTAAACGTAGGTAAAAAAGATTATGCAGATTTTACTGTGCGTACGTGATAGCAGCGCCACAACTTCCACTGAAAAAGGGATTGGGAACGTTCAGGCTGTTATTCGAATGCCTGACGAATTGTGCTCAATATGCGTCCTACCTTGCCTCGGCGTGCTTTACTTGTTAAGTTGTTTTACCTTAAACAGTGCAATGCCGTAGCAGCCCTTCTGGAATTTAGAAGGCTTCATAACTTGCGTACAGGTCCTATGTCAACTGTAGCAGTGAGAGCTATGATTAAGAAGTTTGAAGAAACACAGAGGACGGAAAGCAGTGCAAGAAGAGACGGTAACAGCTATTGCGGTGTTCGACGACACAGAGACCAGTACTGGTCCAAGCGCTCGTGCCATAGCTCGCATTTTATCTCCATTTGATCTGCCCTTGATGTAATTATCAGCTTCTTTTCGGCTCCCCCAGCGCCAAAATTTCCCCTATCGGCGACTTTTGGTTCCGAATCTATTTTTTTTTTTTCACTGAAATCATCTCCCCATGCTTTCAAAAGTCTCAATATAAAGTTTGGTCTCATTCCGTTTATCGGTTTTAGCTACAGATGCCTCCAAAGAGGGAAAGTTATTTTATGGCCACCCTTTATATAAATATAAAATCAATAAAATAGATAAAAAAATCATTAGCCCGCCCACGGTATGAATGTACCATTAGATTTAGTAATAAAGATTTTGTTGGTGGAAGCCACATTAAAAAAAAAAAGAAGAAGAAGAAGAAGACGTATGTTTTCATGTCAGGTGGTCTGTTCTGCGCCAACCTAATTTTTTTCTTTCAGAAAAGTATTTCAAAGGGAAGTTAGCATGAGATCGACATTCCCCTCTTACAAAATGTCCCGTGTTGCAAATAGCTGTCCGCTTTTCGTAACATTTTAAAATAATTTGAGTGAGGGTCTCTTGTAGCCGCGTAATCCTGAACGGAAAATGCGAAAGAGTTGATTTTTAATTAATGACCACATTCTGTGGGCATTCCACTGAAAGAAATGGGGTCGTTATCTAAAGGCCCCCTTGCACTTACTTCAGCTACGTATTGCTGTTAATTATACGCTGAACACGTCGGTATTCACCAGTCCCACGTGTTTCAGTGCAACTTTAATAGTTCATTATTCCCCAACCCATTACGTGCAGTAATAAATACATCGTCGTTTCTGGCAACATTTCTTCCATTAGCGCTTTGAGAAGTTAATCGACCCTAAGATAAAGCTCATATTGTGCTAGAGAGAAAGGAGTCTGAAGAAACAGCGGAGAGAGTTGATGAAATATCTCTGGTCAGCACAAAAAAATCGTTAGGACTGGGGCATCATGACTAGTGGTCAATGCTTCATTTTTATAGCAGTGTATAGTCTTTCTTCATCAGAATGAATTATTCTTTAATCTAAATGCATCATACTTTATCCTTGATTTTTGTTCTGTAATACATCCTTTCATATCTGACTAGGAATGAAGATCATTCCTAGTGAGATATTCATTATGATAATTATGCCAGTAGGAATCATTCAGTAGTTATCGTTTTGAAGCAATTATTGTTTTTCAAGAGGACACGCAATGAAGAGCAACTTACATCTCTAATAGACTTGAACTATGCATCATTTTAAGCTCTTTTTTTTATTTATTTTTTACAAAGCTTATCGTCATTTTCTCCGCTAACTGTGATGATTATCAAATAACCATAATTATTTTGCGGTGTAAAGTATACCCTCTTTCCAAAAAGAAACCGAACTTTTCGAAAATAGAAGAAACTAGTGGAGCCACCTGTTGTATTTTTTTGTTGTCGAAAGCGGCAACCTTCATTAGTGTTGTGTCAACAGTTTATGATATTTGTTTCATTAGAAGCCGAGATATAGTGACAGTATGTTTTGACGAACGGTCGGAAAATGAGTTTCAAACAGAGAGCTGAGATTGACTTTTGTGTTAAACTTGGTAAAAGTTTTACCGAAACGCATCAAATGCTTCAAAAAGCATACGGTGACGAATGCTTATCCTGTACTCAAGTTTACGAGTGGTTTAAGCGATTTCAAAGTGGTTGTGAGACGCATTAGGACAACGAAAAGCCGAACCGTCCAAAAAAGTGGACTGAGCGAAGTTAACATCCAAAAAGTGCGTGATTTCATCAAAAAAAACCCCGAAATCGTCCGTGAGATTGATTGAAGATGAATTGGGGATTCCAAAATCAACTGTGCACAACATTTTGACCGAGAGTTTGGACCTTCGTAAATTGAATTCGCGATTTGTTCCCCACAAGTTGACCGACCACCAAAAAAAGGAACGAATTGAACACTGCAAGAACCTCATTAAAACCGCTATAAGGACGGAAACTTCCTTGAAACGATCGTTACTGGTGACGAAACGGTGAATGGTGAGTTTTATCTCGAAGTTTAGAAGCTATTGATGAGAGAATTCGTCGCGTACGCTTTAATATCGTCGTGACGACCGACCGTTCGTGAAAACACACTGTCACTCTTGGCACTATAATTCGGCTTCATGAAACAAATGTCATAAACAGTTGACACAACACTAACGAAGGTTGTCGCTTTCGACAACGAAAAGATACAACAGGTGGCGCCACTAGTTTCTTCTATTTTCGAAAAGTTCGGTTTCTTTTCGGACAGAGGGTGTATGAATCCTTACTTGCAGTGTAAAATTATGAATCCTTACAGCCTTGCTTCTTCAATTTTATGGAGTTCTGCAGTAGTTCTTCATTCGTGACTTGCACGGAGAATATGCTTGTTAATGAAGAACAAATAATGCTTACTCAGAAAATCACTTCCTTCTTATGTATTACTTCCGTAACTGAAATGTCTCATAAGCTCTTGAAGTCCAAGACAAATGGTTGATGTTAATTGGAAAAGTTTTTTTTTTTCCCAAAATTAATATGCATTTTAATGTAATAACATTTATTAATTCGGTTTCTTACTATCATTTTAAAATGGTGACGAAATCTAATTCCAATTCAAAGTGTTTTTTTGTTTCTTTGACTCCAATGTTTTTATGCTAAGTAATTTAGCTCATTTTGTTTTTCAGGTTAAAAGCAATGTTTTAAATATTACGTAACAATCTTAATCAGAGGTGCCTGAACTGCATAAATTTCAATATGCATTTTTAAATATTTTACGATAAGAAAGCAAATCACTATTCTTAAGTTTTGACTGCTTCTTTCCTATAAACAAAACTTGTAGCTCGCCAAAAAGAATAACATTTCCGCTCCTTGGACACTTTGTTTTTTCTTCTTTTTCGGCTGTCCTTTTGATGACGTGACAGTCGTTTTCTTAATAAGTTGTCGTAGATTCCGTTGTAGCTATATGTACAAATAACTTCTGAAATTCCGCATAAACTTTTGTTTTTAAGACTGTGTTTTTGAGTTTGGATATACCTTCGTAATCGTCACCCAACATTTCAACCCTTGGGATGGGAATTAGTAAACACTTGTCCATAAAACAACCTTTGCAATTCTGCTTGAAAATCGTCTTCTGCATTAACAGAAAGAAATATTGCATACCTATGATAAAAATGTCTCGGTAATCAATTACACAGCAGCTGTTATTTTTCGACACCTTAAAACGAATAGAGAAACATATCTGAGAAATGAATCACATATTTCACTGAGCTGACAGGTTGAGCGTCACCATAGATATTCTCAATGATCTCTACAAGCTCTGGTGATTGCGACATGGGCTGAAAAACCACACATGTTTCATGGACACAAAACTGTCGCACATTTCACGAGTCATGTTATTAATGAATCTCACTCGGATTTCGATTTAAGATGACTTTGTTTACAAATGCTAATTGATTATGTAGGTTGTATACGTTTCACTAAGACACCTACTACAGCAAAAAAGAACATAGAAATTACACTGAAAACATAATTGTGGACATATATTTCTGACCCATACTTGAATTCCTGTGTTCCTCGATCTTGACTGGATCATCTCGCTACTGGTGCATCTTCCATACTTGACTGTTTATTATTTTTGTGATGGCTTCTTCCAGTCAAATAAAAAGCCCTCAAATTATGAGTGACCTGTTTCTGCTTGTTAGCTTCTCAGTTACCTTATCTAAACTTCATAAAGTGTTTATTGGGTGACACAGAATAAGTAGTGATGTATTAACGTATCCCTTGTACTGTCACACAAATAAGGGAAACTTTATTCTTCAGGCTGCCCTTCCTACAAAACTCTTCTGACATCCTACAGTCAATGTCAAAAATATTCTCGATGATTTTAGACATCTGATTGGGATATTCTACCAAAGACAGGTGTTTATGATAAAGTGGTTACTATATCGTACAGGGTGCTTGTTTTCTTCAGTCGATTAAATATTATTCACCGAGATCTTCAAGCCGTTTATCCACCGGGCACTGTAACTGTATCCATAGATTTTTCATGATAATGTCAAATATGGACTGCACGTCATCTGTCTACACACTATATGCAGTAATTCCAAGCTCTACATGAACGCAGTGGGACAATAATTCACTTTTGTATGTCAAAACGTTTTTGGCAAGTATGGGTTTTAGTATAATGGCGAGGCTATTACTGAACAGACTCGTGATGGAGATGGATATTGGAGATTCAATTTCATGTCAGAATCGCGATAATGTTTTGTTTTGTTTGTTGTTGAAGGAATTAAATTAATTTTGAATGCACACGTTGATGAAACTCCTCGCATTGAGATCTAGGAATCGCCGCAAGTCACTAAGCCTTTTTGTGTTGTATATTTTTGTGGAATGTCGATGAAGACACAAGGTGGTACGGGCAATTTTTATTCCCATTGGCTGATTACTGTTGCTACAGAAAATTTCCCGGGCAGTCCCTTTGCAACCACGTTCTTTCTTACTGATCGTTCTTGTGAGTAATGGACCATGCTAGCGCCATCGTCATTTGTGATTCAGGTTGCTCGGTCGCTGTCAAATGTGATAGAAGATGTTTGAAAATAGAGATGAGCGGTTGTATGTCGATATGCAATTGCACATACCCACGAGAAAGCCTGGGTAACATTTTGTATGAAAACTAACGTGGTAGAGAAAAGAAGAAAGGGGGTGAACAGATAAGGAAAAGAGCAGAAAAAGACAACTCAGAAAATCCAGGAATTCACAGAGTTTAATATATAAAAAGCGGAATCTGACGAAAGGACAAATCGACGATTTTTCATAGAAGATATGAAACATGGTAATAGTCGTAAGATTCCTCAATGTAATAAGAAACACCCATTAGCTTGTGTGCGTGCGTGTGTGAGAGAGAGTCAAACAAATAAACTATGATATTTCGGAACTATTACAATCAAATAACTGCAGATAATGAAGTTTTATATACCAAGAAATGAAGTTGAAGCAATCAGTATGTTTGTGCCTGATTGTATTATGATTGGTTCAATGTTCTATTGAAATTATAATTACCGGTTAAACTGTCATTTCTATTTATTTATTTTTTTTTTATCAGTCCCTTTGTATCTACATCTGGAACTCTTTTCATAAAGATATTTATTACAACGTTAAGATAAGGAAATAAAAGATAAATATTGCTAAAAGAAACAAGTATGGAAATTAAAATGGACAATAATAGAGTTGGGCGTTTCCTAAAAGCATTATTACCTAGTGATACGATTCATTATCAAAAGAATTGTATTGTAGACATACTTTTTTGTTGATTATTTTTATTTTTGTTTGCCAATAAAATGGTCCTAATTAAATCAAAATTGGAACGACTCAATAAATTCCATCGCACCAGAGAAAGGATGGCTTTTATGTTTTCTCTTCTGGGTGTAAAAGTTCGAGAATACCATATTTCCTTGACATAATATAATGTTTTGTCGTTGTCATGGTGATCCGTAACCCCAAAACTTATTTTGTAAATCCTGTATAACTGTAAGGTAGTCCTTGCATCTCATCACTTCCATCGCCTTAGGCATATTTTGTTCCCCTTCTTAATGCTTATGAAGAACTCGTGTCATGTCAGATTATACAATTTGGATAAAAAATCAATTTCTTGTTTCATTTTTCAATATAAAAACGAGATGCATTAGTTAAGCAAACATCAATCTCTTGCATGATCTTTTGGATGTTCGCTCTAAATCATTGATATAGACAAATTAGCTTCTGTGCTTCAGTAAGAAGGAACTAGCTTTTTAATCTTGTTCTCCTAATTCACATCCAAAGTAATGAAAGTATAAGTCTTACAGAGCAACTGATGTTAGGTCGCCTTTCTTGACACGTGTACATTAAATGCATAGATAACAAAAGAAGACCGCGCTCGTTGTGCACCCTCCAATATTTAGAGACCGTCTGATGTCTGAGTGCAAAGTACCTTACAGAAGAAGTTTCCGTTACGGTATTCTTTGATGTAAGACGGTTTAAGACGTATTGCATTCTGACATGTTCAAACGATCTCTTTTTTCATTTATAAGCTACTAATATATGCCATTAGAGTCACGACGACTCCAGAAAGCCAATTAGACAAAACTAATATAAATATTTACTATTACTACTGACTAATTCAGGATAAAATATCTCAGAAACCTATATCACAAAGTACTTCCATTAAATTCACTTACAATACAGCAAAAACAATCGTATGTTGATTAATGTGCATATATTAGTATGCACAATAGTAACGTGCATACATAAATATGTGCATACCAAACGGTTCGAAATTATCACGTTTCAATTTTTGATTAACAACATTACCGTTGTTTTAAAATGTATCGAAATAGCTATACTGCTTGGAAAGATGTCAACGGACACCATAGTGTGAGGAACAAACAGCCATAGGCCCACCTTAATAAGATGTAGGAACTCCTTTTGCTGCTATAACTGCAGCAATCTTACGGGACGTACTTTCTACAAGCGCACGATAGCAATCAATGGGAATTTTGGACCATTGTTCCTGTAGGCATGTAATGAGGTCCTAGATTGTTGTCCAGAACCTCATTACGTCCCTTGACCTCACCTGACGCTCAAGTTCATAGCACAGATATTCGATAGAGTTGAACATCTGCGATAGTTATGTTATGATAGGGTTGGGATCAAGGCTCTATGTAGACCAGTCAAGTATGGTGACATTTATGTCCACAAACCACGCAGTTACAGCAGCTGCCTTCTGACACGGTGAAACAAAAAGAGAAAGAAATGTTTAGATACCTCTCGGAGTTCAATGTTCGTGGCATCACAAACAGAGGCCCAATACCAAACCAAGAAAAAAACAGTACCATACCATACCACCCCCTCCGAATTCCATGTTGGGGTTACGCACTCTGGTAAGAGACGTTCACCGAACATATGCCACACCCTTCCGTCTGATAAGTAGGGTATAGCGTAATTCGCCGCTCCATAACACAATTTCCAAGCTTCCACATCCAGTGAAAGCTTGATGTACACGCTTTCCACATCCCGATGCACCACAGAATACGTCGCTGCATATTGGACTGGATAATGTGGAGCTTGCATATTGCTGTCCTACCATGGAAACCCATGTTGAGAGCCTCAGTTCTGAGCGTTTTCGTGAAGATTCCATTCGTTGTGCGGAATATGTTTTTACATATTATCCTTCGTAGCACCATACATTCAGTTTATGGTGACTGTAGGGTGTCATTGAGATGGTCCAATTGATCAACAATTTGCTGAACAAATAGGCCTGCAATGGTATCCTCTCACAACCATTTAACTCGGATACAGTTGCACTGACTTGAGAGCATCATATTCCTCCAATTTATACGGGCTACAAACACTTGCCTCGTTACATAACACTAGGGGTCTTTACGATGGGGCTGTCTGTTGACTTCTTTCCATGCAGCGTAGAAACAAACCAAGAAACCAATAACGGTTTGATGAACAAGACTTACCGAAACTTAGGCTACGTTGATGACGCAGAATCGACATTATATTGAAAGCCGATAAATGTAGTGTGATAGGCAGTACATTTGCAATGACCCTGATTTATTATTCATTACGAGAGGATGCTAAACTTGTGTTTATTTGGCCATACAAATAAAGTGTAAATACAATGGTTTTAGTGTTTTCAACTTGACTTAAGTATTCACTACTGGTTATTAACAGAGACTCTTTATTTATTCTCTTTTTATAATTTGTATTTGCAACACAATTTAGTATTATTAATAATCCCTTTTTGTTTTGATGGTATTTCGTGCAATTTGGTATTTAGAGTTAATATTAAAAGTTTTGTCTCTTAATGGTTGGCTATAGTCATGTGACTACTTGTTAACTTATTTATTATAGCCTACTTTTGTTTTATCACAACAAATAGACCAGTTAATGCAAACTGGATCATTTTGCTAAAGTTTTTCAATGAAAATGCAGCCTAATGAAATCAAAATTACATCAAAGACTTTGTGTAGCTCTTTTAAATCCTTAAAAATCTTTTAAATCAAATTGTTCCATTCAAATAAAAATTGGAACAGCTAGACACATTTTTGTATTAATCTAATGAATCTAACAATCATTGTATGGATGACAAGTGCATGGACAAAATGAATCTAATTAGGAACTGCTTATTTTTTTTTCATTTTTTTTTTTTTTCAAAAAGAAATTTTCTTTAGCTAATCTGATTCAACCGTTTCCTCAAATGTCTACTGAGCCACATTGTCACAAGGCTTATTTTCTTTCGAAACACCAGTTCATTACTGGGACTAATGACTCATTACGGCCAAGTGAGTTTGGCTTCTTATAAGTTTAATTCCGGTCATGAAAGAGCTCCATGCAATGCGATTTCATAACTCTTAGTAAGCTCTGTTTGTCGAGAAATTTGTGTGTGTGTGTGTGCGTGTGTGTGTGTGTGTGTGTGTGTGTGTGTGTGTGTGTGTGTGTGTGTGTGTGTGTGTGTGTGTGTGTGTGTGTGTGTGTGTGCGTGCGTGCGTGCGTGCGTGCGTGCGTGCGTGCTTTGGCTGGTTTATTCACAAAACGCATGCTGCTTCCATATAAGACTGTTTAATTCACTTTCAGTTGAAAAGCTTATAGAAATATTGCTTGCTCCAGATGGAATTCGAAGCTCATTAAATAAAGAGTCATCGTACCAAAATTACTCAGAACATGCATCCGCCCTATTCTTAAACAAGCTGCTTAGTAAAACTTTATCTGCTCTCCTTATTGATATGATTCTAAAAAGCATAGTTTTCTCCTGTGCTTTGGAAATCAGTAATTATAAAAAGCTACTAAAAGCCAAATTTCAGAGTGTACATCAATATTAATTAACGTTATTAAATTAATAATTAATTATTCGATATTTTTTTGAGCTTCTCAAATATAATTGACGAAGATAATACAGAGAGTGTTTCTGCGGAAGGAAAATACGAGGGTGGTCTGAAAAGTTCTTGGCCTAACAATGAAAAAACGAATTTATAATTTCAAAACTATTTTTATTTTTCAACATAATCGCCCTTAAGACTAATACATTTATTCCAGATGCTCCATCGCCATTATCCCGTCCCTGTAGTGGTTCTCGGTAAGATCTGCAAAATACCCCTCTACAGCTGCAATCACCTCTTGATTCGAAGAAAAACGCTGACCAGCGAGGAAGAGTTTTAGTTTTGGGAAGAGATAGAAGTCAGAGGGAGCCAAATCTGGGTAATAGGGTGGGTGTTACAACAATTTATAGTGCAGATCCCTTAATTTTTCCATTGCCAAAACACCTTTGTGGGTGCATTGTCCTGATGAAAGATGATTTTTTCTTCTGCAAACCGTGTATTTTTTCACATCTAGTCTGGTTAGAAGATCGGAATAATATTACCCCGGTTATTGTTTTACCCTTTTCAAGATAATTAATAAACAAAACGGCTTTAGCATCCCAAAACACCGATGCCATGACCTTTCCTGCTGATGGAACCGACTTAGTCTTCCTTGGCGCTGAACAACCGGCTTCTGTCCACTGTTTTGACTGCTGTTTGGATTCTGGTGTTTAATGGTGAATCCAAGTCTCATCCATAGTAATAAATCGCGCACAAAATCAGTTTTATTCTTGTTAAAACGCTCCAAGCACTGTTCAGAGATTTTCATGCGAGTGCATTTTTGGTCTGCTGTGAGCCAGAGCAGCACCCATCTTGCACAAATCTTTTTCATTTGCAATTCTTCATGCGAAATATATCCTACACGTTCTTTTGAGATGCCGATAGTCTCAGCAATTTCACGCACTTTGACTGGCCGGTTATCCAATACCATATTGTGCACTTGATCAATGATTTCTGGTGTTGTTACACTTTTTGGACGTCCTTCACGTGGACCATCTTCAAGGCTGTTACGGCCACGTTCAAACTTGGCAGCCTATTTTGTCGAAAACGAAGGAGAAGAGTGCCTATAAACTTTTATGAACTTCAAATGAATTTCTTTTGGCGTTAAATATTCTTTTACAAAGAATTTTATAACCGCACGATAGTCATTTTTATCCATTTCAAGGGATGCAGACAACACTTTTGCTTCAGACAGCTGTATAAAACAAACTACTTGATAGAATGACTTGCAATTTCACATGGATGCTTATGACAGATGTACCAACTTAGAAAAAAATCTTGCCGATAGTGTTGCCATCTATGGTCGAGGCCGAGAACCTTTCAGACCACCCTCGTATATATCAAATTATTACTTACATGTCTTAAAATGAATTAAAATCTCACAGGGTTTTCGAATAATAGCGATAAAAAAAGAAATAGTTCGCATATGAATTGAACTCCGAATGATACGAATTCAGAGCTTGTTTTTTTCTTTTTCAACTTTCCTGTTTATATGAATGTTTCGATAATTTGTAGTTATTTATATGCTAAAAATAATTCATTTATAAAGAAGTGAGCAGAATTCATTTATAAGGCAAAAAGTTGTTAGGAATCATGTTTTAGTGATATTATATCGTGGCCTTGAACGATTTTGAGGGGAGTTTACATTCTTAATTAAAACAACAATGTCAGCCAAATAGCCGCTTCTTAATTACGGTCGACATTCTGCCTTTTCTTTACAATTCTTGGCTGTGTTTTGACATTTTTTATGAGATATCAATTTTTTAATGATGGAATAGTGAAATATTCTAGGAATAAGTGGTCAAAAATAGTTTTCCATGAAGATAATACAGAACAGGCTAATTCTCAAACAGACTAAATCTCAAAACAGGCTAATTAGCCTGTTTTGAGAATAAATTATTTTCATTGGATTTGAATGCTGTTACATGCGAAAATGTTATGTTTGGCAAGCTATCTTTTTGAATGCTTTACCTGATAATCATAATAATAATAAACTGATGAAAGTGGTTGACCGATAATATTAATGTTCAAACCGGAGTCAAACTCTGATCGTACTGATTCTTGTAAGAGCAGTGGTCAGCGACTCGCTACATGACTGCTGCTACTGCTGCTAACATAAAGAACTTTATGTCCTGATTAGCCACTAGGATAACCGCGCGGACCTATGACCATCATTCAGTTAAATCTTCCTATTTTAGACGAGTAATGGTCAGTCTCTTTCAAGAACTTTCATCACTGTGATAACGGAAGTTTCCGAACCAATCATAGGCACATCCAAGCGTATTAATCACAATACGTGTATTCATCATTTGCATCAACTATGGGAGAAATATTTCTATAAATAATGGAAAATGTCTATTTTTTATATTTCGTAAGAAAGCTAATGTCACACCAAATACAAACAGAACAAAAAAAAGATGCCTCGTAAACTAAGCGAGAAATAATTCAGGGAAAAAAATAATGGATGGAGAGAGAGAGAGAGAGAGAGAGAGAGAGAGAGAGAGAGAGAGAGAGAGAGAGAGAGAGAGAGAGAGAGAGAGAGAGAGACGATCCAAGTGAAATAAACTCGATTGATAACACTCGAGAGGTAGAGTCAAAAGAGAAAAGAGCTTCATCCCTGGAGGGCTTTGAGAGATCTTTTCGAGAAAAAAATCCTCCCACCTATGTGTATAGTGGAGTTTATATTCCTGGTGCATAGCCACTGTACTGTCTTTACTCATTGCGCCCTCTCGTCTTTGCGTCTATAAGAAAATCCATCAAACTGCTCACCGTCGTATTTTTCGTCATCCTTGACTTCGCAGCAAAAGCAAATCCCCCAGGTGGTTTCTGACAAACATTCGCCTGAACATTAGACGAAAGTTTGGAGGATATAAAATTTATAAGACACTGACAAATTGGAATGACTCCTAGCACTCCTTAACGTTCTCCAAACACACAGGTTTTTACGTCTCCTCGCCTTTATCGGGTGTATAAGATGTTGATCGTTACGTTGGTTTTCTGTTTCCTTGTGCGATTTAACGGCATGCACACTGACTACCAATATGATCGTTCCATGGCAACAGCTGCTACGGATATTTACCGCCTTGGCCTGCAATTACAACCTACACGGCTCATGTTGTCTTTTGTTCTTTATCATTTTCTTTTTCTTGGTTCGTTCTTTCGATTTTTTTAACCATAGTTTTAACTGTGGAAATGTACCCACTGAAGAAAATGTTATTCAGCACGGAGATACGTTATGGGCTTCCATAATAGAAAACTACGTTCGCTATTTTCTAAAGTAGCTTACCAAGCAGAATCGGCAAAACGGATACCACACACGCTTTCACTTACTGAGCCCATCTTCGTTACAGTGGTACGTATCGGTGCTTTAAGTATTTAATTAGCAGGTTATAGGCAATTATAATGCTTCATGAATTCCAGTGATTTGGAATTTCTTCTTTCTCTTTGCAATAACCACGTCCAACTAATGAGGAACAAGACATGTTAGACATTCGAAGAGAACCATGTGCTTACAACGCGCATTTTGTCTGGAGGAATACTCAAGATAAGTCATAATTGAAGAACTTTTGAATTACAGGTAACCCTGGTATAACGCAGTAATTATACAACGCGGTTTCGATATAACGCGGTACTTATACAACGCGGTTTCGATACAACGCGGTACTTATACAACGCGGTACTTATACAACGCGGTTTCGATATAAGACGGTCTACAAATTGTAGTAACCCTTTATCTTTTCATATATTTTTCAACGCGCGACTTAAAAATCAAATTTTATCTTAGTTAAATTTGTGTCTGCCTATCCGACATGTAGTCCGATAGGTAGACGATATAATTAGCGAATTTATATTATAGGGAAATAGCCTTTAGCACGCATGTACGTCAATTGTTTGCCTTACAAAGTTTATTGTTGAAAATTGTCTTCGTTTTTTGCCAGGAAAACGCATTAAAAATCATAAGTGTGTTAATCTCAAGCTGAGCATTTCATTTTTTGGTGAGTTACATACAATATGTAAGGCTTTTTTTTATGTAAAAAAAATATTTTTATAGAATGGCCACTTTTGCGATATGGTTGAAAACGAAATTATCGAATTAATTGATGGAGAAATAGATTTAAATGAGGAGGAACTGGTACAATTAATAGATGACGTCGAACCAAATGGCGGGGAAAGCTCTGCCAAATATTCTGATTGCGATGAATCCGTTAAAGAATTCAGTTTAAAGAAATTAGCAGTAGGATTGGACTTGGCAAGAAAGTTATTTTATGGATAATAATCTCTTAATGGAGTGCTCCAGAAAATTCACGAGACAATTGGATATTTGTTTAGCTCCGTTATGAACTTAATAAAAAATTGCAGCATAGTGGTAAGCAAGGTCTTATTACTGACGTCTTGATAACTAAACCAGCCGAAGTATGCAATGAGAATTATACAAATGATGTCCAAGAGATATCAAGTGATGACGACGTCCGGCCACTTGTAAATAAAGATCATCTACGAAATATTAGTTTTGAAGAGAGTGACGACGATTGAAATATACGCTTTATTTTATTTTGCCTAAAACATTTATATATATATATATATATATATTATTAAATCTTGAAACATAAACATTAACCGTCGCTAAGAGAACTAGTCTACAGTTTACTAGTACTACATCGTTAAGAGAACTAGTTAAAGTTTACAGGAACTTCGATTCCTTATATGATGATCATGAAGAATAGCGAAGAATTGCATCACATTCTAAATTATGCCACTCACCAAGTTGATGTGTGGTCTTCAATAAACTTAGAAGCAGTCATAATTGCGACTGTAGAAAGTCATTTGTCTTCAAGACATTAAAATTCAAATTTTGAAAATTAATATTCAAATTTAAAACTTGGTTATTAAATTTTCTTTCCGTAAAATTCAAATAATTTTGAATTACAATATGTAATTTAAAGACAAAATTTGGTTAAGCTCATTTATATTTTGTAAGAAAAAATATTTACAGCATATATAAGTTAAGATTTTTATCACTACTTGTCGAAAATTCTAAAACAGCACTTGACGTATTTTTAAAATTTATCCAAAATACGTTAATTAATAAAAATTATGTTTTCATAATAAAATGAATAATTAAGATAAAGATGACATTAATTATTTTAGTACGTTTACAACACTTTAAATTCAAGTTACTACACGATAATTCGTTTTTTTTTTCAGTGTAAAATATTCATATTTTTGTTTATTTTCTACATCCTATGAATTTGTTCTGTACAGTTTTAATGTCTCATTTATATACCGGTATCATAATTGAATACTTTTATTCCAGGGAGCTGAAATTGTGCAGACTATGAACAGTGATCCCGGACTTGCAGTAGGTAAGGCATATTTTCATTTAACAAACATGCAGTACCAAAGGATATTCTAAATTCTGAAGTTCAATTTTCCAAAAGAGTGATTTCTATAAACGCACAGTTTTCTTTACAATTTCCTACTTCGTGTTTGAAGCGAATAAAAAACTTAACTGTTAATATTCTCTTAAAAAAGAAAAAGAAATAGCCACGTTTTAGCCTTATAGACTAAAAATATTGTGTAATCCACCATGCACACATACATACTGCATGTATGTGTGCATGGTGGGTGTGTAAACAACTGTCAAAGTTTATTAAAGGGGCTCACTATCGAGTCTAGTCGTGCATAATCTTAAAAGTAATCAAAGCTGAGAAAAATATGTAATTTCAACTCTTTTTTTTTCAAAATGTTATTTATGGAAATTACCAGAACTATCAAAACTTTAGTTCTTCATTTCATAAAAAAAGCGAAGGAAAATCCAATATTCAACCAAAAAGTGTTTACTCGGAACCCACTATGAAATACCATGGATTTAAGTGCACTTTGTAGTTCTATTGCAAGTATTACTCGAAATTTTCCTACTGTTATACTGTCCGTTGAGATACCTGAACATAATTTGGCACGTACGTTCCTGCTTGGTTGTTGTTGTTGTGCTGCACTCATATAACAATTGCAGACGATGCTTTATGAGTATTCTACACTCTCTGTCCAAAAAGAAGCCGAACTTTTCAAAAATAGAAGAAACTAGTGGCACCACCTGTTTTATCTTTTTGTTCTCGAAAGCGGCAACCTTCATAAGTGTCATGTCAACTGTTTATAACATTTGTTTCATTAGAAGCCCAGTTGTAGTGCCAAGAGTGACAGTGTGTTTTGACGAACGGTCGGAAAATGAGTTGTAAACAGAGAGCTGCGATTGACTTTTGTGTTAAACTTGGTAAACGTTTTACCGAAACGCATCAAATGCTTCAAAAAGCATACGGTGATGAATGCGTATCCTGTACTCAAGTTTACGAGTGGTTTATGCGATTTCAAAGTGGTCGTGAGACGCTTGAGGACGACAAAAAGCCGGACCGTTCAAAAAGTGGACTGGGCGAAGTTAACATCCAAAAAGTGCATGATTTCAACAAAGAAAACCCGAAATCGTCCGTGAGATTGATTGAAGATGAATTGCGGATTTCAAAATCAACTGTGCACAACATTTTGACCGAGAGTTTGGGCCTTCGTAAATTGAATTCGAGATTTGTTCCCCACAAGTTGACCGACGACCAAAAAATGTATCGAATTGAACACTGCAAGAACTTCATTAAAACCGCTCATAAGGACTCAAACGTCCTTGAAGCGACCGTTACTGGTGATGAAACGTGGTGTTTTGATTATGAATCCTAAACAAAGCGCAAGAGTGCTGAGTGGAGACCACTAGAAGAGGGGCATCCGAAAAAAAGTCGCTTGGAGAAGTCAAAAGACAAGACAATGCTGATTTGTTTATACGATTCCAAGGGCATTATCCACAAAGAATTCGTTCCGCCTGGCGAAATGGTCAATGGTGAGTTTTATCTCTAAGTTTTGAAGCGATTGATAACGAGAATTCGTCCACGGTATGAATATCGTGATGACTGACCGTTCGTGAAAACACACTGTCACTCTTGGCACTACAACTCGGCTTCTAATGAAACAAATGTCATAAACGGTTGATACAACAGTAATGAAGGTTGCTGCTTTTGACAACAAAAAGATACAACAGGTGGCGCCACTAGTTTCTTTTATTTTTGTAAAGTTCGGTTTCTTTTTGGACAGAGGGTGTAATAAAGCGTTTTTTAAATTTCATTTTGTTATTTTGCGATTTTTATTTTAGAATAATCTAAATGCGCAATTTAAATGACATCAAATCGTGTGTGTGTGTGTGTGTGTGTGTGGATATAGCAGACCATCCTCAATGAAGTATTCATAAGCTGTCTCAAATGTAAACGTAACTCTCTCTCTCTCTCTCTCTCTCTCTCACTTACAAGCTAGTCAGCAGTTTCGGTGTTCTGCTCAGCTAAGCGTGTTTTGAAATATTTCACCATTTCTTCAAGATTCTTTGAACGCTCGTCTTGAACTGGATCGTGATGTTATAAATGAAGACCAGTTTAATTAAAAGCTTCTTAGAGAAATTTTTTTAAAAGCTCTGCATTTTACAATCAATATTTAATAAGAAGTTATCTACAAATGACTAGATGAAAAAATAGAACTCGATTTTCTGTTGAGTTTTAAAAGTCGCAACAAAATATTACTAATTTGTAAATATCTATTCTTTAATTTGGAATGTCGCAATGATCATTAATAACCAATACGAAACTGCCAAACGACTTTTTTTTTTGAACCAACTTCTGTGGAATTGTAGTATTAATGGCTGACTGTTGTCATTTTTTCCTATTAATGCGATAAGTACATTTAGCGAGCGAGTAAAACTCTTTGTAGAATGGTCTCATAAGTTTCAATTTGGTCGAGCAATTCCAAATTTTGTGCAGTATCCAGCCAATTACTGGAAATTGAAACAAAAATACCGAATGTGACATATTTTATTATTATTATTTTTTTTTTCGGTATGCGTCTGATGAAGGTAAGTTTGTGCTTTTAAAGTAAAAGTGATCTTATGCAGCAGTACTTCCTCTTTGCACATCATATTTCATTGGATGGTTATTAAGTCAGTGAAGAAACGTTGACAATTCACACGCGTTTTCCCGCTAATTATCTTATTCTTACTCCCTATTGACTGTTAAATACCAATGGTTTTATTAATGCAATTTGAATGTTGTATCGGTTAAGAAAGTAATGTTAATGAACACAAGAAGATGGCAGTAGATCTCTTATGTGAGTGAACACACAATTGAGATATCGAGTCCTTCCAGAATATATAGCAATTACATTGCTATATATCCTGAAGTTGAAATTTCCGATTCTCTCACTCGATTTCTTGGCAAGCTGAATAAATTTCGAGAAGACATAAGTTCAAGTCCTTCAAAAAGCGAAATATTTAGAGGTCTTTTTTTCTGCCCACACACACTGAAAGAGGTGTTGCATATTTTGCAACAACCTCTCGTATATCTTAGGTAAATTGCCAGCCTGGTTGGCTGAGTGGTAAGCGTATCCGCTCTCCACCCAAAAGGCTGCTGGTTCTAATCCCGCCATGGGCATGGATGTTTGTGATTGTCTGTAAAAATACTAGTGGTGGCGATGGGCGGTAGATGGCGTTGGTTTAGATGATGATGGAAGTTGCGATTCGTAGTAGTTGGTGGATTGAGTGGTGGAGACAGAGAGCTGTGGAGTAGGTGGCCTTCCTCGATGTCTTTGGACTCCCTGGAGGT
Source organism: Typopeltis vanoorti (assembly GCF_054136105.1). NCBI lineage: Eukaryota > Metazoa > Arthropoda > Arachnida > Uropygi > Thelyphonidae > Typopeltis > Typopeltis vanoorti. The sequence continues at coordinate 7,335,537 of NC_143560.1, read as the reverse complement.
GTCATGTAATACTACTACTAATGATAACAATAAATAGGTATAAAATATTTAGTATAGATATGCATAGATATTAAAGTTCAGTTAATTGTTATTATGATTGTAATGTTATACTTGCGACCATCTTGACTAGAGTGAAGATGGTCGCTCAAAAACCGACATTAAATACCGAATTGCTAAGGCAACCGTGGTCCTACAGAAGTTAAAACCATTGTGGGGAGATAACAGAATAGCAATCACAACCAGACTAAGACTGATTGACACCTTGATGAATTCTATCCTCTTGTATGGTTGTGAGGCCTGAACTTTATTGAGGGAAGATGAGAGGAGACTCCTGTCTTTCGAAATGAAAACTTACAGAAGACTTTTGAGAATTCCCTATACGGCTCACGAAACCAATGAAAATGTCCGAAAACCGATTGATTCAATAGACGGGAGAAAAAGGGAAAATATTCTGACGGTCTTCAGAAGAAGACAGATGAAATGGTACGGACATGTGGAGAGGGCTAACGACATTCCAAAGCAAGCACCAGGAGGAATCGTTCCGGGACCAAGGGTTAGGGGCCGACCTCGATTAAAATGGACAAATTCCTCCTTTTCTCAACTGACATCACGAACAAGAGACCGAGACGACTGGAGGAGGCTAGCAGAGAGTATCACCTACCAGTCATGAATGACCCAACGGTCTATTTAGGGCTACGGGAGAGAACGAAAGAAGTGTTATACTTATTATATGCACTTGTTTATTTGTGAATGGAAAGGGTACCATGCCACTAGGAGAAAATCTGGTAGAAACGTACGGATGAAACTTATGAAATATTGATCATACTTACCTGAAAAAATATACTGCTAATAAAATAAGAATAAATAAAAAATTGAAAGCAATGTATCATAAACAGTGAAGAAAAGCATGACATGTTCAGAGATTGGTTTTGCGTAAAATCAAGTAGCCGGTATGAGAGTTTGAATGCTGGACCCTTCTGTAACATATTTGATCACTTACGACCGACAATTTGTCGCAAATGCTTCGGGCTACTGCATGAAGATGCTATCGCGATGAACAATAACGCCGGAACAATACCAGCCACACACGAGAGTGATTACGGAGTGACAGCTGAGAGGTTCTGAACTATCCCCTTCACAATCCTGATACTGCACCCAGTGACTGCCGTTCGTGCGACCAATAAGGGAGTGCCTTGGATGATAAGTGATTTGCAACCAATGGCAACGTACAGTATGTGGTCATTCCTGGATAAACATACGATAATAGTTTCTTCTATGATGTAGATGCTTTATTCATGGGGGAACAAATGCATGAACGTCTTTGATCACTACGTGGAATTGCGATATGTACCAAAGTCAACTAATATTTGCTGTCCATCATCTATGTCAAAAGAAAGTACTTCATATAAGAAGTGATTGTTATGGTTTGAAGGATCTTCATATAACAGTGCAGGAGAAAGAGGAAAAACTGAAGTGGAGAAATTTAGTTTTTCCACTTTAGTTTATCATAATTAAAATTAGTTTATCAATGTGAGTTTGTATACTGTTATCCTTAAGATAAGCGAATGATGCGCAGAACATCCGTCAAGAAGTCTAAAAAAGCCAACAACAATAATAATTTTTTAAAAAAGCTTTTCATGAGAAAGAAGGTCCTTCGCTAAAAATGCTTGGATCCAGTTCTCATCAAGTAAGGACTCATGGAACTTCTAAGACCATTCTTGACATAAGATAGGTGTGTGTGAATGTCAAATGGATGCGTTTTATTTCCAACAAACAGACAAATTAATAACACACTCAAGGAACTCGTATGCTTTATTTCGAATTTTAAAACTCGCAAAAGCACACGCACCGCAGGAAATAGACAACACACATCATGGAGTTAGTTACTTCAAATCCCATCTAAGTATCGAAAACCGTGAAAGTTAATGAGTGAAAAATTGATGTGTGGTAAATGGAGTGATAATTTCCGCTTTGAGCCACATCAGAATTAAATCCAGAATATGACTAGCAAATGGCTCAACTTTACAAGTATGGCCACGCAGTTATTTTTCGTTAAAAATCTTTATTGCGGATCATTACTAGCACCTTTTAACTGACATTCAATAGCAGGTTTGCTTTACTAATTGTGCCATCGTCAATTTAATTATCATCCAATGGTTCACTCCGACAGTTTCATTTGTTAGCGATTAAGAACTGCAAAATGGCTACTTCACACTCTGTGCCAAAGCCTTGATTACAGCTTTACAAGACATATAACGGAACTACTGCAGCAATACACGCGTTAGATAAAAACCTAGTAATGTGCTCGAGAGATGCGCACACACACACACGCACACACACATACTATACAGGATGCTGGATGATCGATAACTTTGCAGCAATCAATACGTTGCTAGGCCTCGAAATTCAGTTTTTCCCTGAATGCAAAGAAAAAATTAAATGGGCTTTGTTACGTTAAAAGTTTTTTTTTTTTTTAAAGCACAATAGCAGTAAGAAATGTACCGTATCTCTCAGTCGATACAATGTTCCTTTAAACTTCTTCGTCCGTGCAGCAGAAAATATGAAAGCAAAACCAATGAAATTGTTAGTAATGACACTTCATTAAGTCATTATGTTTCAGTTACATTTCTAGTAACAGTTGATGGGTGCCAGATATCTTTCTTTCTTGTATGAAGTGAAATAATGTTTATTATTGATTTGTCATTCGAAATATGTGTGTAGGTTTGCGCAGCAATTGTAGGAAAACGCTAATCAAAGCTTTATTGTTGGAACTGAACAGTGAACTGGTTGTTTTATACGGGAGATGGACGATGAAGAGAAAAAAGGAAAATAATTTCTATGATTTTCTGCAAATAAATGAGTGAGAAATTACAGAAACTCCTTTCTGCATTTCTGTTGTTCTTTATATTTAAAAAAATAACATTAAATTTAAAATCTTAAAAAAAAGTAGAGCTATTTACACATCGATTGTCGAACATCAGAATGCTATATATAAGCATTTGTTATTATCAGGTTCCTACTAACATTATATTATCAACAGGAATTATTCATCAACAATTAGTTTTGATAACTGAAGCTCGTGGAGCATGTGAATAACAATGTTTACTCTTGACATTATTACTTACAGTAGGATTTAAATTTTTGCCTACGAATTAATGTCATAAATGTGGAGTTATGAGCAGGTGCATATTAGTCTGTTTTATATACATATACCTAATTTATATACATATGCATGGAATTCAAGAATAACAGACTGGTATCCCAGACACATTAAAAAGAAAGCATGGTAGACCACCATGATAGACCGAAGGATCTCCTATATTAAACTCAGTACGACGGAAATAGAGGGGATTGGTGAAGGATAAAGTTGGCATCTTGTGACCTGCAGTCATGGAGAAACCATGACCGAAAAAACGGGTCCATCATGAACATCATGGAAAATTACACATACATATAAGAATTTACTGGATATTTCATATAAAATACTCTTCCTCTTATGTACACCGTCTGTCCAAAAAGAAACCGAACTTTTCGAAAATATAAGAAAATAGTGGCGCCACCTGTTTTATCTTTTTGTTGTCGAAAGCGACAACATTCATTAGTGTTGTGTCAACTGTTTATGACATTTGTCTCATTAGAAACCGAGTTATAGTGCCAATTGTGACAGCGTGTTGTGACGAACGGTCGGTCGTCACGATATTCATGCCGTACGCGACGAATTCTCGCTATCCATCGCTTCAAAACTTCGAGATAAAACTCACCATTGACCGTTTGGACAGGCGGAACGAATTCATTGTGGATAATGCCCTTCGAATCGTAGAAACAAATCAGCATTGTCTTCACTTTTTACTTCTCCAAGCGACTTTTTTTCGGATGCCCCTCTTCTGGTGGTCTCCACTCAGCACTCTGAAGCTTTATTTCGAGGTCGTACTCAAAATACCACGTTTTGTCACCAATATCGATCGTTTCAAGGATGTTTGAGTCCTTACAAGCGGTTTTAATAAAGTCCTTCCAGTGTTCAATTCGATACATTTTTTTGTCGTCGGTCAACTTGTGGGGAACAAATCGCGAATTCAATTTACGAAGGTCCAAACTCTCGGTCAAAATGTTGTGCTCAGTTCATTTTGGAATGTCCAGTTCATCTTCAATCGATCTCAAGGACGTTTTCGGATTTTATTTGATGAAATCACGCACTTTTTGGATGTTAACTTCGCTCAGTCCAGTTTTTGGACGACCTGGCATTTCGTCGTCCTCAAGTGTCTCACGACCACTTTGAAATCGCTTAAGCCACTTGTAAGCTTGAGTACAGGATAAGTATTCATCACCGTATGCTTTTTGATGCATTTGATGCGTTTCGGTAAAACGTTTATCAAGTTTAACACAAAAGTCAATCGCAGCTCTCAGTTTGAAACTCATTTTCCGACCGTTCATCAAAACCCACTGTCACTATTGGCACTATAACTCGGCTTCTAATGAAACAAATGTCATAAACAGTTGATACAACACTAATGACGGTTGTCGCTTTCGACAACAAAAAGATACAACAGGTGGCGCCACTAGTTTCTTCTATTTTCGAAACGTTCAGTTTCTTTTTGTACATTGTGTGTATTAGCCTCAGTGGCATGTCGCGTTAGAGTAAGCGCGTATATAATATCACATTAAAATCGCAGATCCCTATGAAATGAAGCAACTTCATCCCGAATGCTTTCTTTGATTTAATAAAGAGGCAACATGTTTTCAGGTCGTTCATTTACAATTCATGTGCTCACATCCATCTCAAAAATATGACATTATTAAATCATTAGCAGCCAGAGCACACAGATTTTGCTCCTCCTAAGCTTTTAAACCACGAATTGGAAATCATCAAAAATACAGTCATACTAAATGGATACAATTCAAAAAAAAAAAAAATTATCAGTCACTTCCCTACACTTCAACCTAGACAAGAACAAGCCCGTAGGATTCCCATATCTTATGTCAAAAGCATCTCCGAACGTCTGTCAAAAATTATGAAGAAATACAAATTTGCTGCTACTTACAAACCAATCAACAAGATCTATAATTTGCTACCTTCTCCAAAAAGACAAACCCTCACGTATGATGCTATCTGGCGTATACGAAGTTCAATGTTTTTGTAAGATGTCTTACTACGGACAGTCAGGAAGCTCTATTAGTAAACGCATCTCTGAACATCAAGACCTTATCCGTCTTATCAAACCGCACAGATCTGGCCCGCAACACGGAGTTGAAAACCCAAACCATAGGATCCCATGGAAAACCACCAAACTTTTACATAGATCCTTATAAAATATGAGCGTTTATATACGAAAGTGCTGAAGCATTACACAGATCCAATTTAAACCGTAAGGACGTTTTTTTCTTTCCTTAAAGTCTGGGAAATTGTCATCCTTAATTGTGTAAAATAAATTTATGTATGTTATTTTATTTTAATTTAACCTAGTTTATTTTTTATCAGATATATTATTTTAATTCTATAACACGCTACTGCACGCATAGTGGGATTCCATTGTAAGCATGCGCCCTAACTGTGTGTGATTCCTAGTATTGTTTGAATTAACTGTACTGACGATGTCCTAAGATACTCAGGATGAAATATTTCTTTATAAAAAAAAAAGTGGTTTACGTGTATGTTTAGCTAAGAGGCAAAAGTTCGTGAACGAAGGATCCTATGAAATGCACGTCCAGGACCCTCGGTTAAATTTCTTTGGATCATTTATGATTTACATGCTTGGATAGTTCAAGAATGACCGCGAGAGGGCTGTGGACATTACAGTGACTAGTCAAGGGAAAATGGTCCGATACATACGACGTAGTTGGACAGTTTAATGTATCACTAGGGAGGGAAGCTCTCGAGTGATGTATTAAACTCTTCGTTAATATGTCAAGCCATTTCAGCAGCGTGTGTGGGGAGTACACTCTGCTGAAATCTATAGAGATACTTTGACTTCTAAATGCACTTTTTTTTTTTCGTGGCTGTCGTTGCATGGCATGGTATAAAGAGTGTTATGCGATGGATTCAGAAATATGGAAAACGTTTCACGAAGCGGCAATCTCGAGGGAGAAACTGTTTCAATCGAAACGTGGTCCAGCTACGATGATCAATAAAAAAAGAACTTTCAGTTTGCTATCTTGCAGTTTGGTCATGTGATTCTGACGTCATTCAATCATTATTGGCCAAGATAATATGAATCCTAAAATGTATGCCATCCTGGATTACTAAGAGCTCATAAAACTAAAATCGCTTCTAAAATGACACATTTTTCCTGATAAAAAAATAGGAGAAATCTTCAGTTCTGCAAGCAACTGTTAGAATTTCTCGAAATGCCGTTTCAAAGTAGGATATTTTATCCCCAAGACCAGTACACAAAGTAATAAGAAATCGGTGTTCAAAAACTTTGTCTAATCAAGTGTAATTAATATAACGATTTTCTAGGATAACGAAGTTGGTATCTGTGAAACATTACTTTTCACATCGCATTATTGCTATTAATGTTTCTTTATTTGTGACTTGTTTTTATACATTTCTTTATAGCCAATTCTTTAATCAAACCACACATAGTTTATAACTTATTGAAAGTTAGTGCTAGTAAAATTACAACAAAATTCTTGAATCCATCGACAGTATTGATTCGTAAAAATAAGACTGGCAGATGACATAACTTCTTTGTATGCAGCAAAAGTTAAAAATAAAATAAAATAAATAAGAATAAAAAATATCCTAAAATGCAAGGCTCAGTAGAAATGTTAGAAAAAAAAAATAAAGCACTGTTTGGTCATGTGTTTGGAAGGACCAATCATGGAAAAGGATCCGTTGCTACATAAGCGGAGCTGTATCAAGCATACTCATTAACATGAAAAATATTAGCCTTCCTTTGCATGTGAAACTATTTATTCCATGGTCACAGAGATCGTAAAGTTACGTAGTTTGAGTGTAATACCTTCTTTAAGAAGAGAGGGGTTTCGCAATAAAAGTACCTGGTTGCCATGGTACCCGTAATACTTTGCTTGGAATTTTAATATTGCGCAAACAAAACTGCGAACATTTTACCTTGAAAAATACTATTGGAGACAACTTATTTGGGAACAATAACATAAGAATTCTTTCACTATACAGTAGGATATTGCGCATTTATATTTCTTAAATATTGTGTACGATATAGAAGATTTATTTATTGTTTCGTATTTACTTTCGTGTTTCTGTCAGGTTGTTGTACAAATAAATCCGACAATTTCTCTAGAAAATATCTGCTTAGTTACAAAATAACATTTTGAATGTAAGGACATTTTCTGAAACAGATGGTTGTAAATTTTGCGAATGAATCGTTTTTATCTAATTTTGGGATCGAATGTTAACTGATTTTGGTGCTCACTCACTGACGGCGATAAGGCTTGAATATTATAACTGTTTGGTTATAATATTCAAGCATTTTATGTCCATTAACTGTGTGTGTGTGTGTGTGTGTGTGTGTGTGTGTGTGTGTGTGTGTGTGTGTGTGTGTGTGTGTGTGTGTGTGTGTGTGTGTGTGTGTGTGTGTGTGTGAGAGAGAGAGAGAGAGAGATCTGTACCTGTATTAGGTCTTTTCAATCGAGTGGTGAGTTAGCTGCTCCCATATGGAGGCGGAGGTTTTTTCTCTCTGAAAAGCAGGTTTTTCGTTCCTCAAAAACAGACAAGCTGGCTTCGTGAATACACAGCTCTTATTATTATAAGTACTTACGAGTGAATGCAGACTTTTTCTCCTGTGTGCTGTTAGTTTTCCCCTCCTTTTGTACATCCTTTGTAGGCTGGAGGTGGATGACTCACTATCTGTTGCGTCACAAACACCTTCAATAAGAGTTTTCTTAATACTAAAATTAAACAAAGTCCCTTGTCTCTTATTCATATTAAAATTTAAATCTACAGGCCTATTACTTTTAAAAAATCACGGCACTACGGTTTTGAAAATTTCACCTTACAATCAGGGGTGAGTCGGGCCAGGACGAGCCTGGGAGACGCCCTGCTACTTCTTTAAAAATGTCAACATTTTTTAATTCATTATAATAAATTATAAGAATTATAATAATGAGACTTATAATGCATTTCGTAATGCGTTATAAATCTCATTATTTTCGGTCAAAAAACAGCAGCTTGCCGCTCTTGTCATTTTTTTTCAGAAGACAAGGCAATCTCTCTGCCACATGGCCGTCGCAATAATAATAATAATAATAATAATAATAATAATAATAATAATAATAATAATAATAATAATAATAATAATAATAATAATAATGCCGCACTTCGTGCTCTAGATTTTTGTTTCCAAGGTCCCTGGCACTATTTCTTTTAGGACTACACTCCCTCCTTACAATACGAACTTGCGAAGAAAGTATTCAGTATTATTAGATTTGAGAATCGGATATAGACTGCCTTGATCTTCAATTTTAGTGAAAAAATTTTCTTTATACTTCCTTGCTGATTGGTCACTAACATTTGCGACAGATGTTATTTCTTTCAGTTTTGAGAACAGAGGATACGCCGCCCATTGTTGTAATCAGCTTGCAGGCAATTTTTATGATCGGTCATAAACGGCGGTATTCTCTTTCCCAAATGTTGAAAGGTTTCGATGTATGAAAATTAACGATAATTCATGAATATTTCCATGTTTAAAAATATGCCACTTGGTCACTGACATTTGCTACACAGATGTCATTTCCTTCAGTTTTGAGAACAGAGGATACGCTGCCCATTGTTATAATCTGCTTGCAGGCAATTTGTATGACCTGTCGTAAACAGCGTATTCCCTTTCCCAAATGTTGAAATGTGTGAAAATTAACGATACACAGATGTTATTAGGCGTTCTTGGTCTGAGCTTTTAGACATATTCGCGAATATTATTCTCCTCAGAATATTTATTCGTGAAAAATGCTTAGAAAACTAAAATGACAAATTCCAGGAGAACTTCTCGCGGAACACTAGTGTTCCCATTTGGAAAACCCTGGTCTAATTGACGGATTGGTTGAAGAAGTGTGTGTATGTGTATTTTCCAGCTAGCTCGTGGGGGTTAGAAACCACAATCTCTTCGAGTTTTTCATCACCGTCAATTGAAAGAATCGTTCTATGTTTTCTAACTGATGATGAGATACGAACCAGCTACAGGGGCATAATGAGACTTGAAACCGAAACAAAATTTCTAATTCTGTACGAGTTACTTAATTGAACCCAGCTATGTTTCATGAACTAAAAGCGTTCATTTGTAACTCTTATATAACTTAAATTATTTTCTTGTTTTATATTTTCAGAAGTGCTAAAAACATGGTGCTAAATATAATATAACTATGGTTGAAATTATGTAATTAAACAAGTAGCAGCTATTTTTGTATGAATTAAGTGAAGTTAAGATAATAGAAGATATTGAGTTTTCTTTATTTTAGTTAGAATATTTCTACTTATAGAATGAAAAATAATAAATAAAAATCTGTATAATCCAGTCTACAGTTTTTCGATTATAAACTCGCTTAGCTCACCTATGATAATAATGAACTATACGTTAACACCCTGGTTGGGATTAACATAAAAATGCTTAAATACGATGTTGTAGAAATGAATTTTAGTAAGCATTCCCTAAATTATGTATTTTGTATAGTTTGTCATCTAAGCTGGAATAAATAGAGGGAACTATTAGAGATCGTTTTCAATCGAAGGTGAGTTAGCCGATCTCTTACGGAGGTAGCAGGGTTTTTTCTTGCGGAAACTCGGGTTTTTCATCCCGCATACAGACTAATCGGCCCTTCAGAACACTCGCAATTTACAGACAAAAAATACTAGTTGTGGTGGTGGTGGTAAGCGGTAGATGGAGATGATTGGTAGTAGAGGCTCGGTGTAGTGGTGGGATGACGGAGAGTTGTACAGTAGGTGTCCTCCCGCGATGAGTCTTCGGACTCCTTGGAGGTATCAGGAATAATAATAATAATTTTTTTTTTTTACTTTACAATTTTACTTCATCTTCGAATTTGAAACAAAGTGAGTTTCTTTTTTATTGGTGATTAGAATACGTATCTGGAATTCTCTTCCTCTCTCTCTTTGAGAGCTCATGAGATCCCCTAATGCCATTGCATTTAGGAAACCAAGCGAAAAAAGTATACTAATGTTGATAGTTCAAGCTTTACCGTTTAGTACTAGTTCCATAACGAGAACACTATATGGGACTTCAGGAAATTATAAGGCCCAATAAAACAATATGCGATTTTCATCGTAATTTGAGGAACTTGGGCGCCAAATTGTGTGATACTATCTATATGGTCCCTTAAAAGAGAATGCTGTGTGGGATGCTGGTTGTCGTTGAGATAAACAACTAACTAATCAACAATCAAAATGAAAAAAAAATGTGAGTGTAGGAAGAGACATAAAATCTTTTCTAAATTATAGAAGTGGGTGCTAATGTAGTACATGACGCCCACATAGGAACAAAGCAGGAATATTCAAGGAAATCTCGAACGCCTTAAATAAGATTCATTAATAGAACACTTATAGAGCGATTTTTTATGAAGAGTATTAGACTTAGAATGGGTGTGTTCTGAGGTGTGGCTCCTGTAATTGATGAAATTCTCCCCCTCCCACTTAAATTGCTATTAAGAAACAATGTAGATAGATAAAAACGTAATTATTCCGTTTGAATCTGTAGAACGCGAATGTTTTATACATATCAGCATTAATCTATAATAAATTTAGTTTAATCCTTCATCCAAGTGTAAGAAAACAAAGTTTGCGCCTGAAAATATATTCAGGACCTCTCCTATTACTTCTGCCTTAGTATCACCACTTCTGGGTCTGCCTCCCACTGACGAGTCCTAAATAAAGGTCGAAACCGATCTGGGTAATGGTCCTTACCTTAATGCATAGCATTATACATGTCCGCAAGGAGAGGTGCTTTGCATTATGGGAGATGCTGAGACAAGGAGTGATGAGAGTTTGGTCCACCTTTGCTGCGAGTTGCCTAAGTGTTGCACCACCTTGCCTTAGTCCTGCTTTTCAGGCGCAAACGTTGCTTGCGTACACTGGGATAAAGGATTAAACTAAATTTATTATAGCCTAACGAAGTGCAAAAGAAACTTCCAACAGCATTAATCTAGTTTCAGTGGAAAATATTTTTGGATGAAGACTGTCATGCTGTTTCGCTGCAGTTTTTCTAACTTTTATATTCTGTTTTTCTAAACAAACAAAAATGAAGATAGAAAGATATTTTAACCAGAAACATCAACAAAAATATCATAGATTTTCAAACCGTGTTTAAAAGTTAAAGAAAGATGAATAAATTCTTTACATAGCAGTACCTATGTAAATGAGCTATGCATCACTGTTTATCCTTTACTATATTTCGCAAATTTACTAACTCATTCTGCTTTCTATTTCACTTTTCCTGTAGATAAACTTATGGGGAATGTGGATATTCTCCAAACTTTCTTCAAAGCCTGCAAAACCATGAATAGCAACTGATAACCCTCGAATATACCGTCCAATTGGAAGCCCATCGACCATTTTTTTTCAGATTCTCTCATCCTCTTGGCTTTAGTAAACTTCCATTTTTTCCCCTGTCAATATAGCAGTGAATTTTCCCGTCAGTCATTTTTCTTTTTCCATATGTCAGTAAATTCTTTGCAACCTATAAACCGCAAACACTATTGTGCTACAGATTTTATAGCGCCCGTGTGCAGGATCGCATAGCATTTTTACAGTATTGCATTTTATAGTCATCATTTTGCTGATTAAAATCTGTAGCACGAGATGTATAAAAATCTGCAGAATAAAATCTGTAGCAAGATAACTATAACAATTCGATACTGTAAAATTGTTGTGTATTCGGAAATTTTAACTTTTATATTAGGCTGTCATTATTTGTAGGAGAGGGCATCATAGAAAATCGAATGCCTTGGATGGCTACATTTTAGGCGCTTTACATAACAATATTTAAATTATATTTGTCATTCCATTTGTATACATGTTTCAGCTCAATAAAGCGTAGATTCATTTGTTAAATTTGTAGTTATCTCAATTTTAATTTAAATTCGATAGTTTTAAACCAAAAATTCAAAGCATAAAAGATCGGAAATGATGCCAGACAACAGGATGTCAGACAATATATTTAACAGATAAAATATCATTAATAGCTTGAAATTTCAGCGGTGGTTACAAAACAAAATCAGATATCTTTATTTATCCTAATTATCCTTCTACTACGCATTACAATGTTCACAGTCTCACCCAGTCATCATTTTCTTGTTTTCATAAACACAAGCTGTTTGATGAAGAAGCATGCAGTAGTTAGATGGACATGAGCAGCTGCGTGTGAGACATTCTTAACAATTTACGTTTTATCGATTAAGCTGTTTAATTCATACGCTAATAGGATTGGTTGAAAATTGTATTACTAATGAACCAAAGGGAAACATTAATTACAATTTCTCCTTTACGTGTATGCCATGCAAATGTTAACTTGAAGATGAGTAAAGGCAACTTCTTGTAAATAACTAAGTTGATGTTTGAAATATTACATTGTGTGTGGATGGTCTAGGATTAATTGGAATGATCAAGAAAAATGAATTCGCACGAACGAATATCATCGTGAGTAACAGCAACTGATATACATTCTTACAGGTAGCTCGTTACAATCTCCTAGACTTGCAATTTTGCAAATGAAAATTTAGGACATCGCAAAGGGCTTTCATGCAGTTATTATACAATTACCATAAACATTCAAAGTTCAGCTGCGGTAAAAGTGCATTTATTCATTTGCGAAGTGGAGAAATCCATTCACTGGATTCACTTTTGTTTCGAAGGTTAATGCATTTGTATTATCGTCTTTATGAGCATTAGCTCCATAATAACAATAAATAATGATTATTATTGTTATTTATAAGGATAATTATTCACACTAAACGTTGATAAGGAAATTAGGATAATTTTAAGTGCAAATATCAGTCACCCACACAAGAAATTATATGCGCTACATGTAGTCCACAATCTTAATATTTTTTGTTTGTTTCTTTGCAAACAAATTATGCATTCCCTGCTTTTAATTTATCATTACCTTTAAAGTGTAGTTGTCTGAAATAGAATTTACAAATTAGGATTCAGCTGCGTAACCGAGGGATAAATTAATGAGATGGAGACTCTCTCTAGTCATATTTTTATATTAGTTAACCACTGTAGTCGATTGCACTTTACGTCTTCCGTATTTACGTTTTTATTTCTGCTGACGATTTTAAAAGGAAATACAATATTTCAATTAGCGACTTAAAATGTTTAACGCGCGCTTCCAAAAATGAATCTTTATCTGAAGTTAACGAAGACTTTTCATTTATCCTAAGTTAGGATTTGGCGCATAGTATACAGCAATTTTAAACAGAAAAAAAAAATTCAGTTCACCATTAATTTTAATATTCACAACGACGGCAATTTTCACTTTCTTAACCTCAGTACTGCTGATGATATACTGTAGGCTAATGGATATCGCATTTCACCGAGTTATTATCATTTAAGACAAGAAAATAAGGAGTAAAGGGTAAATTTAATTTTGCGATGTTTCAATTAATTTTTATTAGCTTTCCTCAGGTGAATGCTTTTGCAGAACAGGATTAATGCATTGCCCTAACTATAAATATGGTTGAAGAAAATTACGTGACCTCGTTAATAGTGCAAAATTAGCTTTAACAAACCGACTGACTGCTCAAGATTGATTTTTTAAAGGTCCACTTAAATCGGGATAACTTTTAAAACTTGAAAATGATGAAAAATTAATCTTTTTTTTTTTTTTTTTTTTTTGTTATGAAGCCACAACTTTGTTCTTGGCTTTCCTATTTGTGAGGTTATGATGTTAGGGCTCCTCTCAAAAATATAAAGCTTAGCAGTTCTATATAGGCTGTTCAATAAGTAATAAGACTATATTTATACAGAAAACAGATTACCTTTAATCGTCATCATTCACATGGTATTTTTCGAAGTAACTACCGTGAGACACGATGCATTTGTCCCAACGTAGCGTCCACTTCTTAAAATACATGTGGAAGTCCGTTTTTTGAGAGTTCTTTCAAAACCGTTTCCGCAGCTTTTACACATGCTTTGTTGCTTTCGAAATGGCGGCCTCTTAGTGGTTTCTTGAGCTGAGGAAACAGCCAGAAATCGCACGGTGCGAGATCAGGAGGGTGTGGTAGGATATCTGTGTTGTTCTTCTGCAAAACGTCTACTACACAACCCGCAGTATGTGGCCTTGCATTATCGTGGTGCAGTAAGAAGCGTTCTTCAGCAATGGACGCTTCCTTTTGACGTGTTTGATGATAATCGCTGCTGTGTTGATCATTGTCTCTGTGATGGACGTTGAAGGTCTTCCCTCACGTTCAAAATCTTCCACATTTTGCCTTCCTTCCTTAAAAGTTTTATGCCAGCGAAAAACACTTGCCCTCGACATTGCTTCATCGTGGAAAGCTTCGCGTATCATGTTAAAAGTGTCCGATGCCGATTTTTGCAAACGCACACAAAATTGAATCGCATAACGCTGTTCCAAGGACGCTTCCATTTCGAAGACTGGTCGGGCCTCGAAGGCGCGCCGAAACAAGCTTGCGTTTAGTCACGTGACACTCTGGGCACATAAGCCCGTATACGCCATCTATCAACCTCTTTTGTTAATACAGATAGCAACATTTCTTTATTCCACAGAAATTAATATTGTGATGAGTGGTTTCGCCACAGTAAAATTAGTCTTATTACTTATTGAAACTCTCACGTATAACTGAAAAAAAAAAAACTACAAAGAAATAATTTCAAATATGCATAATCGTTTTTCTTTTATTTGAATAAAACTTAACTGGTAATACGAAGATCTTGATCAGGATAAAGAAGTAGAAATGATCAAATATTTAAATGATGTGAAATAAATAACGACAATAACAAAGAAACTTGCTAATGGGTTTGTTTGTCTTTATAACTCTCGATGATATTTCAAACACTCTCTCACTGCTTCAAAGCTAAATAATTGTCAAGGCGAATGTAAGATCATGAAAACTTTATATTAAAAAAAAAATGTATTTTCTATAATGAAATATGCCATTTCTTTATGCAAAGTGGTGAGCTAAGTAAGCAAAGTAGTAGAATTACACCTGGTGATAAAGGTCATCGTCCATCTGCCATTCCTAGTTCCACAGAGGTTTAGATTTTCCTAAATTTAAGGGACGTGGGCCCATTTCTACGTTAGGTCCCTCCTAGATAGTCTGCTCTAGAGTGATCCTCTGCTGTTGACTGGGGATATATTAAAGACTACCAGCAGACCCACAATGTGAAAATGTAAGCATAGCATTACTGCCGCCCATCACCAGAGCTCGAAGTACTTCACATTGCAATGGCCAGAATATGAGTTCCATCAGCGTTTTAGACGTTTTAGTCCTAGATATTGCAATCAGTATGCCTTGGATATCTGATTTTCCCTTTCAGTCGTTTCCGACCGTAGATGACTTTGTAGGCATTGCCCACAAAGTACTCTTCGTGAGAATTTTACAGGGTAGTTCAACATTGCTTTCCCCAATCCCCCCAGTTTTATCCGGACTTGGGACTGGCATATGGCTGGGACGTATTCATGACTGTAATCCGTGTGTGTTCACGGGGCTGGTTCGCCTGTTCTGGAGGACGAAAAAACAACCTGAGTTTCCGGGTGAAAAAAATCCCCCTATCCGTATGAGACCGGCTAACTCACCTTTAGTCAAAAGTGACCAGATGAAGGTTCCTCATCTCACTGACGGGAATTGAACCCAGGTCTTTTCGATCAAAGTGCGTCTTTATCCTCGAGGTGGTCGCGATTTCAAATCATAATAGGCCATGCCTAATACTAACGTAACTAGGCCTAATATACGTATAAGGAGGAGGATATTTCGTCCTTATTAGATGATTAATTATCTAGATTAGGGAATTCTTTCACCCGTCTGTAATGACTGAGCTACGGAGGCTTGTCTTGAATATCCCAATAAAAAATGTCTTCAGTTACTTTTTAGGCACAACACCCTTAAATATGCTTAGATATTAATTATGTAGCATTATATTTAGTCCTTAGATCCTCCGTAGCTCAGTCGGTATAGACGAAGCCTTTTCGGTATAATCAAACCCTGGTCGGAGAGACCTGGGTTCGATTCCCGTCCGTGATGTGAGGAACCGTCTGGTCCCTTTCGACTAAAGGTGAGTTAGTCGGTCTCATATGAAGATTAGGGAATTCTTTCACCCGTAAACTCGGGTTTTTCGTCCCCCAGAATAGGCAAACTGGCCGGTAAACACAACTATGTATCTACATACATAGGACACACTGGGAGGCATACGGCTAACTACTTTATCCTCGAGGTGGTCGCGATTTCAAATCGTAATAGGCCATGCCTAATACTAACGTAACTAGGCCTAATATACGTATAAGGAGGAGGAGGAGGATATTTCGTCCTTATTAGATGATTAATTATTTTGAAAGAGCGCTCTAACACCGTCTATATTATCTGTAAGCTCAAAATTGAATGGAATCATCTGAGATGAGTGTAAATAACAAATCATTCAATTCGAGTGTCGTGAAGTGCTGCTGAAAGATGCGAGATAATGTAAGATAACGACAAAAGATTGTCGTTATCTTACATTTGTTTTCAGTTGGTCTGAAACACAAAAAGAAAAAGATAAAGATATATAGAGGATGTGAAAGGGTGGGGAGAATCGCGCTCCTCCCAACAAAATTCAGCGCTAGTTTACTTAGTTTTCCTGGTTGTAACAAACGCTTCAGCGGTGTTCTTCATCACCGTACCGGAATTACGGAGACCGAAATTGAGGGATATTTTTAAGGCGACAATAATAAGGTAGCTGTCCAGTTTCGAGAAAGTTCAGTGAAAAGTTCTCCATAGAATTAGTGTGTGGTTACTGAATAAAGTAATTTGGTTTTTCTTATCAGAGCGTCGTACCGGGCTTAGAGGTAATAAAGTTGTCAACAGCGTGAATGATGTTTAATCAATTCTTGCCTCCATCGTATGAGTTATGTGAGGTTTTTCCTCCAGAATGTGTCAAAAATAATTGGCCGAGCCATGGAATAATCACTCGATTATGCACTAATCACTGGAACTTAAAGTTTTAATTAGTGGCAATTTGCTTTGCCGTAATCTCACACCGGAATGATTGAGGGAATTCCTTTTTTTATATCATCTTTTTATCATCTCCTGCCTTATCTCTAATTACTGTCAAAGTATCGGATGTCAAAGAGGAAGGATGAGATGTTACCTTTACCAAATAGCAGCGTGGTTAGTTAGTGTTCCAACTTATCAGCCGCTATTAAGTGCAGCAAAGAGTGAGATTCGTATTCCTGCTCTGGAAGCAGCGCACCGTTACCTGGGTGTGTGATTAACAGAGCGCTTTTAGGGGGCCCCTGGTTTTTGATAAACAGATCGCATGACCTGCTATTTCGTTACTGAAACCTCATTGGCTAAAGAAGTTATCTGAATAGTTTTAGTCATCAAAAATAATGGTGAATTCATCGTACAAATATCTATTGAAATTATTAACTTTTAGATTCAAGGAAATTCAACAGCAGCTATTTTACAAGTATGGACTAAAGAATTGAAGTCAGATTGTACATCAAATATTAAATTCAACTGCCAGCTTCAGTAATCTGCACACTGTTGTCAAATAATGTGACAGCCTCAGAACATTTGCAGTAAACATATTTTTCTAATAAAAATCAAATTTCAAAAATCAGAAAGCTATAAAAACGAATATTATTTATAAAATTATTTAGTTTTAATTAAGTAATTAAAATATTTTAAAGAGTATCCTTTTTTTATTATCACTATATTCATACACCTTAAACTATAACTGATAAATTTCTTACTTAATGCTGAAGTAGGCAAGATGTTTTTCAATTGAATCCAATACCCTTGGAGGGTAATGGATAGCAATGCTGTAGCCAATGAAGTTCTAACTGAGGCTCGGCTATTGCTGTTACCCTTCTGCCATGATCAGAGCTTTAATTAATAATAATAATGTTTTTCAATTTTAAATGGAGGATTTTGAGTTATTTTGTATTGCATATATTTTAATTGTTTGGTATCGCTTAACGACTTGTGTTATGACTGTTATGTTATTATGTTATATTTTTCATAAGCTCTGAGCGATTTCAAATGTGCATTTAAAAACAAATGCTTAAAATAAACGTTTTGGTGTGCTATGGAGTTTAATAAATTTAACGTTTAGTTCCTTTTGCGATAATCTCAAGAATCATTTTGAGATAACATCAAATTAATTTTATTGAACAGAAATAGCAACACCACTTAAAGTATTTTATTTAAATTACTTTTGTACTATTTTTTTAGGATTTCATGCATTTGGTGGAGTTGACTTCGAAGGAACCTTCTTTGTAGACACAGAGATCGATGATGATTATGTTGGATTTATATTTAGGTGAGTAAAATAGGTAGAACCAGCAGTATATTAATGGTTTTTCGCACCATACTTTTGCGCACCATACTGTTATTATGCTAAACGTGGTAGGTAATTTTTATATCTAAAAATGAATTCCAGTTTATTTTTTATATCATACAATACTATTTTCTCTGGCCAGCCTTAATAAAATTATTTCCTTTTCTTTTTTTTTTTTTTGTTACAAGATTCTGTATAATGATTTCCTTCTTAAAACACATTTAACTTACATTTTTCTATAGTACAAAATTACAACCATAAACAAAGCAAATCAATAAAAAATTAAACTAGTAGATTCTCTTTAAATCTTGCCTGAGGAGGCTAACTGATTTAGAAAATAAATACAACGGAAGGAGCGATCAAGAAATATCCGAAAGAAAAGATAAGTCCACATGACACACGCACACATAGAAGAATTAAAATCTTGGAAGTAAAAATTCCTTGTCCCCTCAAATGAAACAAACGATCTCTTTAAGAAATAAAGCATAATAAAAACAACGGTGTTCTTATCATGGAAAAGGGGGTTGTTACTTTTTGGACTAAGGATTTTTATTTATTTAATTTTATTATTATTTTAAAGTTATTTTTACATAATCTGAAAACTCTGGTCTAGAGACGAAATATGGAGTTTTTCCAAGACACTTCGGGGTTCCTATAAGCAGGGTGGGGGTGATGGTAGCACGCCAGGCGAGGAAATTTATCTCTCACCAACTGAAGAATGGGTGAAGAAAGGTAAGCAAAACAGGTGTTTGATGCCAAGGTGGCAGGAAAGAGATCCAGAGGAAGACCAAGGTCTAGCTGGATTGATTCGGTCAGAATTGCCTTAGAAGCACGAAGTGTTAGATATGACAATATTGGAGTGATTACAAGTAATAGATTGATTTGGAGGGAAAATTGTTGACAGGAGATTAATAATAATGTAAACTTAATTATGTAGATCCGACATAGTAACCTGAACATCCCTTGGGGGTACATATCAGGAAATTGATGAAGATGATGATAATGCAATCCATTAGATCAAGTATTAATGGCAAATCAATAAATATTTTCAACTTTATTAAGAACTAACGCTATTAATCCATCTGGAATGTGCGAACACTATCCTTTCTCCAAGCAGTTAAATAGAGAAATGTTTTTATTTCAGCTTTTAGTATTTTGTTAACAAAACTCTAATGATGGTAAGTATGGATATCATAGGGGCAGACAACGCCCCTATGAAGAACAGATTTGGTTTCGGAAGTACATCTGAGATAAAGACAACAACAGATTTTGATGATTTTTAAAAACATGCGTTTATTAAAGTGACACAACTCTGACGATCTCTGCAGAATAAATTTAAGATATGCAAATTTGTACGTTTTTAATAAACAGTCAATATATACTCAAATAGTGTCCAGGTCAAATAAGCATTTTTCTTTTTATTCATGATTTCATACTTAGACAGAAATGATTTACGTATAGCATTATATCCAAACCATGAAACATTTTCATCTTTTATAAGAGGAACTTTGAGAGCTCTCATCTCTGGAAAAGCTCTTATAACTTGATATCCGGGTGCAAATGGAGTGGAATAACACACAGCTACACTTAAAATATCTTGTTAAAAAGATTCCTTAAATATAAGAACGGCATTATCAGTACTAGATCGATGTGCTTTTGACAATTTATGATATAAATTCTTAAACAAGACGATATCAAAATAATTTAAACAAAAATGGTATGAATGTTAAGCCGCGAGCCAAAAGCTGTTGATTCGATAAAAATTTCAATTTCAGTCATATTAGAATTTTTACAAATTTAGAATGATAATATTAAAGCCAGTTTTCTTATTGCAAATATTTTTCTTGTTTTTGATTTAGTTTTATACAGGGGCGATTCGTTCATAGGAACTGCGGCACCCCCAATTTTTCTCGATATATGAATATATAAATATTGCTTGTAATATTTAATTTTATTATCAACAATCCTATACAATTCTTTTATTTTGTATAAAAAATAATAATAATCCATCTTGTAGCACTTAGGAGGGCGCTAGCAGCACCGTGTTTACCACAGTGTCATATTGCTACGCGCACAAGCATATGCACGTCATAGTGAGATGCGAGCTATTAGCGTAATGCGGCACTGTCCGTCGCGCAGTTCCACTGTTGTTTATATGCAGTTTGCGCTAGTAGTAGAGTGTTCGTAGTGCTTATCGTGTTTACTCCGTCTCTTTAAATATTTGGACATTACAATTAAAGACATAAGATTTGTTGTAGTTTTTATTTTAGAACATTATTGGGGTTATGATAATGGATTTTATTTTTAAGTCATTTTGAATTATACAAAACTGCATAATTTTATCGATAAGAAACAATATTGTTTCATGTTTATTTTTTTTTTAAAATGTTTACCATAATTTTGATATTTTATCCAAACACGCATACACTGTACTTACAGTGCGTATGTCTATTTCGAAAGTTGCAGCACCCCCACGATTTCAAGCCACGAGCCGTCACTGGTTTTATACAATGTATACATTCCTTCGTACCTGATGTCTTAATACTTGGAAACTGAGCTAACTTGGAATTGACTTATGCGTATCGTAACAGACAGAATTCCCCTAAGTAGTTTGTCTCCTATAGGAACAATAGGAAGAACGATATGTCTTTACCAAAGTGAATGTGAGGGGTTGTCCGTTTATGAAAAATGACTCAATGGAATTTGCTCTTCGATCAGCAGAACAATCCAAAATCGTGTATCGTTGTCCGTGCACTCTCTCTCTCTCTCTCTCTATCGTTCTTGCTTCCCGGATCCGTCCGTCCATGACTAACAAGTGAGGTTTCTTTTAAAACGCTTCGATATTTCAGTTCACTCAAGGTACGAAAAAAAAAAAAGTGTTTCTCATTTCAGTGTTCGATACGTTTCTTGCGGACGAGAAATCCATACAAAATGTACTCTGCCTGCTAACCACACGTTCAAGGCTTAAAAGCATATCCTTTAATTCCCATCCCTCTCTCTTTGTCTCTATCTCCAACACGATGTCATGATTACGATAATTGTGAGCGATTAAGAAAAGAAAACGTGTGTTTTTAACGGTTGTTCAGTTTTCTAACGTAACTTTCGCACTGATATCTGTCTTGGCACGTCCGCTAGGAAATAACTGACTCGTCTGTTGTCCTTTTCTTTCTTTCTTCTTCTTCCGGCTTAGATTTAATTATAGCGTTCGTTGTTTTTTCCCCCTCCTCCTCATCCACAGTGACTGCTCGACCGGCAAGGCATGCACGGAAGTGGTTCTTTCTTTAAACCTAAGTAAGAAAGAAAAATGGCACTTCGTTATGGTTTTCTTAAAGACGTACTCGGGAGAATAGCGTGTGTTTACCCCCAGTTTGGATCGCTACGTTAGAGCAAGGGGAAAGTAAAAGGATGCGCTTCATTGGTTAGATGTCCGTTGCGAGAAGTTCCTTTCTGCAATCTCCAAGTCAGTTAATGCAAAAGCATCTCAAAAATTAATCTCGAACCCAAAATGTGCAGTTCAACAAAGCAATGTTGATCGATGACCTTAGCCTCGGGACGGGGATTTCGCACTCGTAATGCTTGTAACAAGTTGTTTTCCCCTGCACTCAATCACGCGGTTTACTACCATCGAGCATTCTCCAGGTGTGTGGTCTTCTTCACAATAAGTTTTTACGTATCATTTTGTAATATAATTTAAAGCAATGATTACGCAATTTAGCACATATTTGGAGTAACTTATAAATGGACCTCATCCATGTATTGCATTAAATAGAGCTCAGCTTCACCGATTTATTGGGAAACAGTTTTAACCCTGCGGAGCTCGCAGCTGATCTGACAGATACATGCAAAATGTTTAATATAAATATTGTCACACAATTCAGTGTATGGCTTGGAGGTCATGAGTAGCTGTGCATTCATATGTTACGAGTGATATTTCACACTGTTTATGCAGCCAGTTTTGGTTTAACACGTATTATGTAAAGGTTTATGATATTTGACAGTAAATTGTATCTGAGAGATACCGCGACCTCCGATGTCAGTATAGTATGATTTATTTATTTTTTTTTTTATTCTTTGTTCAATAATTTCTAGATTGTAGCTGAAAATAAATAAACCATCATGTATTACTGAAATAGAGAACCAAAGGCTATTTATCATACATGTCCTCTAGGAGATGTGCTTTACATTTATGGAAAATACTAAGGAAAGTGATCTGGAGCTTACTCCACCTTTACCACGAGTTACCCATAAGGTTGCTTGTGCTTGCATCTGCCGAAACTTTTAAGTTTCTATATATTCGGTACGAAATTCTTGTAGTTTCTATATTCGGCTATGAAATAATATTGGATTCAATATCCACTTAATTTTTACCATCATGTATTATATTTGCAGTGTTTTTTCTTAATGTTTTATTGCAATTTAGCACATACTAGTAATGAATGTATCTCTCAGATAGACTGCGACCTACGCTGCAATTTTTACCACTGCGAGCTCCCGAGGGTTAAAATAGCACGTTACTATGCATCATGTTATTTTAATATTTTATTTTTTCTTCTTCTTTGAGTTATCCCGAAAAATATATTTTAATTGGGATATTCAAATCTAAAAGTGACTTTTAAAACATTTACATCGATACTACGTGCATTAAAGAAAAAAAAATTAACTGCTCCAAGAATAACAGTGGGAAAAATTCAAGAATATGTTGAAACATGTAGTGCCTTGTCCCTCTTTAACAACTATTCTCTATAAAGTGTGCAGTATATAGATAAATATCTTGTTAACATGCAATTACGATTAAAATCACATGTGTATGTAAAAGTCAAACAAATAAAACATTTAATGAAGGCAATTTTGCGACATGATAATAATTTGAAATTCTGTTGGAAAAATAAACGTCGATAGGCAATAAGTTACGTGAATGCAGATCAAACCTTTATTGAAATATATATATATATATATATATATAATCGTGTCATATCACGAGCACCTACTAAATTGACAAAAACCTTATAGTTATCTCCTTCAACATAACTTTTTTTTTTTTGCTTTAGCTACCAAGATAACTCCAATTTCTACGTCGTCATGTGGAAGAAAAACACACAGACATATTGGCAAGCTACTCCTTTCCGTGCGGTTGCCGAGCCTGGTATCCAATTGAAACTTGTTACCTCGGAAACTGGACCTGGACAGTTGATGCGTAATTCACTTTGGCATACGGGTGACACAGATCACCAGGTAATGTGAAAAACAGTATAGCTGTAGAATTTTAAAAAGAATCCGTTATGGTGTGTTTCTAAACAGGTGTTAGCTTTATTATGTAATGTTTATGACTATTATTATTACAGATAATAATATTCATAAGCAAATATTCATAACAGTTTCGGGAAGGTAGATTGTGGAGCAGTTGCGAACTCCCGTTTGCAGGGATATGTGTTGATACAGTAGATGTTAGTGTGAAGTTCGCAACAAAAAGAAATCTTTACAATGCTTGTACCTCAACTACAGAATGGCTAACATCGATGCTTACCGGAAGTGAATATGTAGCTACCATAGAAACATGGAAGTATGTCGTATCCGTCTTAATCAGATAAAAAAAAACAACTATTTTATCATATACAGGGACACGCCAGTAGTGTCCGGCGCCTGTATGCAAAACTTTAGTTGGCGCCCCTATACCCCTCCCCCAGAAAAAACAACAAAAATAATTTGGAAAAAAATAAAGTAATTTATGTTATTTGGCAAGGAAATCATTTGCGAATTGCACCTTATATAGTTTAACGTAAATTAACAGATAAACTTACAGTTTTATAAAAACAAAAATATTAAATATTTTTTGGTACAAAATTAACTATATTTTATTTGGCAAGAAAATCACTTTGTCATTTGCACTTTGTATACGTATAAATAAGAAACATATAAACTTACAAGTATATAAAATAGGAACATATTAAATATTATTGAGTAAAGAAATAGATAAATAAATATTTAAACATCGTTCTCTTATACGACTTTTAATTTGTATGGTACTAAAGTATAATGCTGGAAGATGGAATTCCCACAATGCAACACAAAAATAGACGCATCAACAGGTTATATAGTGTTTCCACTATTCTGCTACTCTTTACAAGCACGGTTTGCATTAAATCATTTGCTGGAACTATATGGTGTCGTTTATTCTGCAATCATTGTCACAGCAAATGATCTCACTGTATTATTTTTCCCCGTCTCAAAATTAAATCTTTAGATTTTTGTGATTTGAATGCTTTTATTTTAAAACTTCTTCTGATAATACAAAAGCAAATCTGTTTCGAAATTTAGCCTTTTTGCAATGTTGCTTCTCAAATGTGACTAGCTCACTATCATTTAGTTCACAATGAACTAAAAGTGTCAAATTGATAAAAACTGTCTGAAATCCCGGACGTATCGAAGCCTCGATGAAGTAGCTGAGTCATTACTGCAACCATCTATGATATGAAGTCATTCTGAACAAAATTAATAACTCAAAAACGAATACAGTTTAATGAGTAGGTGTTTGCTGTTTATTCATTTTATGCTTGAAAATTGGCGATGAGACTAATTAAAATACATTTGTCTGTTATAGTGGACCTATCAGCCAATGGATCTACAGATAGAAAGCATAATGGATTACTCTTTCAGTTCTAAATCTGCTTCTTTGCAGTTTCATTAAACCATAGATGTTTAACACTTCCACAGTGAGAAGTCTGTTAAATTGTGGGTGGATGACAAATGAGAAAAGTGAATATCCACGGCAAACTTTCTTAGAGTGGTCACTTTAAGATCGCAGTTAGCATCAACAGATCATGCGGTTTGTATGTTTTTATTTATTCAATTATTATTTTTATTGGTTGGTCGGTGATCGATTTAGCATCCAGAAAAAAAAAAAACACTTGCAAAAGCAATTCTTGTTTTTAAGAAGATAAAATGTGTTGCCTTTGAAACTTTTGATTGCACTTTCGGTTTGTTTGACTTGTCATCCCCACGTGAATGAAATAAACATCCTGGAATATGCATAAGAGTTAGGCTATTGCCTTTTATCGATGGCTGTTTCGCAAATATTTTTCAGTTCATCAGACAACATCGAGAAAGATATTTATGAATTCAAGAGTTAGAAGCGATCGGTAACAGATGTAAAGTTAAAATGCAAGTTTGGAAATCTGAGAACAGAAATATTTTAAGCCGAATAAAGGTTTAATCGGTTAAAAGGTTTAATGCGATAGCTTTTTATGATATAAAAAGCTATCGAATATATTTTCACCCCGATGGTTTCTTTCTGTGCAAAGTTTGTTTCCTGAGTGGGGTTGACCTACCCTGGAAACAAATGGCTGTAGATCAAAATGCCCAAAGATCGCTCTAAATTCTTGAATTGCACCCACTTTCTTTGAAGTAGGTATGTGAGGGCTATAAAATGTAGTAGCTGGCAGATATAATGTACTCTGGTGAGAGAGATTACACACCTGAACGCGTTTTATGTTCCTGCACTGACTGTATCTGATTTACGTTCTTAGGTCCGCTTGTTGTGGAGAGATCCCAGGAATGTTGGCTGGAAAGAGAAGATGGCGTATCGCTGGCTTCTGCTGCACCGACCTAATATCAGTCTCATCAGGTAAGCCAACAAGTGAGAGAAAAATGAGTGAAAAACTGATTTGTCGAAAAACTTTTAAGAGAGGTAACGTTAAGAAGTTTTAAAAGAAAATTATTGTGTTTAAAATGATAAATTGAAGTCATGTGTGAAGAGATTTTCTTAATTTGAAGTCAGTAATTCACCTTGTTTACTCAGTACATGAAATGGTTGCTAAATTTAGATCTAATTGCTTAGAAATTTGAAGGAGCATCCAATTTAAAAAAAAATTGAAAAAGTGTATGTTTCGTCGATTAAACCGGTTGTTGAAACGTGCCAATTATTTTCCACAATTAATTGGCACGTTTTTTTATTTATTTATGAGGAATAAACTTTAAATGACTGGATTCTTCAGTGTGTGTGTGTGCGTGCTACACATCTACACGTTACTAAACAAAGTAGTCATGCTAATATTGCGCTCAGTCGATATTCATGACCCATTCGTTGGAAAAATCGGGGTCTAGAACGCAAAGAAGCTTTATATTTTTCTTTTTTTTCATTGGAAGGTCAGTTAGCCAGTCTTGTGAAGGTAGTGGTAAGGTTTTTCGCCCGAAATCACGGGTTTTTCATTCACACAAAACAGGAAATCGTTCTTGGCGGATTCGAACAAACAGCTCCCCCACACAACCAGTTAATGCTATTGGATCCCTTTTCTAAATATGCACATTTCTTTTCTGCATAAGTCACTCCAACGCGATCAAGATTTGTAGCTGCATTAAAAACTGAAATGACCAAAACCACTTGAAAAATTTGTTTAGCGGAGGGAATGTCTATTTCATATCTCACCCATGAATGAGTACTTGGCCACGGACTTCAAAAAGGTGGTCCGTCACA
The DNA here is from genome assembly GCF_054136105.1 of Typopeltis vanoorti. Lineage (NCBI taxonomy): Eukaryota > Metazoa > Arthropoda > Arachnida > Uropygi > Thelyphonidae > Typopeltis > Typopeltis vanoorti. Next base: position 7,308,592 of record NC_143560.1, on the reverse strand, counting down.
AGAAGTGCTCATTAATATCTTTCTTTTGCTTCAGTTAGCCGACACAAACCTTTTGTTCGTATTTAATATTTATTAGAAATACGTCTCCCATTTTGCTATGCCAGCCTGGCTGGTCCAGTGGTTATCCGCTCTCCAGCCAAAAGGCTGCGGGTTCGAATCCCCCCCGTGGGCATGGATGCATATGATTGCCTGTTGAAATACCAGTGGTGGTGGTCGACGGTAGATGTCGTGGGTGTGGTTGCGGTCAGTTGGTGGATTGAGTGGTGGAGACAGAGTTGTATAGCAGGTGCCCTCCCTTGATGAGTCCTTGGACTCCCTGGAGGTGTCCAATAATAAGAATTTTCATTGCATATCAAACAACGATCTCATTTTTCTTTGAGTACTCAATGCAGTAACCTCAAATATTGGCTTCTTATAAACCTAATTTGGATAATATTTCTTTTCTCCATTCGGATTTTCTTGGCGTGGAAATCCTACCAACACCGAATGAGACGAGTAAACTCATCTTCATTTGAATGTCCGCAGTTTCGAAGACAGGACTGATTTGAACTAAGATCTTTCCAAAGAACAACTGACAGCAAATATTGTGGCTAACGAATTCGCTACAGAGATACCATGTTTTTTTTGTTTTTTTTCGATTTCGATTCTAATTAACTCTCAATTAGATTAGGCCCAATCGTCTCTTGCGATTTGAAAAATATTCATATTTAAGCACATATTCGTGATTGTTCCCTAAATTTTACGTAATTATGTACTATTAACCACGGTATTTACAGCATAGGAATTGCAAAATCTTTCCAGTTTAATTTAATTTATGTATTATTATGCAGTTTGTTCTTTATTTGCTCATCTTACGAAGGCATTTGAATTATTTCCAACATGTAGATTACGGATATTTGAAGGAGAAAACATGGTGGCCGATTCTGGCAACATATTTGACGGCAGACTCAAGGGAGGTCGACTCGGAGTATTCTGTTTCTCTCAGGAGTCCATTATCTGGTCAGACTTGGTGTACCGATGTAATGGTGAGTAATATTAATTAATGTCATCCGGCTTAACAACTAGCTAGCTAATTATCACAACATCATTGCGCATGGCTTTTAATGCATGTCACATGCTCGCAAATTCCACGGAATCAGAAAAGTTTCTATGCAATGCATGCGGTAACATCGTCCGCATTATCACAGTTATCCTGTTTGGATGAGTGCAGTAAAATGGAGTGTTGTAAACTAATTGTCAGTGATTTGAGATTTCCCAAAGCAATATAATCTTGTTTAGTCTGTATATTATTACTGAATCTCGTTTAGGTACCCGAATAATGGATATTTTATCTGATGCCATTTTTATGTTCATTATATTCGAAATAAGTGATCCTCCATCCTGCTTTTCTTTAGGTGGAGAAACATCCTCCTCCATCTCCTAACTTTTAACCATAAACATTTGTAAATGTGAATTGCTTTGTTCTAAGGCAATTTTATTAATCTCCTTACAGAAGCCGTACCGTTCACAGTATTTTACGATTTGCCTCGTCGTCTGCAAGAAGAAGTCGAAGTGGATTCCACAAAGGTATCAGAAATGAGCCCAGAGGGGAAAACCCCTGAATACCGAGAAGCAGCAGCTGAAATAAGAAGAGGATACAGACCACTACCGTTTCGATCTTAAAAGAGGCTTACTTTATAGAAATACAAGGGAGAAATATCGGCCATCTCGATCCTGAACAACAGCATCACTTTGACCCACCATTCAATTCCATTCTCATTCGTGGGTCTTCTATTTGCTTTTAAAAGGATGTCAAAAACGACCCGATGGGTATAAGAATAGATTTTTTTTTAATTTTGCAGAAGCATATTGCCTATTAATCCTATTACAATCCACGTAACGAATGGTGTTATCCTGAAATATTTAACAAGAACAAGTGCGATGATTCCCTTTAAGTATTATGAATATGCTCATAATATAAAACCATCCCACTAAGATAACAGAGATCCCAAATGTATCTTTTTAATTGCATAAAGTTGGTTTGATCAAAAAAGGAGTCTGCATGTAAATACTGCTCAGTGAACGTTACGACGAATTTCAATGAAAAGACTTGTTTCATAAAAAAAGGAAATATAATTAGAATGTGTTTATACGTAATTGATTATCAATGGGAGTGAGTCATAATAATTGAATAAATGTTGACTGGTAAGACAATGAAAACGAACCAACTTTATTGTTCATGTTTTTAACATTCATTTCTAAATGCATTTTTTTTTATGTTTTAGTTCTTTACAGTTACAGTTTATTGTTGCTTTAGACTACTAGTTTTACAGCTAACGTTAGCTGGCCTGAAGGAATGGCTTTGTTTAATTAATCTTTAATTGGAGAGCCTCATCTATATTCTTATGACACGTTTGAAATTCCGAGTCAACAGGAGATGAGGCAACCTGCGCATTTCGTGTGCTGTCTCTCATCGTCTATTGAAAGCCTCCAATTAATGCTGTGCACCTGCGTGTTCAAAGACATGTTCGTAATTGGAATCATGTATCAAAGCGTGTATGGATAATGTAAGATACACATAACTTGTCATAGAAAGATTGTAAAGATTTCAGTCCTGAAGAAATAAAGTCTTTGTAGATTTTGACACTTCGAGTACTGTTTGAATCAACGCTTGAAGTATTTCATATTTTATATTCTTTGGCTAGTTGTTCAAACAACCGCAGAAGTGTCAACGTGTTGATTAAGGTACAGATAATTAAACTGTTTACAACTGCATAGCATTTTCAGTTATAATGGAGTGGTGCTCTGGATTCGCAATCAATCAGCAATGAATGAATCTGCTACTAGAAGCGCAGTCCAATAGAACATAACACACGCAACCTGTAAAATAGCTTCTGTTCTTTCACAAATCATTTATGGCACGTGGATTACGTTTCCTGCTCTGGTCTTTTGGTGCTTACTTATCTATGTATATTGCGACAGAATTTCACAAAAGTAGTAAAAATAAATCATTATTTTGAAAACAGTTATTTGCGTCTTTATCAACTGATCGTCTATTATTTTTTTTATTCGATTACAGATTATGTTTCTTATAATACAACTCCAGTCGGTGTTCCCTTGATTCAAAAACGAAATCTAGTTTGTGATATCGCCATCTGTTTGCTGTCAACGATCGACTCCAATTTCCAGTCTGTGATTTGACACATGTTACGAAGTCGCAAAGAGTCATACGTCGTGAGTAATTGTCACTACGGATAGCCAATGACAGTTTAATACGTATTAATGAAAACCTAATTAGATGGTAATCCTCTCCAAGTGATCCTAGCATAATTAAATTATCAGACGATGTCTGCAAAACACACACAGACTTACAATCTTTAAGCTTATTGACTTAAAAGAGCATAGAAATTATTTAAATATGGGCAGCAATCATGAAGTATTACTCATTAACTGGCACCGTAACGATCCGTGGGCCTAGTAAACAAACATCCCTGACGGAAGTTATTAAGCTGAAGCAAAGATTTACAAAAGTCACTGTTAAGCGTTGGCATTTTATTTTCCTCCTCAAATAGATTTCACGTTGGGTTACAAACAATAAAAGTTAAATCTACTAATAGAATGTGAAAGATCTGTTCGTAGAACTCTGAAATAATTCGCTATTCTCACTGAATTTTTATATCCAATATTTAAACAATCTTTTATATTTTAATACTCGATATCGTCTCTATTATGAACCACCACCTTCGTGGTTTATAGTTACTTTAATGTTTCTTTCTTTCATGCGTGATACACGTCTGTTTTTTTTTTTTTATTGTATCCTATCCCACACTCCTTTATGATGTACTTGGTGTCTGCTGTCCTTTTCGCTGTTAGACTGAGCTTTGAACCTAACGTCTAATAACCACTTCCGTTGGATATTGGGCATCTGTTGTTCAGTTTTATAGTTTATCGATCCATGTGTACCGTCCTAAAGGGTTTAAAAGTATTAGTTTTACGGTCTAGATATGCAGTAATGAAACAAAACGCGAGCGGATTTGTTATGGCATGAAACTGGCGAAAGATGGAAACTAAATGCAATCGGATCAGGTAATATTGCTCCAGAATATGTGATACATTTTTATAATATAAATATTGGGTTTACTATGGATAAACCCTTAACATAAATAGATGTCTAGTGTTATCTTAGTATTGGCAGATGGATTTCGATTATTTTATGGTTTTCATGTCTGTATAAAATGAAATTTTGTCAGGAGACTACATCGAGACAAGTAATGTAAAACTTAAAATTTTGTAGCACCTTCTTGCAATGGTACGTTGATTCAGCTTCACTTTCTGATTATGTACTAAACATATTCTAAATTTTCTTTCTTTCTCTCCAGTAGTCCTAAATGGACCACTGGGTCACTTATGGCTGGTAGGTGATATTCTTTGTTAGCCTCCTCCAATCATCTGGGTCTCTTGTTCTTGATGTCAGTTGAGAAAGGGAGGAATTTGTCCATTTTTTGATGTTATCCGTACATTTTAATCGATTAAAATGGTGGCCCGTGAAGGTTTAAGTAGGTGTGCTGCCTATACAAAATAATTAAAAAAAATTTTTTTTTCCTAATTAGTAACCAAATTAGTCTTCTGTAAGTTTTCATTTCAAAAGACAGGAGTCTCCTCTCATCTTCCCTCAATAAAGTCCAGGCCTCACAACCATACAAGAGGATGGAATTCACCAAGGTGTCAATTAGTCTTAGTCTGGTTGTGATTGCAATTCTGTTATCTCCCCACAATGGTTTTAACTTCTGTAGGGCCATGGTTGCCATAGCAATTCGGTATTTAATGTCGGTTTTTGAATGACCATCTTGACTCAAAGTGCTTCCTAGATAAGTGAATTGTTTACATTCTCAATTTGTTTATTACCAATTTGTATCTTTAAGAGTTCAATGTCTGATTTTATGGTTATCATTGTTTTTGTTTTTGAAGATTTGTAGGTCCTAAATTTTACTGCTTAATATATTTTATCAGTATGCTCTAACACCGGATTATTAATTTAATATAATTGCTTCCATTAAGCTGACTTAGCATTCATTGATTCATTTCATCTCTCTTTCTTTCAGTTTAGGCTTACGAGCCTTTTAAGCCTAATTAACTTGATTTTTTATAAACTTAATTAATCCTCTGATAGGGTGTTAATCATATCTATAGTTTCTTCTGGCTATTCGCTGCATGCATTATTTGACTGGTTTCTCTCTCTCTCTCTCTCTCTCTCGCTAGATGAAAACTCCACACCTAAGTATGCGACCGATTAACTGACCTTTAGTCGAAAGAGACCAGATAAAGGTTCACGTTGTTCGAATGGGATTCGAATCCAGGTTTTTTGCGACCAAAGATAGGACTACTGCATGCGTGCATTATTTACTAACTTGGGGTAATAACTAAAATTTATTTAATTATTAGGTCAATATTTCGCCTTTGTCAACAAGGTATGAAGAGGAGAGTGTGCACATGTAAGTAGACAGAAGCATGGCGAACTATACTGTATTAAACGCCGTAAATGCTATTTTATTCTTACCTTTATGCCTATGATGATACATTAGTGACTAAGAAATACTGTCTTAAGAATTAAATAAAACTGAATTAATTATGTCCGCGTAGTCTGCCTAGTGGCTTGCGCTTCGCAACCATATATATGCCTGGGGAAGGAGTGTCCTAGGTTCGATTCCCATCGCGGACGTGAGGAGCTTAAGGATCTGCTATAGCCAAGTTAGCGGGTCTTCGGCGTGGACAGCAGGGTTTTTTCCTCCAGTTTATCTGGGGTTTTTCATCCCGCAAGCAGGCAAACCGGCCCCGTGAACAAACAGGATACATCCATAGGATATAGCACGGCAAGGAAGGTAATGGGAAAACACCTTGTTCATAATCATCTCCCTAGTATGGTAGCATATACCCCTCCCCCCCACACACACACGCACTCCCACGGCCGCATGGCAGAAGGGAATAGATAGAATTAATTATTATCCTTAGACGTTGGTTTCTTAAAAAAACATTAGAGGTAATCAACACCATTGAGAACATTGAAAAACATCCTTAGTTGTTATAATTAATGCTATGCTATGCTATAGATTTTCTTCAAATTTATTTATTTAATTTATTCAAATTAAATCAGTGTACTCGAATAATCAGTACATTGATTTAATTTTGTTAATTGAGGATGACTTTTGCTAAATGTCCACATAGTCAAATACGACAAAGCAATCCAATGATACTTCACTATGGGCTTCATTTCGTATGTTTATGCAGTGGTGGGTGTGTGGGCGAAAATAAAAAGACTATGTCATTAGCTGACGTAATATTTATAACGCGATTGGTTTATTTCTTAAGTTTGATTTTTTTTTATTCAGCATTAAGGAAATCCTAAAAACCAAAACAACTAAAAAGTGACGAATATACGAAAAAAGATGGGTCAAATTACAGAATGGAGATTGTAATAGATGAACAGCCATACTAGTCTAGAATAGCCGCTATGTAGAAGCAAATATAAATAGGGAAAAATGTGAAGAAAGGCGACTAGCCCTTTCTTAATAACGTAAGCTTAAAGATATTTATGCACATTAAAAAGTGTGTCTTTTGATGTAACTATTGCGAAATAAATGGCGCTATTAGTATAAAATGCTATATATGTCATCTAAAGCCCAATTGCCGAATTTAAGTCAACCTCCCTACCACCTTCTTTCACGAATAGCAGACTTCTCAAAATATATTATAAATCACGTCAAGTTCTATAATGTTCGAAATTTCTCTCCAACTTCCACTATTCTGCTATAATTTTGTCAATTTTCCTTCTCATTTTTCGTCGAATTACACGTGCAAAAACATCTGTGGTGTTGCTGCTTGACATGTCTTGATGTTCCCGAAACGCCCCATTCACAAGGTTCCCCCTCTGGGCAGCCGAGAGAACGCGCACATCTATTTCCTTGAGGCGTCTCCGAACTTTGCTCCTTTTTCTCACTGTTGACTGAGTTTGGCCTCCACTGTTGGGCAGGTTTTTAGGTAAAGGCTGATACAACAGTCAGTGTTGGATGTTATCTCAACTCTCCTTCTCCCTTCATCTCAATGACAGATGCAGGGCGCGACAGCTGGCGTTGCTGTTATTGGCAGCGGATACAAGCTGTCTACGGCACCCGCCACTGTATGGGTAGGCGTCCTCCATGTTCAGCTGCGACTACTCCTGTTTGTCTGTCTTCACCTTGTTCACGGAGAACTAATATTCGATTAACCTCAAACCATTTTGCCAACAGTTCTTTTAAAATAAATTCTTGCTATGAAATATAAGACACAAATATTGACGTGACATTTGCTTCGAATGAAGTCATGAATTTTTTCCCGGTGTGTAGTATATCGAAAAAAATGATTAAAAATCCTACTTAGGAGAAAAGTGTACAGATATTACGATATGGTGGCACGTATTTGGAGGGGAGGTGATGCTTGCTTGTTTAATAATCGGGATAATTTAGTGATATCATCGAAACTGAGTCCCCTGGTCAGTATCGATTGAGCACTTCGATTGCAAAGAAAATACCCGGGTTCGAATCCCATTTATGAAGAAAAGAAGAGTTTTTCTACTGAAGGTAAGTTAGCTGGTTCCATACAAAAGCATCAGGATGTTTGTCTTATCAGAACATCCGAAAAACAAGCAAACTAGCAGGAATAAATACACCAATTAATAGGATTAATACACCTAACCTAACCTCACAGTCTTAATTGCTTTCAGTAGAACTCCGAATTAATCATCGAAGTGAGTCATAAGTTCAACGAAATTTTCTTATCGCGACCATTTTGTCTTCTGGAAGCCAGAAGTGTTTCAGAAAGTTCCAGGTTAGGTCTAAGTATAATAGGGATGGCGATTTATTTGAACCCCCCCTAACGTACCCATGGACTACTGATGCTTCGCAAGTGCGATTGGTATACAAATGATGATAAGATGCAGCAATACGATACGGTTAAGATTTTCAGCAACAAAGAATTTTATGGACAATTATTGCAATGTTCAAATCAATACCCACCCGTTGCTTAATGGATTACTGTTAAAAGACCAATCCGATTTAATTACTGATCTTCATTTCTTATACTTTTCTGCCATCTTTGTAGTCCATATTTTATTAATATGACAATATTTTTACTTTTGTTTTTAAGCTGTATTCTTACTCATTTTTAGCCTGTAATGGAAGGTCTGGTGTTTCCTATTCATTAGCCTGTAATGGCCAATGAATAGTTCTATAAATTACTAAGAAATCTCTAATCCCTTTTTCCTTCTCAAAAAAAGCAACACTCTTTTAGTATTATTTTGACTTACTTTTGTGCTTTTTTGGGGAAGGAGGGATGAGAAATTGGTAAGTACACTGCTTGGAAAGAAGTAAACGGACACCCCAATGGATAAGCGCATCGTGCCATGTAATGATTGACTCATTAGTAGTCGATATAAACTGGAAATGTTTCCAAATCAGTGCAACTGTGTCCTAGTGCAAAGATTGCGAGAAAGGAACTGATGGAGTTTGAAAGAGGCGTTGTGTAAAATGCCATTTTGCAGGTCTATCTGTTCGGCAAATTGTTGACAAATTTGGCTATCTCAGGTCAACAATCATTCATACCATATTGATATGGAAGTGTAGGGAGTCAACTACAAGTGCTACCGCAGCGGACAATTCACCATACTCACAGAACATGACCGTAGAGTGCTACGAAGGATCATATGTAAAAACCTCCATTCGTCGACCGACTCGTTGAATGTGACTTTCGGGGCATCGACTGGAACACCAATCTGCACAAAAACATTCAGAACCGAGTCACAACATGGGTTTCCATGGTTGGACCGCAATATGCAAGCCCCACATTACCAGAGCCAACATGCAGCGCCGTATTCACTGGTGCAAAGAGCGTGTACAGTGGGACGAGGAACCTTGGAAAGCTGTGTTATGGAGCAAAGAATCACCCTCTACCGAGCAGATGAAAGGGTGTACGTGTGCGGGTGCCCAGCCAACGTCTCTTACCAGAGTGCGTAATTCCAACTATGAAATTCAGAGGTAGCGATGTGATGGTATGATATAGTATGGTTCTGTTCTTGGTTTAACCCAATAGCACTGAACTCCGCGAGGTATCTGAACATTCTGGACAATGTAATGCTTCCTACTTTGTGGCATTTCTACAGAACTGACTAATGTCTCTGTCAGGAAGACATGCTTATGACAATGCACTGTCATAAGGCTGCTGTGTGTTTTGTGGACATGACATTTGACTGGACCCCACAGAGCCCTGATCTCAATCACACTGAACGGAATCGTCGGATGAGGTCAAGGCACATTTCCCTCACAATGGTCCAGGACCTTATTACATGCCTACAAGCAGAATGGTCTGAACTTCCCATTGATCACTATCGTACGCTCGTGGATAGTATGCCCGGTAGGATTGTTGCTGTCATCGCAACGAAAGGAGGTCCTAGATCTTATTAAGTCATGCTGCTTGTTTGCCACACGAAGGTGTCCGTTGATTTCTTTCCAAGCAGTGTAGTTGGTCTCTACATGTTATAATCACCCTGAGCTAATTTCTTTGCTGAAGAATGCTCTACACGGAAAGTGTGTAAATTATTATATGTAGTCTCTCTTTTTGTGGTCACATTTATTCAGTCACGTGGCTTAAAGCTTGAATATCTTCTAAAAAAATGCTTATTTCTGCCAAAGACTGGCTAATGTTGGAAATGGATGGAAAATTCGCTGGTGACCAGACCTATAAAAGAAAAAATACGAAGGGAATTTTAGTATTTCACAATAGGAACATTGTTATATCTCATATCCATTTTAATATTTATTAAGTATTCATATTTTCTCTCTATTTATTCCGCTATCGAATAAACGATATTCGATAAGGAATAAATGATTGATTTTGACTCATTCACTTTATCTAGACAAAACGTATTTGCTTATTCGGCTTGTCGACTTGTCTGTACATTTTTGTTTATTCATTTTGTCTAGACTGATCTCTGCTATTTTTTCCCTTGTGTAATCACCTGATTCACGACTTATTTCATTCGGATTGGACAAAGAAAACCACCGAAATGTGTTGAATGTAAAGAAAACTTTGCACATTTGCCAGTTTTCCCACCCACAAATTCGTTGTCTGTGTTGCAAGAGAGAGAGAAAGAGAGAGAGAGAGTTCTGATTGCTGTCTCTCAGTACTCTTTTTATTTCGACAGAATATTTTTAGTTTCGTGTAAATTCAGCGCGTCTTGATATTAATTATTCTGCTAGCATCATCCGTATTGGGTCCTCTGGGTAGCATTATTGCCACCCACACTCTTATGTTCCTTTTCAAATTCCCCAAACAGATGCTTTATTCACTTGTGTTCTATCTAATTATTCAACATCTATTCTATCTCGCTTGTGTAATTCCCAATACGTCTTACCTCCATTATTTATAGACGAGATATATGAACGAGGAAAAGTGGTCCAAATAGCCAATAAAATGCAGTTTTATTGGCTATTTGTAGCCACTATCTTCAGTTTCATGTGTTGTGGGAACATTCCAATCACCTCGAGAGTCGTTTGAGCTTAAGAATATCTTTGGTTGTTACGCTGTACTTCTCATCATATTATTGCAGTACGTATAATAGTGCTGCCACCTATTGGTCGCCATTAATACCATTTCCCCATTAGTGTACTAATGATGATTTGCTAGCAGCGGTTAAGAAATATACAAGTAAAATATACCGTATTTATACGATATACTCAATTAGAACATTGCATAAGTTATATTGCAATGATTACAACTGGTTTACTATTTTGCTATTCTGTTTTTTCTTCTTCTTCTTCTTCCTTTCCAGGCTTATAGGCATGTTCAGGACTCAATTCCATCTTTTTAAGGGTCTTCCTCTACATCTGGTACCTTTTGGGTGATAATTTAGAATTTGTTCTGCTTTTTATCTGATTTCGCTGCTTTTCATTTTGTCCATTATTGTGACTACTTCAGTTCTGCGCAGAAATTTCATTTCGGATGAAATTTCTGCGCAGAACATTCTTCTTTCATCTGCTTTTTTTTTATTGTCCATATCTCACTGCCATAAAGTAAAGTAGGTTTAGCTACTGTATTGTATATTCTTATTCGTGTGTGTTTTTGTACATAATTGGATTTAAAAATTTTATTTATAAGGCCTGTTACTTTTAAAAAGGTTGCTAGCTTCGGTTCCATATCAGATTCATTTTCATATGACTTTGTGCATCCTAAATATTTGTATGTATTTACTTGCTGTATTATTTTGTTCTTCATTACTATTTTGCTTCTTATTGGGTTAGCACCTTTGAAGGCCATGACTTTTGTTTTGTCTGTTGATATTTCCATACATATGTTTTTATCGGATTATTTAGAGTGCATAATGATTTCTATAATGATTTTTGTAATTCATCTTTTATTTATGGTTCATCTGGTATTTATGAGAATTCAAATTTCTTGGGAATAGTATTCCCAAGAAATCATATAAACAAAATTTGACTGGTGAAACAGAACAATTCAGATTCTACCCAAGAATCTAAGAATAGTCCGTCAGGTAGCGTCGTAAAATGTGGACTGTTCCAAGTAATGCTGTTTTTGTGGGTCATATGGGGTCGCTTCGTTGAAGTTGCACCAAGTGTAAGTGCTAACTATTGGGATGACTTTGGTGTGTTTAAGCCACAGTCGGCCAACTTCGATTGCCAGATCTCGATATTTAGTCATTTTTTCCAGTTCTGTGTTGCTAATGTTGTTATCATTGGGTACTGCAATATCGATAGTCCAAACCTGTCGATAATCGGTAATTGTGATGTCAGGTCTATTTTGTTCTAAATGCCGATCAGTTTGTATTCTCAAGTCCCAGAAAATGTTTGCTGTTTCGTTTTCCAATACAGTCTCTATTTTATGCTGCCACCAGTTATCAGATGTGGGAAAGGCATATTTTTTGCATACATGCCAATGAACTATTTTGGCCACTTGATCATGGCGGTATTTATAGTCAGTAGCTATTTTGCTGCAGGCACTGAATAGATGTTCTACAGTCTCATCTTTCTGATCGCATAATCTGCATTTGCTGTTATTATTTGTTTAAAATTTTTGCTTTGATTGCATTAGTTTGTAATGCCTGTTCTTGAGCTGCTAGAATAAATCCTTCTGTTTCTTTTTTAATGTATCTGTGTTGAAGCCATTGCCACGTCTTGTTCACGTCAATTTTGTCCTCAGTATCTCGAAGAAATTGGCCATGCAAGGGTTTATTTTTCCAGCGCACATATTGGTTATTTTGTTGTTCCTTTTTGTAATCGGATTTGTTTCCTGTTGCTTTTAGAAGGCCCTCTTGTGTAATTGCTTGAGGCACTGGCTCAGAGCAATTGTCGATGTAACTTCTTAAACTAATTTCGTCTTCTTCCACAGTCTATCTCACTTGCAGCAGACCCCGTTACCTATTCTCCTAGGTAGGTACAACCGGTCAACATCACTTCGTGGATGTAATGCATGATGCATAGTCATTAGTTTTACAGTTTTGCGGTCCAGTTTTTCCAGGTCTTCTTTTGTCCAATTTATTATGCCAGCTGTGTATCGGATCACTGGTATAACCCATGATTTCATTGCTGTAATTGTGTTTAATCCATTTAGTTTTGTTTTCAGAATATTTCTAACTCTTTTGATGTATTCTGATGCTGCCTGTTGTTTAACTGTCGGGTGAAGAATATCATTGGCTTCTAATAACCCTAGGTATTTATAGTGTTCGTCAGCTGAAATTGCTTTTATATATTTCTCTTGATCAAAATTAAAACTGCTAGTGTCATTAATTTTTCCTCGTTTAATTGATAAAATTGAGCATTTATCTAAACCAAATTCCATTTTGATGTCCTGACTGAAAATACGAACTGTGTTCATTAAAGAATCTATTTGCTGAGCAGATTTTCCATATAACTTCAAGTCATCCATATACAACAGATGGGAAATTTTAATATTACATTTAGGAATTTCATATCCAAGTTTTTTTTTTCCTTCAGAATCATAGACAAAGGTATCAAAGAAATGTTGAAGAGCAATGGTCACAAGGAATCACCTTGGAAAATTCCACGTTTAATGCTGATATCTCCAAATCGTTCATTATTCACTATTGATGCTGTTTTCCATGATTTCATAGCAGCAGCCAGAAACGAACATATGTTTCTGCTAATTCCAAATATTTTTAGTGATTTTAGGATCCAAGAGTGTGGGAGGGAATCGAATGCTTTCTTGTAGTCTGTCCATGCCATATTTAAGTTAGTTTTTCGTCTTTTTGAGTTTCTGAGAATCATTTTATTAATAAGGATCTGGTCTTTTGTTCCTCTAGATTTTTGAAAATTGCCTTTTTGTTCAATCGGATAAATCTGATTATCTGATAAGTAGTGGTATATGGAATTTGCTGTGATTGCAGTGATCAGCTTAAGCATAGTTGGTAGGCATGTTATTGGATGATAGTTACTTGGGTCTGCACCCTTATCCTTATCTTTCATGAAGAGAAAAGTGCGCTCAGATATCATCCAGTCTTCCACTGAGCCTGACTGCAACAAATAATTATGTTCTGCCATTCGATCATGTAGACTGGTTAGATGTTTTAACCAAAATCCATGTAGTTCGTCTTTGCCAGGTGCACTTCAGTTTTTTAATTATCTAGCTTGCATATTATTATTATTATTATTATTATTATATAGGGGGGACTCCATGGAGTCCCCAGACTCATCACGGGAAGTCCATTAACATTTCACTAAACAACAACCAATCATTTGCACAATAAATGTGTTCAAAGCGAATACAAATGTGTTCGCTTTGAACATATTTGAGTTCAAAGCAAAGTATGAATTTAATCACCGACTGAACACTTACAGTTTAATTTCCAGATATGACTCCTCAGTCCCTTCGCACTAGTTATGTACTGAAAAGGATTCTCTATATAAATCTTGTTATATTCTTTAAGTAAATTATATTTCTTTCTCATAACCTCCCCACCCCGCTTTCCGCCTATCAATCAATTACTGCAACCCAGAAATCTTCAATCTATCTTTTTCTATCTTCTATGGAACGTTTCATAGACCTTCTGCCATGTTGTTAGATTGCTTCTGAATCCATTCCATCACTTCCACATCTGCAAGAAATCTAAGTCATCAGATTTGTGCACAGTAATGAGACCTTATTAAGAGGTATAATAACCTCCTTATCTCTGGTTTTCAGTGTTTTCTTTCATAATCTGATAATCCCTGAGCTATTTTAGATACTTTTGCAATATGATATCTGAAAGGTAAATCAGAGTCCACGAGCATCCATAAATGTCTAGCCTCATTAACATCTTACACTACAGTTCCACGAGTGTACTTATACATCTAATAATCTTCTTCTTGTCTGCGCAGTTACTCTAGTGGTTGTGCGCTTCGCAACCATATGCCTGGGGAAGGAGTGTTCTAAGTTCGATTCTCGTCGGTGATGTGAGGAGCTCGAGGATCTTCCTCAGCCATAGCCAAGTTAGCCGGTCTTGGGAGTAGACAGCAGGGTTTTTCCCCAGTTTACCTGGGGTTTTCATCCCGTAAGCAGGCAAACCGGCTCTGTGAACACACACGGATACAGTCATGAATATCGCCCTTAGGGGATGCAGCAGAAGAGTGGCGATCCGGCTGCATCAATAGGGCAGTAATCCCTCATTAGGAGGGGACTCAACCCGTCCTAGACGGAGGAGAAGGATATCTAATCTTCTTCTTACCATTCCTTCCCTCCTCTTTTACCTTGAGGTGTCGAGGATTTTCTATTTAATTTGCCCACTACCGTATCGAGGATAAGTTGGTTAGCCGTATGCTTTCCGGTGTGTCTCATGTCTGTAGATGCGTGTGTTTGCCTGTTCGGGGGGACGAAAAACCGGAGTTTCTGGGTGAAAAAAAACCTCCCTCCATATAAGACCGACTAACTCACTTGAGTCGAAAGACACCAGATAAATTTCTCACGTCACTGACGGGAATCGAACCGAGGTATTTCCTATCAAAGGGCTTCGTACATATTGACTGAGCTGCGGAAGCTCATCTAGTAATGTTTTTCACTCCAAAATACATGATTTTGCCCTTCGCCACATTAAACTGACAGTCATTCTTTTTTCTCCCATATTCTCAGTCTATGTTAACGTCCTACGAGATTTCTACATCATTAGCAAATAACTGGATAATTCTCTCAGATCATTTCCTACACTATTAATGCGCAAGTTAATTGCACTGGACCAAGTGCAGAGCCTTGTAGCACACTGCTGGTCAGATGCCTGTGCTCTACTCCTCCATTACCATTCTCTGTTATCTATCTGTTGGTCACCCTCTTATTCACGCCGCCAGCTTCACGTGCAGACTCATTTCCTCCAATTTATGTAACTATTATATGCAGACCGGTGAAAGTAACGTGGGGTCAACCAGACCGACATACGTGTTTTTCTAGAAGGCAGGGAGAATAAAAACGGATAGAATAGAATAAAATTACAAAAATAATAACTACAAGATGAAACATTTATGAAATTATTATTTGATGGCATAGTTAAAGAACTAGCATATTTTATGCCAGTCTTAAATGCATGAAAATATCATGAGCTTCGTATAGGAACTACCGACTAACTAAATGGCTGATTGGTACTTTCCATACAAACCTGGCATCCTAACTGGTAGTCATAATAGGGTTAACATTTCAAAGCCTCTGACAGGACAATTGAGCTTAACACCCGATGGGATAAAAGATATAATCGAGGTATTATTTATAAATCAAAGTATTATTTTAGCGTTAACATATATTTTTATTATGTTAAATTTCATTCCATGATTTTCTTTCATGTTTGGCTCAATGCTTATCACAACAAAGTAACGTGGCTTCTTATAAATCTGGTATGCATGGTAATCGTATGTGCATTTTCTCCTATGGCTGTAAATTGCGTATATTCTTCTGATCGAGTTTATGTGAGATGAAAAAACTCGAGTTTTTGAGAGGAAACCCTTCTATCACTGCATGAGACTGGCTAACTCACCTTTAGTTAAAATGCCCCGAGAAATGATTTTTCGCATCCAAGATTTTTCCAACCAAACGACTTCTTCTATATTCAATTAAACTATGGAGGTTCTTTATTATATCACACTAAAATTAAGTTACAAAATAAATCTAAAAAAGTATACAAAACCTTAGACTATCGTCTTACTGATTCCACTCCGAGATATTTAAATTTTGGAGCTTAAAGCAATCTTAGGATAATATTGTTTTCAAAATCACATTTAGTATTCCTATATTTTAATTATTTTAATCTGAATTTTGATTAAAATTCATGTTTACGATCTTTCTAATGAATTAGTTTACATCTTTGATTGAATTATCTTAGAAGGTATTCCGATCTCTCTCTCTCTCTCTCTTTACATCCCCCTATCTACATATTACATTGGTAAGCTATGCAAGCTATAGTAAAGACTATCATAAACTTACTTCAGAATAAGATATCCTGCTATTAAATGCTCCCTAGAAAGCAAGCGCAGTAAGGAAAAAAAAGCCACAAAGAACACGGTATGCTATAAGCAGAATCGTTTCTCGTCTATAAAGCTTGGAGGTACGTTGGTGCTAAGGAGACAAAGGTAATGAAGTGGAAAAGAAGCAGAACGCCAGAGGATTTGCATATATTATGAGGATAAAGAGTTGTTGGCAGCAGCATTTGAATCAGCCAGACCCGTTTGTAAAGAAGCAAATTATTACAACAGACTCGGACGAGCAGTAGTTACTTGGTGTGATATCTTGGATAATAACCAGCTTACATAACAGAAATGGTTGTTGACACACACGAGGAAAGTCTATTAATATGAAGGAAAGACGCAGCGTTGCTTGCATGAACTCGTGAAAAGGGGAAAAAGAATTTTTAAGTTGAGTCGAAAGCTTATATTCTAAATAACAGTGTTGTGGTTTCATTACTTAAAGAGTAAAATGCTGTTTACTTTTACAGGGTTTATTAAATATAGTTTACTGAATTCTTGACTATTTATGACGTTCATAGGAAAACAAACCTTCTTTCGTTTTTCAGTTTGTTTTTCCTCTGAGAATGCATCAGTAAAAATGCACAATAAATTAATTCGTTAAAATTGTTGTACAGCAGTCCTTGGAAAGATATCTTGATTTTATATTGAGAGAAATTCTATAAACTTTAAGTAATTTACTAAAATAAAGAGCCAAAGGCTTCACTTTGGCGATGCAAAATCATATAAATTAAGTGGATATTAAATCCAACATCATTTCAAAGCCGAATACAGAAACTATAAAAGTTTCGTGCGAAAACTGACCAGAGAGCTTGCGGGAATACATCGCCGCCACACTACGAGTTGCCCTAGGCGAACCTAATAGGAAAAGCACGAACGCTAAAAGCGCCCATGTATTCCCCTCTTATTGGTCCATTTTGATAAGGTTTCATTAGTCTGATAGCTGTTTCAAACTCATTGGTTATCGTCAGAGACTCTGTTTAAATAAAGGTCTCTTTAAAAATTAGGCAATCCCCTGGACCACTTCCTACGAGTGACCGAAAGATCGTCCAACTCAGCGTTGGCTCCACTCAGTGACGGGCTCACCCCACCACTGAGCAGAACCGCTCATATTTTCCAGAGAAAACCACTCACCGATGCGCCCCCCCCCCCAAAGGGCCACGCCAGAAAGCACTTTCCCCGGAGACTCAAAAATGCTCACCCAAGTCAAATCCACCGAAATCTCATCCCCTCACCGAGAACCCGAATCGGAAGAAACCTTAAGAGAGCAAAAACTCTCGTTCAGTACTAAGGAACTTGAAGTGTCGGGGAGGTGTATTTTCCGTAAGCGACCTCTCGGTCGGTGGGTGAAGTATTTACTCAAATAAAGAGCCAAAAGGCTTCAGTTCAACCATTGAAAATTATATAAATTAAGTGGATATTAAATCCAACATCATTTCAAAGCGGTTGAAAATAATTTCATCATTTCAACAGCTATTTTAGTAGGAGAGCATAGACCAGCGGATTCACAAAGTAGGAGATTCATGAATTTAATTTAGAATTGATTGCAATTGCAACTATGAAAGCGAAATGCTTATAAGTTGTGATACTTGTATGGTGCATAAGTATATTCTATCAGCAGCCTTCACGAGGATTTGCATATATTATGAATTAGATGGTTCAAATTCACATTGAAACCATCTAACGTTTGTAGGAAGAAGGTTAACTGATCCTGTAGAGTCTAATAATTAGTCTAATGAATGTCTTTTGGCGGAGATTAAGTTCATAGCCCGGTGTGAAGTCAATACGATGTTATCGAAGTCCTTAAAGGACTTCTATTAATGAACCTTATGGATAATCCAACTCATAATCCATGCCACAGCATCTAATATCAGTTTACAACACTTCGTTACTGGGATTCATTACACACACACACACACACACACACACACACACACACACACACACACACACACACACACACACACACACACACACACACACACACACACACACACAAATTGCCAGATAACTTGCAATTTTAGTGGCTTCCTGAATCTTGAAGTCTTTTCAAATAATATTTTAAGGTATAGATTATTTTCTTTCTCTGAATATCAAACATAAATATTTTCATTTCGTTTCTCTTTTCCGAAAATTTCTTTTCAGACTGTCAGAAAATTGCAATCACGTAATCAATTCATTCCCAAAACAGAAGCCTATAAGTCCGAGTTTCAATTCTTGGAATGGGAAATTTACCTTGCAGTATGCGGATGTGCGTCGTGTTTTCCAGTAGCAGCAATGAAAACAATTTTGCCACTGGGTACTTCTTAATTATAGGGGGAAAAAACGAAATGTGGTCAAAGTGCGAGGACGGTTGCCTCACACAGGAAGCATGCTGTCTGATCAAATTAACTAATAGAGATTGAATATGCTGCAAAGGTATCGAAAATAAGGAAAGTTTAGTCATTTGCACTCTTCATCCATTCTTCACTGTTCACCTCGTGACCTGCAGGGAAACTGCAGCAACAATCTTAACGATGCAAGTCATCATTTTACCCAAGAAACCGGTAAGAATCTATTTTTTCCCCTTCCACCTGTGGCTGCATTGTATCATCTGAATCTCTATTTTCTCTGACGATAGCGTCTTGACATCATCCGCAGCTTTGTCGACACCGTGAAGGTGAGAGATGTTGTCCTCCGGAAGCAGTGATTATGCCATATTTTCTCTTCACGGAGGAACAAGTTCCGTAATTCGTTTTCTTGAAAGTTTCAATTAAAAAGTGGTCTCCGTGAAATGCAAAAGTGCAGTCACCTTCGAGAAGAGCGGCAAGTTGATTTGCCTTCAGCTCGCTCTTTCAAGAACAGAAGAAGCATTGATTTTTCTTGATGTTATGGATCGCTGTATTCAGCGCTGAGATGTTTCTCCATAAATTTTGCCTTAAAACTGCATTCTGGGAATCTACTCCGGAACCAGTGTTCCGTTAAAGCTGCAGCTCGATTTCTTTTAGAAATATCTGCCTTGTTCTGACACACAAGACATTGTAAAGGCATGCGTGATTTCTTTTGAGTGTGTCAATCATTCTACGAGGGAGTTTGACGCGAATTACAATACTCACTATAACGATGATTTTCGTTGCGTCGGTAATTCAGTTCTCGCTTGGCTCCCAACCTACAGCTGAACTACCTTTTAAGTATCTCCGAGTATTATTTATCAACTGGATCACTGTCACATGATTTTTTTTTCTTGTAAGAAAGCGCCAACTAAATGCGAATTACACGAGAATTCTTTGTTTCCAAAAGAAACAATGCATTAAACGCATTATTTTTTTACATTAATATTTAATCATCAATTAAGCAATTTTCTGGTGATAATAACTATTATAACTGAGATAATTACATATATTAATACAGCATTCATAATCAGAAATATAGGATGAATCATGACATTTAAATATTTGTAACTTATGTCATACGTCGTTTTATGATAATCATAAAAAGCTCGGTGACCAAGTCAAGATTAAACATGCACTTACCGAGATAAAGAGCCAAAAGGCTTCACTTCGGCGACCCAAAATTATACAAAGGATCTCCGAATATATATAGACACTATAAAAGTTTCAGCGGATCCAAGGCGTAAGCCAACACCTGGTTCAGGTTGGGGCAACTCGTAGTATGTTCTCATCACTATCCTTAGTATTTTCCATGATGTAAAGCACATCTTCTTACGGACATGTATAACGCTATACATTATGGAGGGAGGGTCACGCACTGGGTCTACCTACTCACTGATGAGACCTCAACAGAGGTCGAAACCGGTCTGGGTAGACCCTCCCTCCATAATGTATAGCGTTATACATTATGGAGGGAGGATTACATTATGTCCGTTATACATTATGTCCGTAAAGAGATGTGCTTTACATTATGGAAAATACTAAGGATAGTAATCACAACTTACTCCACCTTTACTACGAGTTGCCCTAGCCTGAACTAGGTTGGCTTACTCTTGGATTCGCCGAAACTTTTATAGTTTCTATATATTCGACATGAAACTCTTAGAGTTTCTATATTCGGCTTTGAAATAATGTTGAATTTAAAATAATGTTGGATAACACTGACATGCAAGATAATATCATCGTATCATGAAGCAATTTAAATCTTCTCTTTTGGTGCTGTAGGACAATTAAAATCATATAATTGGTTGGCAGTGGAGTTTCTTTGTCAGGATCCGAAATTATTCAATTCCAAGATCCTTCAAGTCTTCGAATACTGTTCTCACTTGAGGCGGTGCATCAAATACCTCCCTAAAATGGTTGATGTTATTCAGAAAAGAACAATCTAGTTAAGGGGATGACTCTTGTGTTCTATCACTCCCATCACTTTCTCGTAGATGATATGTTTTGTTTTCTTCCATGTCGTTTCTGTTGGCACTTTCATGAATAATATTCTGTTCAACAGACCATCAAATGCTAACCACTCGCGCAGACTGGCTGGCCGAGTGGTCAACGTGTTCGCTCTCCAGTCAAGAGGCTGCGATTTCGAATCCCGCGGTGGGCATGGATGTTTGTGGTTGTCTGTGGAAATACTAGTGGTGGCGGTAGATGGCGTTGGTGTGTATTTGCGGTCAATTGGTGGATTGTGAGTGATGGAAGCAGAGCTGTAGAGTAGATGCTCTCCCTCGATGAGTCTTTGGACTCCCCGGAGGTGACGAATAATAATAATTTCTCCAGCCTTTTCCAAGACTAAAAGAACACAAAAAGTCGCTGGTCAATATCCAGTCGCAGTTCAAACTTATCAAACCAACTCCTCGTCCTGATCAGTCATTCCGTTGATCTCAAGCTTTCTCACACTGTTCTTTTTTTTTGCCAATACACAGAATGTATTGGCACTGCCACGCAATCACAGCACCAATACATTCTGTGTATTGGTTCTGATTGCCGTGATTGCTAATCAGATCATAGGTGGAATAATTTTGTACTTGATATTCTGCCATCGAGAGGTCTAAATTAAACATATCACGTCGCTGACAAGCCCAGATGAACCCACACTCGGCTACACCCACAAACTTATTGCACAGCTGAAGTAAGTAGGAATTACAAACGGATATATTTCGAAGCCCGCGCTTGTATGATCGTGAGATAAATTTGTGATTCGAACAGAGCGAGGTTACTCTCGCGACCTCTGCACTCTCATATATCCCACTATTCGTTCGATCAGCGATACAGTGATTACCGGAACTCTAAAGCAAGCCAACTTAAACGCACAGATATGACTGCTCCTTCACACATGAAATCAAAGTTGCTGACGTGTGATTAGTTTGCCACTGCAGTTATCCGAGTACGGATGTGTTCACGTAGATCTAGCTATGAGCCAGTTCGGAAAGGAGGGAGGGAGAGGTGATGGAGAGGATGAGCAATGCATGAAGAGCGAGAAGTAAACACTTCCATACCTAAATGTAAAACGATCTGGTAATAGCATCGCCAATCGAGGTCTGGAAGAGAAGTCTGTAGAAACATAATTGACATCGAAACTTCGTTTCGATGCCAATTATCGAACAGCAATAAACGAGCATACACTGGTAATCAACTGTCTAAAGCTGAATTGTAATAGACGAATACAGGATAAAATATCCTTTCTCGCTCACGATGCAGTCTTCTGCTTCCATCGGTTGTCATCACCTCTCTTGGGTTCCTTTTTCTTTATGGTAAATGAACACATGTGAGCAGATCTATTCAAACAGCGAACGCATCAAACGTAATGAGAAGTTCATTTTCGTTGTGCCATCATTACCAAATATAATTGAGCAGAGAAAAAGTGTTAATTATGCGCTCGCTTCAATTAAGAAAAAAAAGATTCTTTTGTTCTTGTTTTTAATTTTCCATTGTAGATCGTGCCTTTAAAATATTACATTAATAAATAAATGCTAATACATTAATACGAGTAGAGCCTCTGTAGCTCAGAGGGTATAGATGAAGCGCTTTGGTCGGAAAGACCTGGTTTCGATTCCCGTCAGGGACGAGAGGAACATTTATCTGGTCACTTTCGACTGAAGGTGAGTTAGCCGGGATAGAGGGTGTTTTCACTCTACCTACGTATGAGACCCGAAACTCGAGTTTTTGGTCCCTGAGAACATGCGAACCGGCCCCGTGAACACACATAAGACGCTTATGTCTGCAGAAGCTTGTGTTAGAATCCCTACACGGCAAATTGTGGGTCTATGCGTGAGCGTAAATCAGGATCAGGAATACATAAATAAAAATACAATCCTCTTTTCCTTTTTGGTTTTTTTATGAAATTCCCATCCGTCTAGGGCGGGTTGAGTCCCCTCCTAATGAGGGGGTTACTGGCGTATTAATGCAGCGGGATTGCCACTCCTCTGCTGCATCCCCTAAGGGCGATATTCATGACTGTATCCGTGTGTGTGTTCATAGAGCCGGTTTGCCTGCTTGCGGGATAAAAAAACCCCAGGTAAACTGGGGGGGGGGGAACCCTTCTGTCCACGCCCAAGACCGGCTAACTTGGCTATGGCTGAGGAAGATCCTCGAGCTCCTCACGTCATCGACGGGAATCGAACCTACGACACTCCTTCCCCAGGCATATGGTTGCGAAGCGCAAAGTAACTAGGCTAACCCCGCGGTTCATGAAATTCCACTAGTATTTAATTCTTTATTTTCCTGCTAGATGGCAGTCATTTATTTCCCTCTTTCAAAACACCTTACTTCCGGTTGCAAATGATTTTTGGATAAGTGAAATAAAAGGAGAGTCCTTAGTTCAGTTGATTTCGACAATGCTCAAGTGAAGATGAGACAGACACTCTCATATGGAGATGAAAGGGTTCCCTCCTCTGGACGCTCTAGTTTTTCATCCAGCAAAACAGACAAACAGCCAGAAGAACATACGCAATTTATACTCATAACAGATAATAAATATAGGATTAGCCAACTATCATATGCAGTTCCAGATTTATAAGAAGTCAGTTTACTTGGTCGTGATAGGCCACTGAGCCTAATAGGACAGGGAAGATGGGAAGGGATCGAAAATAAATAAGAATTTCGAAATGTGTATTGCAATTTAATCTTTGAGAAAACAAAAGCAAACATTATATTGCATATCACATTTCCTTTAACTGTTCAAGTGAATTAGTTATAGTGGAACCAGGACCTATACGATATTTAATTGTTTTTAATTGTAGTTGCTACCTTTCATGGTAATAAGCACAATTAAAGATTGATACGATACGTAAAAGAATTCCTTTTGTTCATTCTGTGCTACTTTTATACCCTACAATAGATTAATTTTTTATTCTTTCTTAATGCATCCCACTGTGTTTCCCATGAAGTTGTTTTAACGTAATTGCTTACGTGAAAAGTGTCAGAATAATCAAAAGTATTTGGATACAATGAAGCAAGTTGAGCATTATTTTTCACTAATCTGAATTATTTAGACGACATGTTTGTCGTCAGATTTGTTCAGTTGTTAAATTTGAGTCTTCTTAATCGATTGCAAATTCTCAGCAAGATAAACACAACGTTTAATTTAATTAAAATTATTGCTGGCTTAATTGGTAATGTGAAATGCACTTATTTACTGTTCGACTTTGGAGAATTTTTAGTTTCACAAACCTGTTAACGAATATTCACTTTAAAAGCATTTTTCTTATCTTCATGAAACCTTATTGTACAGAAAACTGTTGAATTTAATACTGTACGAAGAATAACTTAGTTGATATGTAAATGAATCTTATTGCTATTTCTCTTATTAAATGGATAGGTTGAAACCAAAATTGAACTGCGGTGACTTAAGACATTTTAGTCAAAATCTTAAATATTTCCGTAAATTCCAATCGACTAGGATGGAGTTATTCCTTTTGCAATTTTTCGAAGATTTTATTACATTTCAGATATGAAAATTGAAATCATTTGAAGTTAATTTTTGTGAAGTTCTCACATACTGAATTTTAATGATGTGTTTGAGAAATTTCAACAATTAGCTTTCTAATATTTATATATCATTTGATAAAAAATATTAATAGTTTTTTATCATATTTTCGAACTTTCTCTTCAAATTTTATGCATTAAATTAAAGATGCCCGCAAAATGAATTTATAATTTCAACCCGAACGTAAAATTTTACTTTCAACTCCAGGAACAAATGAAAACGGATGGATAACTGCAAAGGGCATCCGCACGTGAAGATTGGAATGCACCTCGTTCATTCTGTCAAGCAATTAAATGGCTAATTAATTCGCTAATGAGTGCAGTGGACAATGAAAGGGAGAAGTGTGTTATTGCAGCCGGAATATGAAACATTTAATTACTCAATTGTAAAATTAGTTTCCCTTAAAATAATACCGATACACAAACAACAGGAGGATGGGAATAACCGGCTGTCTGATCTTGTTTTGAACACTAATTAAGAGCGATCACTTTCCTCTTGCTGCATTTGTGTCTAAGCTGAATGCAAATGGCATCTTCAAGTGAAAGCCGCTTTCTCCAAAGCAGGAACAGATGACTTCCTAGGGCGGATTAAACAGAACAAAAATACCTTCTGCTTTTCGTTTCTGTTCCCTAAGGGATCAACACTTTCTTCTGAAAAGAATCATTATAATTACTCGTACCTGATATAGGAGGCTTTTTCCCTGCTAATGCCTTCTTTTGTATTATTGAAGAGTGGGTAGAAGAGAATTAGGTTGAAAAACTTGTAATTTGCTGAAATACTGGAGAGAGGAGAGGTATGTTTATTTTTTAGAAATATATAACAGAGTACAAGTGAGCATTGTCTGAGCGGTTAGCCGAGTGGCTTTGCGCTTCTCAACCATATGCCTAGGGAAGGAGTGTCTTAGGTTCGATTCCCGTCAGTGATGTGAGGAGCTGAGGAATCTGCCTTAGCCAAGTTAGCGGGTCTTGGGCATGGACAGTAGGGTTTTATCCCCAGTTTATCCTGGGGTTTTTCATCCCGCAAGTAGGCAAACCGGCCTTGAGAACTCAACACTATGGACATAGGATACACCGGGGAGGAGGACTGACCACTTTATCCTGTGAACGGCTTGAGGTCCGATGATTAATAAATCCTCGACACCGCAAGGTAAAACAGGGCAAAAGGAAGATGGATGATGAAGTGAGCATACATAGCTCACTTGCGACTTAATCATGATGAAGAGTTTTTACACCTATTTTTTTATATTTTTAATAAAACCATAAATATTCTCAGCACCTAATAGAGAAACGCAGTTGCCACATACAAGTGGAACTTTCTATTAGAAAACACTGGGTTTCGACCCCGTTTGAACATGAGGAATATTTATGGTCATTTTACTCATCTTTAGTACATATTGTTAACAAAATTTATAACGAAGTGTACATGATTTACTTCCAAGTGAAGTAGCTTTTGTTATACAGAACTAGCAGGGGGAGAGCAGTTGCTTCGAAAAAATCAAGTTTTGACTCCTGGGAACACAAAAATTGGTCTCCTAACGAAACGGACTACGGTTGTGCGATAGACACGTGCAGAGTAATATGTATTGCACTACACAATACGATCTTAACAATAGCCTGCTAAGGTAAAACAAACTCGGCCTTATTAACATGTTTGTCAAGAATACACACACACACACACACACACACACACACACACACACACACACACACACACACACACACACACACACACACACACACACACACACACACACACACACACACACACACACCACACACACACACACGCTAACCTAATAATGCCGGGAAAGAACCTAAGGAAATTCTGAAAGAACAAAAGTTTGCTTATCAAAACAGAAATGTCTCGAGAGGAAGGAATCTTTCTGACAAGTTGACTGTCAGATTCATCGCTGCCTAACATATGACATGCAGTATAACCCTTTGTTCTATTTCATGGCAAGTTAACTGTCGCAAAGTGTTTTTTTTTTTAGTTCTGATTCTAAAATTTACATTATCCTATTTGCTATTAATAACACCAATGTATCTGCAATTGCCTTTTGTTCCTAACGTTATATTAGTCTTAAGTCAATAAGAATAGTGTAAAATTCCCAAAGGAGAAGAAGAAGAAGAAGAAGAAGAATAGAAAGAATGGATTGCGTTTTCATTGCGTAGTCCCATCTGCAGTCAATAGATGGCCACATAATCAACATTGCTAACACGTTTGCCTATTGTTGGTAAGCAAAAACATACGGTTAAATTTTTGCATGAGGGGAAAAAAAACTGTTTTCAAGTTTTAATATCTGATATCATAACGCGCGTATTCAAGCAGAATTTGGTGAATAGCAAATAGAGAAGTAGTTCGAAAGAATGATGCAAGATGTATGCGGATATGCTACAAAGGCAGTCACGAGAAATCGATAGCCCATCAAATCTGGTCATGTTCTTCAGACAAAAAAAAAATGACCATCTTCTCAACAAAGTCATCAATGGATGTGAAGTAGAAATTCCATTCTTTGATTTTTATCTTCCCTCGAGTTTAAAAGATTTCTTAGCAAGAAGTATTACAAAGATAAACCAGTATTCCTATGAACAGGAAAGGCAATAGCAAAAGTTCTTCGAGGACTTTTTTATTTTTAATTTGTTCGCTCTCAAAAAAAAATCATTTTTGTGAGATTGAATGTATTCTTTTGGGATATTCGTTTCTTTCTCAATAACTTTGTATTCATATTTTTGTGCAAAGCGTATGAAAGAAAACAGCATAAGGCAAATCACTCAATATAATTGTTATGTTATATATCAGTGGGTTAATTCCTGTAGTCAGCACCCTTGAAGAGAAAGGAAAGACATAGGCATTCAATTTTTCATATAAAAGCCCATGTGACATCATACGAGGATAATGACGAAGAGCGATATAAGATGATACAAAAACGACAAACAAAAAGAGTGTGCAAGAAAAAAAAAAAATGGAACACTACGAATCGAAGCATACAATAATACTGGTCAAAATGTGTTCGGCACACTAATTCATAAATAAATACCTACCATAATTTATACTGCACGATAAATTAGTGCCAAACGAGTGTTTGGTAATAATTTTAGTTAGCTGAATGATTAGCATATCCGTTCTTCAGCCAAAGAGGCTGCAGATTCGAATCTTCTGTAGCTGCGAGGGTTCGTGATTGTTTATAGGTGGAAGATGAATTTTATCAGCCGGTGTTAGACCACTCATTGCAGGCCTGAAGTGGCTCGAAAAAGTTCCACGTTGGGTTTCCTAAGCAAAAATTAATAAAAAGAAGAAAAGATCATTAACCAATCCACTGTACCATAGGTTTATGACCTTTTGTGGTCGAGTAAATTCACAAATTTGCTACATAAAATAATATTATAAAATTATAGAAAAATTTTGGCAATTCGTATGGTAAAGTATAAGTTCTGCATCACTTTAATCTGAGTACTGTATTTACATCTGGGTCTGGCTCCCAGTGATGAGACTTCAACAAAGGTCGAAACCGGTCTGGGTAGTGACCCCCCCACAATAATGTATAACATCATACATGTCCGCTACGAGATGTGTTTTACATTATGGGGAATACTAAGGTACTAAGGATAGTTATCCTTGGTATTATGGGGAATACTAAGGATAGTTATAATAAGGATATATATGGTAAATTCTGCATCACTTCATTCTCCACTTTTACTACGAGTTTCCCCTGTCATGAAAGGTTTGCTTATGCTTGGATCCGCCGATACTTTTATAGTTTCTATATTCGACACGATACTCTTGTAGTTTCTCTATTCGGCTTTGAAATAATGGATTCAATATCCACTTAATTTGAATAATTTTGCATCGTCGAAGTGGAGCCTTTTGGCTCTCATTTTTCAGTAATTCTTGGTGCCTTTTGTGATGTGACACCTTTTTTGACAACTCGTATGGTAAATTCTGCAACTCTACGAGTTGCACCTGTCATGAAAGGTTTGCTTATACTTGGATCCACCGAAACTTTTATAGTTTCGGTGGATCCAAGCGTAATCCACAAAAAGCGGATCCACCTTTACTACACGTTGCCCCTGTCATGAAAGGTTTGCTTACGCTTGGATCCACCGAAACTTTTGTAGTTTCTATATTCAGTATGAAACTCTTATAGTTTCTCTATTCAGTTTTGAAAAATGTTGGATTCAATATCCACTTAATTTAAATAAAAATTATATATGTCTGCACTTTGGACTAGCGATTTTAACTGCCTTTTATTTATTTATTTACCGTATATGTCGGCGTATAGGACGACTGGCGTATAAGACTAGGCCTAAATTTTAGGATATTTTTAGGTTTTAAGCTTATGTCGGTTTATAAGACGAGTCCCCAATTTCTTCTCTCTCTCTTGTATTGATGCAACGTTAGGCATTGTTGCTATTTCCGTTATTTTTATATCTATGCATATCCATTATTTTTTTGCATAGCATAGATTTATTATTTACGCGACTCTAATTAAAAGTGATCAGCCCCACTTTTAATTAATTATTAATTTTGTATTTTTTTTAAATTTTAGGATTATTAAAATTATTATCATTTAAAATCATGGAGCCTGCAACAAAACGAAGTAAGTATGAAGTTCGATTTAAAATAAGGGTCATTGAAATGGCAAAGCAAACTAATAACTGTGCCGCTGCAAGAAAGTTTGACATAACCGAGAAGATGGTAAGACAATGGAGGAAGAAAGAAAATATTTTGAAAAAAATTGCCAAAGGAAAAAATGTGCGAGGAGAACGGGGACCACCGGGGCCACAACTGGAAAATCACTGAATTTTTAATGAGGATTGTCAAAAATCATTACAAGCTTTTGCAATGTTCTCATTCTTCATTGATATATGGTTTATCTGTTATCTTCGTTTGAAACACCATCTAGCCTTCGTTCTAGATGGTGTTTCAATTTGTCTTTTAGTTTATGGATCCAATCATTTATTGGCTGTATTTTACAATTTCGCTGATTTGTAAGTTCCTAATTTTGTTAAATATTGTAACGTCTTCAATTTTTCTTAATGTTTTCATCTCGATGATTTCAGTAATTTGTCTAATTTTTTGTAGACTGTAGTTTCTGCGCGTGTTTATGCCACAGTTGGTCTGATAATTACTTTGTAAATTCCTAATTTTGTTCCTTTACTTCTTTCGTACTTTCCCAGATGAGACATGCTAATATTCTCTCAACAGTTATTGCTTGTTTTCTTGTACACCATTTTTGATGCTACTCTAATTGTTTATTTCTATTCCAAAATACGACTAACTTACCTTACTACATGTTTATTCATTTCTTCTTTGTTTGGAAATGATGATATAAGATGTAAATATAATGAGTTCCCTAGCAACTGTAATGATTTTAGTTTTTGTTTGTTGACATCTCATATTTTTCTTTTTTGTTGCATTATTAAATATATTTAGTAATAATTGTGAATCATCTTTATTTTCTGCTGCTAAAATTATGTTATCACCGTATCCAAGTTTTCTTACATTTTGATGTATAATTTATATTCCATACTTTTCAATCCATTTCATTATTCATCCATTAATTTGTAACTGTTTTCTATGAAATTCTTCAGTTAAATCAATGAAATACCCGAAAAGCGGTTTCTTATAATCATTTCTGTATTCTTTGCTTTAATATAAATACTGCATCTACTGATGATCCATCTTTCCTAAATCATTGTTTCTCCTCAGATGATTCAATCAAATTATTTATTATATTTCCAATTATTTTTGTGCATAATTTTAAACATTAGGCAAAGCACACTTATTCCTCACTAGTTCTCTAGATTTCTCCTCTTTCCCTTCTAGTAGTTTGGCGTTGTAGGCTCTTTCGCCAGTCGTTTTCCATTTTTCTTTCTTTAACTAATGTATTTAGAATATCACAATTATTTGGCTAATTGCTTTCTTCCATATTTATGAACTTAGTTCTTATCCATTCCAGCTGATTTTTTATTTCTTAGCTCATTAAGAGAATTTTTTTTCTGACTTTTTCTGTTATTTGAAAAGTTCTGTTATTTGAAAAGTTCCATTATCCTGTTCATAAACATCATTATCTTCATTTATATTTTCTTTATTCTTTTCTGCCTATAGATTTGCAAAATAATATTTGCCATTTATCCGATCTAATATTTGTTATTTTTATAGTTTCATTTAGTTCTTTGTTTATTTCAGGTATATTCTTGGTCCGGATTCTTCTTTGAGTACTACAAAATCATGTTCCAATACTTAGTTACTCTGTTTAATTTTCCTTATCTTATTATTTCGTATTTCGGGAAGTCCAGAAGGCATTATGGGAAATTTTTGAACATTATGGTATTGACAACAAAATCATTAGGATTATTAAATCTCTTTATTCCTCATCTGATATGAGAATTGAAATTAAAAATGATGGCAGTGAATGAACCGTTCCGGGAAGAACGGGGGGTAAGACAGGGATGCATCTTGTCCCCTCTTCTTTTAAATTGTTTTCTTAAATGTGTCACAGATGAAGTACTTTATGAATATGACACTGGAATAGTAGTTGGCGGACTAAGAATAAATAACTTACGTTTTGCAGACGATATCGATCTTCTGGCAGAAAGGGAAGAAGAATTACAAGAGATAACGAGCCGCGTTTTAGGAACATTAAAAAAATATGGATTATACATAAACCTAAAAAAAACAAAAACAATGATAACCTCAAAATCACACATTGAATTCTTAAAGATACAAATTGGCAATAAACAAATTGAGAATATAAACAAGTTCACTTATTTGGGAAGCACGTTGAGTCAAAATGGTCGCTCAAAAACCGACATTAAATATTGAATTGCTAAGGCAACCGTGGCCCTACAGATGTTAAAACCATTGTGGGGAGATAACAGAATAGCAATCACAACCAGACTAAGACTGATTGACACCTTGGTGAATTCCATCCTCTTGTATGGTTGTGAGGCCTGGACTTTATTGAGGAATGATGAGAGGAGACTCCTGTCTTTTGAAATGAAAACTTACAGAAGACTTTTGAGAATTCCCTATCTTCTTCTTCTTCTTCAACCTTTTGGTTCTGTCCACTGCTGGACGAAGGTCTTCCCCATGAGAATTTCTTATACGGCTCACGAAACCAATGAAAATGTCAGAAAACTGATTGATTCATTAGACGGGAGAAAAAGGGAAAATATTTTGACAGTTATCAGAAGCAGACTGATGAAAGGATTCGGACTTGTGGAGAGGGCTAATGGCATTCTAAAGAAAGCACTGGAAGGAATCGTTCCTTGATCAAGGGCTTGGGGGCGACATCGATTAAAATGGACTGATAACATCAAAAAATGAACAAATTCCTTTCTCAACTGACATCAAGAACAAGAGACCGAGATGATTGGAGGAGGCTAACCAAGAATATCCGCTACCAGCCATGAGTGACCCAACGGTACATTTAGGACTAAGGGAGAGAAAAATAAGATTATTTCGTATAGTTTTATATTGTTTCATACATTGAGATATTCGAATTTTCTTGTAGATATATGTGAAATGCAGTTTTCGTTTCTTTAGCTAATATTTTCACCCTTCTTTTTTCTTTTGGAGTCTTCTGGAGGCATTCTTTAAATGTTGCAACTTTTTGCTCATAGAATCAATATTTGCTCATTTCTTTTCCTTCAGAGCTTCAACTAAATTTTTATGAGGGTTACTAGTGAGCACGGTTGCTGGTTGAGGTGCTCGTCGGTTCTTACCAGTATTTGTTGGAATCGGTGATATTTCGGCAATAGGAACTTTCAAAGAAGAACTAGGTTGAACATTCTCTTTTGATTCATCTATCTCATTAATTTCTACGTGCCGGATTCAATTGCAAGCTGAGGATCTTCAGTTTCAGTCTCATTTAACTCATTTTCGGAAAACGCAATATCGTTTTGAGAATTTTTTGCTGTAATAACAATAAAGAATTTTTCAAAATAATAAAAGTGTGGGTGTAATGTCCTAAATCGTATCAGTACGATTTAGGAAACTATGCATTTCGTTAAAAAAAAAAAAAAAACTAACATAACCTTAACAAGAGTTAAATGGTTTTTATAAAACAAATATTGAAAATAATATAGCAAACCTAGTATAAAAAAAAAACCTCTAGTAACTATTATGATACTGAATCCACCAACTGACCCCAACTAAACTAAACTAACGCCGTCTACCACCGGTATTCAACAAACAATCACGAACATCCATGCCCACAGCGGGATTTGAACACGCGGCCTTTCGGCTGGAGAGCTGATACGCTAACCACTCGTTCGCTACTGTATAAGTAAAGCCATCTCTAAAGATAAGGACGATCCTTAGACCACTCCATAGTGGCCGAAAGACCGTCCAGCTCAGCGTTGGCTCCACTCAGTGACGGGCTCCCCCACCACCAAGCAGAACCGCTCATATTCCAGGGAAGCGCATCCACCGACACAGTCCCTCACCGGGTCATGCCGGAGAGCACCCTCCCCGGAAACTCAATACAGTTTCCGGGGGGCGGTATCCAGCCGCTAGATACCGCTTATATTAATTGGTTTATGAAAAATACTTTAAATACTTGATGTTTATGAAATGTTAATGTTTATGAAAAATACTTTAAAGTACGATTTAGGCAACTGGTACGCATTAGGCAACTCTCCCCTACACTCTCCCAGTCACATTCTCTATATCTGCTAATGTTGAACTATAAATGAATAATATTTTTCTAGTATGATATTTTTGTTTATCTGTTGCTTGTAGTGCAAACAGTTACAGATGTTTGCCCTGTTGTATTCTCCCATGTGGTTTCATGTCTTAATTTATGATCATGATGTTGGGATTAATAGTAAAGCTGATGGAGAAAATTAATACTTGAATCGAGTAATTTAATTTTCTTTATTGCAGTCTTTATATCATTCTTAACTTCATTTAGTTAAACATCAAAGAGTAGATAGACCCAAAGATAGAAAGAAAAATTTCCATATTTGTGTGCTGCAGTAAAGCCTCAAGCATTGACATGAACTCCGCATCAGGATCCAACAGATTTCTATTATAACACGCATGTTCGTTAACTGGGCTGTTCTCATAATGCAAACAAGTGGGAGATTTGGTTACTACGCAACGGCATTTACTTTATTGAGACACCATTCTCTTCTCTTCAGAAGTGGAAAATTTGGTCATGAATGTGAAGTGTAAGAAATCATTACGATATCCAACCGGCAGCTAACGATTAGGACGTTCTTCGGTGTCTACAACGGATTCCGCTTAGCACCTGTCAGTTTCATTAAGGCGAATTCACGCTTCAGTTGACCGTTTGCATAGTCGTTAAACACCCCTTTGCGTTGTCGAAGCGTTTTGTTTAATATATTCCACGAACTAGCAAGTGCGATAATTAATACGTAGATCTAAAGAGATAATGGATGCCTTTAGTGTGAGCACACCAAAGATCTTTGAGCCAGAAGGAGAAAATCCTTTTTTCTCCTTTCAGCTCATTAGGGTATAGTTGCAACGGCAATTCTCTGGCAAACGGTGTGCGGCTTCAGCGAACTGTGGAAATTTTCATCTGGTGGCATTCGACCGGTTACTTTTAAGACAATTAGCATGTTTTAAGGAGGGCATTACGCTGCAGTTAGCCGTGGATAAAGGAGCAGAGTGGTTCGTGTAAGTATCACGTTAGGTGGCTGTAAGAGAAAGTTCAGATAGCATAACTTCAATTTGCAAAACTTCCGTTTTTATATAATTTTACAGACACTTTAAAATTCCAGTTAACGCAATTAATGCTGTTTCTTACATTAGCTTTGGTTGTGCTTATAAAAAAGAAGCTTTAATTATTTACTGCGTGACAGTGGGGGGATGTTAACTAATTTTTTTTTGATATCTGAACCAAAGTCAAGTATAGAGTTGTCGTTATGATTAATGAAGATAACGATGACACAAGATTTGTCAGACAGTCCTTCTACTAATTTACTTTCGTTCTCTCCTGATTTACGAAAGTAAAAGCTCCAAATTAATTAAATTGTCACCCCTACAATTAATTAAATGCTTCTCCCGCATTTAATTAATGGTCTTTCTTGTACTCACTAATTAATAAACATACACCACGCAAACAAATAAACGTGTGGAAACTCGTTACAAGTAAGAAAGGTTGGATACGACGTCAGCATTCCGCTCTGGTACATATTATTCGTCACTAATAAACCACATGGTGTTGGGTAACCTCGAGGCCCCTGATGATGTCATTAAAAAAAAAGAATCCTTACTGCAACACGAGTTAACCTTGGAAGTGGTTATTCCAGCATAAATGCTGGAAGAAATGCGAGTTTGGTTTAGGGGTGGAATAATTTGCAGTCAGATGGTAGCACTGCCTTAAGGGACGAGAAAACCTATGCGGATGATGTTCTGAGACAATTTTAAGTCATAATGATTGTCACTTGTCTTTTGGAGTAACGAAAGAAAATCTGAAGATTTAACCATGTTCATAGAGAGATTTAAAACGAAAAATAATATTTAAAGTGGACAATATTTTGGATGCTGCAAAGAACAAAACCTATTTGGAGACTAACAACTGAGATGGTTTAACCTCAGATGAACTAATCATTCATAAGAAACATTTATAAAGACACCAAAACGTTGACATTACTCAATACGAGCACTTAAAGATGAGAGCACTCAACTTCTATCGTAATCAGAACCACCTTTAAAGGCTAATTCACGTTCAGAAATGCGTAGCAACGGATTTGTGGAATAGTTCTTTTCGTGCCTTTGTGTTCTTAGGCATACCTGATGTTAGATTTGTTTTCTTTCATGAAATGACTACATGGCTTAGCAATAGTTGAAAGGGGAAAGTTTAATGTAAGAACCAGTCTTCTTCAATGTGTGATTCTAGTGGAAATGATATCAAAAAATGCGAAGTCCTCCTGTTGGAATGAATATTTTTATACGATCCTATCCTATCCTATGCTCTTCCCTTAGCCATACGGCTGGTGGGGGTAGCTATATGCTACCATACTAGGGACATGATTATAAGCAAGGTGGTCCTCCCGTTGCCTTCCTCGCTGTAGTGTATTTTATGACTGTAGCCGTGTGTGTTCACGGGACCGGCTTGTCTGTTTTGAAGGACGAAAACCCCGAGTTACCGTGAGAAAAATCCGACCACCACCGTATGAGACCGGTTAACTCACCTTTGTTGGAAGAGACCAGTTGAAGGTTCCTCACGTCACTGACGGAAATCGAACCCAGTTCATTCCGAACAAAGGGCTTCATCTATACTAACTGAGTTACGGAGACTCCTTTTATACGGTATAATTATTAAAATCAAATACTTTCAAGGTATGAGGAGTTAGAACTGCTGGTATCCAGTAGGATGAATCTTGTTAAGCACTCTGCGAAGATGGATTGCAATAATTAACCATCTAATCATATCAGGCACCGTACTGAAGATTCCAATAACCGATGCTTAGAATTATTTCTAATATGCGTTTATTCATATGTGACTAAATTCATATGTGATTGTTTGTGGAA
The DNA here is from genome assembly GCF_054136105.1 of Typopeltis vanoorti. Lineage (NCBI taxonomy): Eukaryota > Metazoa > Arthropoda > Arachnida > Uropygi > Thelyphonidae > Typopeltis > Typopeltis vanoorti. The sequence goes on along the minus strand of NC_143560.1, from coordinate 7,272,656 downwards.
ATGCTAGTGGTGGGTGATAGATGGCGTTGGTGTAGTTGTAGTTGGTGGAGACAAGAGAGCTGTAGAGTAGAGTGGATGCCCTTCCTCGATGAGTCTTTGGACTCCCTGGAGGTGTCATGTAATAATAATAATAATATCCGAGTTTTTACTCGGTTTCATTTCAGAAGCTTTTAAAACACTGAACATCCCCCCACCCACAGAAAGAGAGAGAGAAATAATGTATAATACAGGTTATATACTTCTCATTTATTCGTTACTTCGTGGTTTTCCGTTGCGTAGCCATACAAAAGAATTCGCTGTTTTCCGAATGGAATTCAAATAACATTTGTGTTTATACCTTTATAATCGCACTTACTCTAGTAGTCACACTTTTTATCTCCTAATACATGTAGATACCAGTGTGTAATAGTAATTCAGTGTGTAATATTTTGATTACTATTATTCCCACAAGTGCCATCTTTGATGGACGAACAGATAATGTATCCACCTCCAATCTACAATAATTCTTAAGTTCGATTACCATTGTGGCTTGGATGTTTATGAATGTCCTTAGGTTGTTGTAGATGATTTTCACCGTACATTCTGAAAATACCATCGTACTCGTCAAAGGCATTAAGCAGTGTGAGAACGTACCGTGTGCAAGTTCAAGAACAGCGCTTTGCTGAATATTTCGTTGTAATATGCGATATTTTAAACATTTTGTAGGTGGGATTAATATCAGGAAAAAAATATCAGGAAAAAAAAAGTCTGCGGATATGAGTTCAATGTACGGTAACCAGCACAGGTATTAGTTCTGATTATTGTAGTTTTCTTTTTTATTTAACTACCCCCATTCTACTTAAATTGAAAAAATAGCAATAGCTCTATAATAAAATTAGTTATTTCCATTTAATATGACATATTCTTTCTTTCTACTGTTATTAAACTCACATCTATGGCTTATGTCAAGCTACTTAGAAAAATGCAGCTATTAATGACATACTATCACGTTGGATTTCTTTCCTAGATAGATTTCTACACGTGCTTAATAGCATGTTACTTGGAAAAAAAATCAACAATTAATGGAAGCGCTATATCTCTTACCTTTTTGCGTGAAATCTCTGGTTGCAGCAAATCAGTGTTTTTTTTTTTTTTTTCTTCTTCTTTTTCATGCTGGTAAGGAATTTTATATTCGTCTCAGCTTTATTGTGGCAAGTAATGGATGACTTTAAGGAGTCCCACTTCTCAATGTCTACGCCGGCTGCAAAAGCATAATAAATGCGTAAGCAATATGCTACAGTCAATTTCCTTCTGAAATGGGAGCACTGCTGGAGCCCTTCTGCTTAGTAAATGAGTTGTCGAAACGATCGATTTAGTAACACTTAAAGTTTGGTGTTTGATGGTACAGTAGACCATTCAAGTAATTTATCCCAACCGACGCGTGCATAAATATAAATCCTACTTAGAAAACTTTTATAGGAGGTTAAACTTGGCATCTAATAATCATTAGAAGCGAGAAACGAGAAAGATAGTCAACCGTTTCTGAAAGTGGAATCCTCACATTATAGGAAATGTGTAAAAAAATTCTATCAGAGAAATTTTTCCCTTAAATTTTCAGAGGGCGCACGATTATCAGCGTACGACTCGATCGGTTTAATTAATGAACCGATTGAAGAGCACTATTTGTGGAGATTTAATATGTTAAGTGTCACTTTTTGAGGTTAAGGCTGCAACTACGGACTGAGATCAATATTTAATTTGTTCGAAACGCGCCACAACTTTCTAATTACCAGCATACAGACTGAAAACCATATCTCAGTAAAAGCCCAGCTGGAAGAGTAGTTTAGTAAACGATTTCTAGAAATTGCTGTATTTGGTTCTTTCGATGGAAAATGAATTATGATTGCTATCGTAGATACCTATTCTGGAAGTTTCATTACCAAACTATAATGGGCATACGGAAAAAACGTTTACTTAATTGAAGAAACAAATGTCTTCATGCAGAATTTGAGTATATGGAGACAACCCAAAGGACATTTTGTACACACAGTCTTATAAAAGGTGTACGTCTGAGATTGAATTTAACTTGATTTATTTCTGTTAACATTAAGGCCAAGATCCATTTTAAAGATGTGGATCACGTTTCGTTTTCTATATCAATGAATTGTATGGAAAAATGAGGCTGTTGCTGAGGTGAAAGATGCAAAGAGAACAGGCACTAATGCTGGGGAAAACATGATACGTTATAGATTGTGTTCACGAATTGTAACAGTAATTTTTATTATATTTTCTGAAGTTATCATTAATAAATAAATGTTTTCTTTATTCATTTTTTTTTAATCGTTTAGGTTTAAATTCTAGTTTTATAAGTTACGGCCATCCTGAAATGATAGCACACCCTTGGGAATACTGCGAAAATATGACACTTTGCATTAGCAGGAGGATAGATCTGGATTAATATGATGGCAAGGAAAATAGTCATGCTTTTTCCCAAAAATAAAAATATAATGTTTTTATTTAAAAATAAATAAAATAAAAAAATAAAATTCATACGTTTATTTTTAATTAAAGAATACGATGTTGTATATACGAGGTTCACCTAATAGGTGAATATAAGTGAATTTATCTAGGGATTTATTTTTATTTTTGGGTGGTGTTTGCAAGGAAAAAATAGGAG